>NC_135804.1:45920700-46231115 GCF_964213995.1 Mustelus asterias | reverse complement strand
GTTTATAATTCACTTTTGGCTGCGTATCTGTTCCCCCTCGGGTTACTGGCGCTAAGTTGTGTTCTAGCGCTTCCCACTCCTCTGGAGGAGCGGTTGGTCCCTGTTGTGTGGACTCATAAGGAGGTAGAGGGACAGTTTCCATTCTCCATTGATTCTCTCCTAACACTTGGTTTCGTTTCTCCAGTTCCCTCACTCTGGATTCTAACTCTAATCTTTTCTTTATCTTCACTCCACCTTTTAGTAGAGGCGACTACTTGCTCAATTAGTCCAGCTAACTGAAGAAGGGAAAGGGTTAATGAATTTTGTACCTAAAGGATTAATGAATTTTGTACCTAGAATATATCACAAACATAATCCTTCCTCATGGCTGATCTCCCCAGGCTTATACTGCTCCTGGCATCAATATAAATTATTTTTTCATGTTTTCCTTACTTGTTCATGTCTTTCATTCTTTAACTTTCATTTCCATAAAGACAGATAGTTAAATGTGAATGTTATTTTGCAGACATTGCAAACCTTACCTGTTTGTACTAGCTAAACATAGTTAAACAGCTGCAGATAGTAGCGTGTGATAACGGCTGTTTGACAGGAGGACTCCTGCTGGGACAGCTGATCACACAAATTACTTCAATGAAGAAGCTGCCGAAGCCGCTGGAAGAGCTGTGGATCGTGACAGGACCGAAGACTGCGTCGTGACTACAGCTGCCAGAGGAAGTGCGGGTCGTGCCTGGAGCCAGGAATTGTGGGTTGTGATGGGAACTGGGCACTGCGTCGTGACTGGGGCTGGGAACCTTGGTGTATAAATACCCACACTTATTTGTGTTCAGAGAGAAATCTGGTAAACCGCTGTTAGGGGCCAGATCTCTCCCAAAAGCTTTTGTAATAAATCCACTGTACTTTGACTCACTAACAGTCTCAGAGGTATCTTTTTACCTACAACAATTTGGTGCCAAAACCCGGGATTCTGTTTGCGGGTCCGGTTGAGTGGCCACAACCGGGGTACTGGAAATGGAATACTGAACCTAATAGGGTGAGTCAAACTACAGTGGGTGATCATCTGTGATGAGAGTCTGTGATGAAAGTCTGTGATGAGAGTCTGTGATGGGAGACGTGAGTGAGAAAGAGACTGTCTGAGTGATCGCCGGAGTTGAAGGAAAAGCCAGCTTAATAGTGTAAGCTTAATAGTGTAAGCTTACTAGTGTAAGCGGTGGTACGGAGGAATCTGATCACCCCTGAAAGGTATCACCGGACTCTGATAAGAGCGAGAAGGGAGAATAGAAGACTCCAGGTGGTGAGTATAAAACTTATCTGTATTATGGCGGGATCACAAGGACAGTGGGGACCCCCGGGATCCCTGATAAATGAATATATGACTGAGAGGGACAGACTCATTAAACAGGTGATAAAAGGGGGGAGGAATTCATCCCACCCGCCAGACCAACAACGGAAATGGTTGGAAAAAGAAAAGAGAAACAAGACAAAGAAGATAGGAGTATTGTTAATCCATCAGTTAGCTGGACTAATTGAGCAAGTAGTCGCCTCTACTAAGAAGTGGAGTGAAGATAAAGAAAAGATTAGAGAATTAGAATCCCGTGTGAGGAAACTGGAGAAACAAAACCAGGTGTTAGAAGAAAAGCAATGGAGAGGGGAAACTATTCCTCTACCTCCTTATGAGTCCACACAACAAGGACCGACCGCTCCTCCAGAGGAGTGGGAAGCGCTAGAACACAACTTAGCGCCAGTAACCTGAGTGGGAAAACATGCGCAGCCAAAGGCAAATTATAAACCCTTCACCCCAGGTGAGAGACAGCAGATAATGGCTTCCCTGGGTAAATTACAACCTAGAAGCACAAACACTAAATTCTGGGAAGAATTAGACACAATCTGGGTGGGATACCAATTACACCTGAGAGACGTACACCAGCTGGTCAGGGCAGCCTGTCCAGCGGATAAGTGAGGCAGGTAGCAGGTGGACCCGCCGTTCCTCCAGCACAGGATTATAGTGGGGGACAGTGGACACATGTAGTCGCCCTAACATCAGAGATAGATGCCCAACAGGCACCCTTCACCCAGTTTAATGCAGAGATTCAGAGGGTATTAGGGAATGTTCCCACTAACTGGAGCAGAATTACCACAACAAAACAGTTAAAAGGGGAAGGAACTTCTGAATATGGGGAACGGTTGTTCCAGGTATATCAAGAGTGCTCAAGACAAGGGAACCCAGGTCGAGGAGATCGAGCGTTCATCCAGGCTTTTAAGGATGGACTCTCTAGTGCTCACCAAACCATCCTAAAAATGGGAGTGATTATGTCCCAAGTTTACGATGAGTTGGTAGAGTGAGCTAGTGGCATACCTGGAGGAGGATAGGAGAAATCTTAGTTTTTGTATTTCAGTGTGTTTGTGTGATCTGGTAGCTTGTCGAATGTAGGTGGCTGTTGTTGTATTAGATTGAGAGCAGGAGCTGTTGAAGCCTGTTTGTTCTTGTGGAGTGTTTGTTACAGGCAGTGGATGCAGTGCTTTGCACTTTGGTTTAGTCTGGGGGGCTGGGGAAGTGTTAAAACTGTTAAAGATTAATGTGATAAGATTTCTTGAATTTAATTCTGTTTCGAGTTTAATTACAAGTTTGGAAGAAAGAAGAATAAAAGCTACTGTCTTAATCAACGTTCTGTATTCTCTTTGAATGTTTTACTTTCAAAATGTTACGTTTGAAAGAATGTTGAAAGCTCCCATGTGTGTCTGTGTGTGTGTTTAACAAAGTGGTTGCGTGGATGTTTGTTGTTGTTTGCTTTAATGTTTTAATGTTAAGAAAAGATTTAAACCTTGGAAGGAACCATGTGCTCTTTCTTTTGTCTTGAAGTGAAAATTATAAGAGTTAGTTGAGAAGTTAGGAGAAGAAAATAAGTAATTTTGTGGAAAAGTAGGAAAAGCAGGAACAAAATGAGGTGAATATACTGTCTATGAGTCAGTTTAAAGTATATCAAGTCAGTGAAATACAGTATTAAGGTTCTCAGAATATTGCGATTTACGAACGTCTGATAGTTCAGTATTCTGTAACTGGTTAAAATTATGCACTGCCGTTGGAATCTCATGTGCCATCTATTGTTCAAAGTTTGCCAAATATAAAAGCACTGCAACGCTTAAATCTAGCTAGTTAAGAATCAAACCAAAACATTTCTAATCCATTAGCTAGTATGTATTGTACCTACTTTGATTTTGATTTGGCACCTGTTATTTTCCTAGAGTACGGGGGTTTTGATCTGGAGCTCAGTTTAAAAATGGAAACGGCTTGAATTAAATGGGTTTGGACATCACAGTTATGATGTGTAAAGTGGCATGATACAACTGCCGCTCGATTATTATACAGTATAAGCACTGCCATATAGACCCGAGAATAAAATCAAATCCTGAAAAGCCTTAACCAATTTTATATAATATATATTGTGTATTGATAAAAACATAATTCTGTAGGAGAAAAGGCTATTTATTCCAAGCTAAATGTTGGAATGCTAGGCATTTGAATGCACTTCTTTGTAGGTAGGGTAGTGGCATTTTCTGAAGTACTGTGATGCGGCGCTTGCACGCAAACAAATGATCAAATTCGATATAATATAAGAGTACATCATATAAAGATTGGACCTGTATGGCATGTGATTTTAATGGGGAAAGCGATGTCTTTTGATACGATTATATACAAATGAATGGATGTCCAGCTGCAGCCAAAAAGCCAGGGCAAAGTGTTATTTGATTCACACTAAGCTTCCTATGGTGGTTTGATCAAGGTGGTTTGACGGGACTAACGTCTATATCAATCGTAATTGAATGGCGGAAAGCCTGGAGGGGATGAATAGCCTCCTCCTGATGGTCTAAGTGGCTAAATGCACCACCCACTGATGTACCAAAGCCACAGAGTAGGTGGACCCCTATGCTCATCTCATCTGGGTGATGATCAGGGGGGCATGGTTGACATCAGCCTGTTTCAGTTGGATCTGAGGAGGTAAGCCCTGGGATGTTTCTCCACATTATCCCTTACCCCGCAATGCCTGCAGGAAAGCTCATGTGTGTACGGTGATGTGGGAACAGTGTCAGGTAAAATGTCCAATGCCTTTCGGCAAGCAACATACGAGCACATCCTGCAAAGAATGGCTTCTTGGACGAGACAACGGCACGGTGGCACAGTGGTTAGTACTGTTGCCTCATAGTGCCAGGGACCCGGGTTCAATTCTGGCCTCGGGTGACTGTCCGTGTGGAGTTTGCACATTCTCCCTGTGTCTGCATGTGTTTCCTCTGGGTGCTCCAGTTTCTTCCCACTGTCCACTGTCCAAAGATGCTTGGGTTAGGTTAGGTGGATTGGCCATGCACAATCATCCTTTAATTAACCAAGATGTGTAGGTTAAGAGTATTAGCAGGGTGAATACGTGGGGTTACAGGTATACGTAGTGTCCCAAGTTGCAAAGTTAAGGTGGATTAGGGGTACAAGGATCAGGCAGGGTGTGGAGGGGGGGGGGGGCATGGGTGTGTGTGTGGGCCTGGGTAAGATGTTGAGCCAGTGCAGACTCGATGGGCTAAATGGCTTCCTTCTGCGCTGTAGGGATTCTATGTCTCTATGATTCCACTTTTCCACCTTATCCCCAAATTCCATTACTGATGTCTATCTCAGCCTTGAACATGCTGAATGATCCAGCCTGTCCAGCTCTCTGCGGTAAAGATTTCCACAGTTTCACTATCATCTGAGAGACCAAATTCCTCCTCATTTCTGTCTTAAAGCTATGAAAATGGAAGCGGTCAAGGCTCAAATCTTCCAGCCAGGAGCCTCTTTGTTTTAATACCAGATACCAATATCTGGTGAACCCTTACAAGATGTGGAGATGCCGGCGTTGGACTGGGGTGAACCCTTACCCTTGTTAGAACCCTTACAAGCCCAGTTCAGTGATCTGTACAGAGTAGCAAAGAAGCACGAGGAACTGAACTATCTAATCAACACTCCAGATTGAGGGATTAAGTAAAGGCTGTGTCAACAGATTAAAGCAATGTCACAGCTGAGAATGGGACAGCAAGTAACAGTCTGTCCCATTTCCACTAACCACGAGGATGAGGGCAGGGCTGGGAATTAATTGGAGGGAGATGTAGGTGAGGCTCACATTAAACCCTCTATCACCCAGCTAACCATTACTGAAATACTAACCAACTTAGACTCCTTGTCTCACCCCTGTTTGAGGGCAGATATCCACTCCATCTGACGAAGGAGCAGCGCTCCGAAAGCTAATGGCATTTGCTACCAAACAAACCTGTTGGACTTTAACCTGGTGTTGTTAAAACTCTTACTGTGCTCCCACCTAGGTACAGAGCAGTGAGCAGAACTGACAAAGCTGCTTGCTGCGGTTAAATGACTCGTGAAGAGACAAGCCCGGCTGCTCCACCCTAGCCCTACTTGATCTCGATGTGGGAGAGGCCCATCCTATAAGGTAACATCCCTATCATATAGACCCAGAACAGCTGGCTCAGAGCCAGGAGGAGATCAACTACATGCTGGAGTACCAACGACAGAGCATAGCAACAGTAGCTGGAGTTCCCCAGTTGTGCTCGTGCCCAAGCTGGATGGTTCCGCAAGGTTCTGCTTTGACTACTGCATAAAGCAAAGTAAAGTTTATTTATTAATTACGCTTATATTAGCACTGCAATGAAGTTACTGTGAAAATCCCCTAGTCGCAACACTCCGGCGCCTTTTCGAGTACACTGAGGGAGAATTTAGCATGGCCAATGCACCCAACCTGCACACCTTTGGACTGTGGGAGGAAACCGGAGCACTCGGAGGAAACCCATGAATAGTTAATTCAGTAACCTGAGCTATTCTTTTGCAATAGCCCAGTTAGATAGGATAGATAAAGCAGCCTATATCACAAAGATAGATTTACTCTATACTGGCATGTTCCCTTGACAGCCTGCATAAAGGATCACTCCGCCTTAGTAACACCAGACAGTTTATGCCAGTGTCGAGCTATGCCCTTGGACTTTGAAATGCCCCGGCTACCTTTCAAAGGCTGATCAACCAGGTAGTGGTCAGCTTGTCCAACTGTGTGTTGTACCTGGATGACCTCCTAGTGTACAGTGACATCTGGAAAACCACATAGAGCCACTGGAAGCCCTTTTCTAGAGGCTACAGATAGCTGACCTTGTGGTCAATCTCGCAAAGAGGGAGCCTACTCAGGGTAAAGTGGATTATCTAGGACACATCGAGGGTCAAGGACAGATACTGCCTGGGGCTGTGAAAGTACAAGTCATAGCCCAGTTCCCAATTCTGACCATGAAACAGGAATTCATCAGGTTCTTGGGGGTGTGTGGACTCTACCGCAAGCTCATCCCAAACTTTAACACAATAGCTGCTGACTGAAAGACATACTACAGGAAAAAGCAAAGGTAGTATGGGCTGAGAAATACCGGACAGCTTTCGCTGAAAGCTGAAGGCTATTCTAAAAGGCAAGCCTGTGCTTGCAGTTCTGAATTTTAACCAAGCATTTAAAGTAACCATTGATGCGAGTGACATCAGGATAGGGACTGTTCTCCTACAGGAGGATGGATGCGGAATAGAGAGACCAATTGGCTACTTCTCGGAAAAGCTCAACAAGATCTAGAAATAGCACTCCATAGTATAAAAGGAAACCCTCAGTTTATTACTGGCCTTTACACAGTTTAAGATATATTTCCAAAATGGGTACCAAGAGGCCACTTTCTATACCGACCGAAATCCGTCAACTTATGTGGAAATGTTCCAGACCCAGAATGCCAGGTTATTCTGTTAGAGTTTGTTCCTCCAACCACGTCACTTAAAAATCACCCACATTCTGAGGATATCAAACCTGATTATGGACCCCCTATCCAGAACCAAAAGAAGACTAGTTAGAATTGAAAAAGATAAAATTGGCCATTGCTAAGAGAATGAACGTGTGTGTGAGAGTGTTTGTTGTTTTCTATTTCCTTTTCCTTTATATAATGAAATGAAAATATGTCAACTGGTGTTGGGGGGGTGGGAATGTGAATGACACTGAAACAAAAAGCCAGCCAGCAGCAGCAACAACCCCTGCAGAAGCTTTTTGCAGGTATATCTCCATCTCTTTCTCTCTCTGATTGTTGAAGTAAGTCACATCAGCAAAGACCACAGCTGAAACGGAAACAGGGAAACTGATCAACCAAATTCCAGAACACCGGAATCTCAAAACCGACTATTCACCTGCTGAAGCCAGCACGATAGGAATCAAAACCGACTATTCGCCTGCTGAAGCCAGCACGATAGGAATCAAAACCGACTATTCACCTGCTGAAGTCAACGCTATTAGAATCTCAAAACCGACTATTCGCCTGCTGAAGTCAACCCCACTAGAATCGAATCACAATGGCCGCAACACTCAATCATCTACACCACAAGTCAAGGACTGTTTTGTATACTCTTCTTTACTTGCTTACTTCGGACTCAATTCTCATTTCTAATCTGTAGGAATCTATATGCATGTCTTGAATCGGTTTCATGCAATTTGTACTTAATAAACTTACCCTTTAACTCAAGAAATCCTAGTTAAATTGGCTGCTTTTAAAACATAATTATTTTTTAAATATACTTTTCCAATTCAATCAAACCAAGTCCAATTCAGAGTATCAACAAGTTGAGACATTTCCGATCCAAGCTGACAAGATAGGGCCTGACCTACATGAGCCAAGCTGATTGGAGAAGATGCAGACTCACCTCCTCCAAGGCTTGATCTCATTTGCATCTTAGCCAAAAGGCCGAGATAAGATGGGTGGGATTCTCCCAAAAAAATTCTAAGTGCCAAATTTGCTGAAAAACTGGAGTAAATCCTGCTGGTTTCTTCTGCAGGATTTTGAAAATGAATCTCCCACACTCTGCATCACAGAGAGTCCTAGCGTGAATCTCATTAAAAAGCTGTAGGTGGGGCCTATTCCCGCTGGAGAGGCTGGCAGCACAGCCCTGACCGGGCCATTGTGCATACACCGATCTGTCAAAACGGAGATCGGCACATGTGCAATAGCCCCGCACTGCCAGCCTCCTGATCGCTGACCAGCTGGCCGACCCCGAGACCCCCCCATCACCCAATTGCTGGCCTCCCGGATGTGTCTGGGCCAGTCGTGTGCCCCCCGCCACCCCCACAACTCCCCGCTTCGATCTCTGTCCCCCCCCACCCCACCCTTGGAATAAAGTATGAATAAAGTAGGAATAAAATGGATAGACATAAAGCAGGATATGGTACAGAATGACAAGAAGAGTGTATGGTAACAGGATTAGTTTTTGATTGCTCAAGCAAATGTGGAACAGGAAAGATGGAATGAATGGCCTCTTCCTATTTTGCTGTGTATCTCTGTGACTCCATGAATTGAAATACTGGTTGCGTGTGATTACCATGCAGACTGTATTTACAAACAGGGTATTATTGATTTAAAGTAAGGATTTGAAGGTTTCAATGAATTCTTCATTTATTAGTTTAATTTATTAGATTTAATGGGATTTTTGTGTTATTTTAACCTTACTTTCAAACACGTTTAGATGTATAAAATAAAAAAGAAATCCAGCAAAACATTGCATTGACTGCTCAGTAGTATCTTTTAAGTCATACATACCTTCATATAAAATTTGTAAATAGAAAAGAATTTTCATATAATCTTACGAGGAGATTAAAAATTAGCAGAAAACATTTGGTTCAAGCCGACGTTGATTCATTCAGCATGGTCTTGTAATTCTGATCCTTGTAAACCACATAGTGAAGTTTCATATCACTAATGGATCAATATTGCTTATCATAAAATCATAGAATCCCTACAGTGCAGAAACAGGCCATTCAACCCATTGGGTCTGCACCGACTCTCTGACAGAGCATCTTACCCAGATACTATTCCCCTAACCCTACATGTTTACCCTGCTAATCCTCCTAACGTACACACCTTGACATACTAAGGGGCAGATTAGCATGGCCAATCAACCTAACCAGCATATCTTTTTCAATTGCTCCAGGGTAATATTATGTTTCATAGAAATCATAGGAACCTTATAGTGCAGAAGAGACCATTTGGCCCATTGGGTCTGCACTGAAAATAATCCCACCTAGACCTGAGCCCTGTAACCCCACATATTTACCCTGCTAATCCCTCTACCCTATGCATCCTGGGCACTAAGTGGCAATTTAGCATGGCCAATTAGCCTAACCCACACATCTTTGGACTGTGGGAGGAAACTGGAGCACCCGGAGGAAACCCATGCAGACACGGGGAGAATGTGCAAACTCCACACAGACAGTGACCCAAACCAGGAATCGAACCCAGATCCCTGGAGCTGTGAAGCAACAATGCTAACCACTGTGCCACCCTTAAAGGGGCCTTAAGGGGGTGGGGCCATGATAGGGATGTGGGGCGGGGATGCCATTATAGAAACATAGAAACATAGAAAAACTACAGCACAATACAGGCCCTTCAGCCCACAAAGTTGTGCCGAACATGTCCCTACCTTAGCGAATACTAGGCTTACCTATAACCCTCTATCTTACTAAGTTCCATGTACTTATCTAAAAGTCTCTTAAAATACCCTATTGAATCCGTTGCTGGCAGCCCATTCCACGCACCCACCACCCTCTGAGTGAAAAACTTACCCCTGACATCTCCTCTGTACCTACTCCCCAGCACCTTAAACCTGTGTCCTCTTGTGGCAACCATTTCAGCCCTAGGAAAAAGCCTCTGACTGTCCACTCGATCAATACCTCTCAACATCTTATACACCTCTATCAGGTCACCCCTCATCCTTCGTCTCTCCAAGGAGAAAAGGCCGAGCTCACTCAACCTATCCTCATAAGGCATGCTCCTCAACCCAGGCAACATCCTTGTAAATCTCCTCTGCACCCTTTCTATGGCTTCCACATCCTTCCTGTAATGAGGCGACCAGAACTGAGCACAGTACTCCACGTGGTGTCTGACCAGGGTCCTATATAGCTGCAACATTATCTCACACTCCTAAACTCAATTCCTCGATAGATAAAGGCCAGTACACCATACGCCTTCTTAACCACAGCCTCAACCTGCACAGCTGCTTTAAGCGTCCTATGAACTCGGATCCCAAGATCCTTCTGATCTTCCACACTGCCAAGAATTCTACCATTAATATTATATTCTGCCATCCTATTTGAACTGCCAAAATGAACCACCTCACACTTATCTGGGTTGAACTCCATCTGCCACTTCTCCGCCCAGTTTTGCATCCTATCAATGTCTCGCTGCAACTTCTGACATCCCTCCACACTATCCACAACACCTCCAACCTTTGTGTCATCAGCAAACTTACCAACCCATCCCTCCACTTCCTCATCCAGGTCATTTAAAAAATCACAAAGAGTAAGGGTCCCAGAACAGTTCCCTGGGGCACTCCACTGGTGACCGACCTCCATGCAGAATATGACCCATCTATAACCACTCTTTGCCTTCTATGGGCAAGCCAGTTCTGGATCCATAAAGCAATGTCCCCTTGGATCCCATGCCCCCTCACTTTCTCAATAAGCCTTGCATGGGGCACCTTATCAAATGCATTGCTGAAGTCCATATATACTACATCTACTGCTCTTCCTTCATCAATGTGTTTAGTCACATCCTCAAAAAGTTCAATCAGGCTCGTAAGGCATGATCTGCCTTTGACAAAGCCATGCTGACTATTCTTAATCATATTATACCTTTCCAAATGTTCATAAATCCTGCCTCTCAGGATCTTCTCCATCAACTTACCAACCACTGAGGTTAGACTCACTGGTCTATAATTTCCAGGGCTATCTCTACTCCCTTTCTTGAATAAAGGAACAACATCCGCAATCCTCCAATCCTCCGGAACCTCTCCCGTCTCCATTGATGATGCAAAGATCATCGCCAGAGGCTCAGCAATCTCCTCCCTCGCCTCCCACAGTAGCCTGGGGTACATCTCATCCGGTCCCGGCAACTTATCTAACTTGATGCTTTTCTAAAGCTCCAACACATACTCTTTCTTAATATCTACATGCTCAAGCTTTTCAGTCCACTGCAAGTCTGCACTACAACCACCAAGATCCTTTTCCATAGTGAATACTGAAGTAAAGTATTCATTAAGTACCTCTGCTATTTCTTCTGGTTCCATACAAACTTTCCCACCATCACACTTGATAGGTCCTAGTCTTTCACGTCTTATCCTCTTGCTCTTCACATACTTGTTGAATGCCTTGGGGTTTTCCTTAATCCTGCCTGCCAAGGCCTTCTCATGACCCCTTCTGGCTCTCCTAATTTCTTTCTTAAGATCCTTCCTATTAGCCGTATACTCTTCTAGGTCTCTAACATTACCTAGCTCCCTGAACCTTTTGTAAGCTTTTCTTTTCTTCTTGACTAGATTCATTACAGCCTTTGTATACCACGGTTCCTGTAACCTACCATAACTTCCCTGTCTCATTGGAATGTTGCTATGCAGAACTCCAGACAAACATTCCCTGAAAATTTGTCACATTTCTTCCGTACATTTCCCTGAGAAAACCTCTTTCCAATTTAAGCCTCCAATTTCCTGTCTGATAGCCTCATAATTCCCCTTACTCCAATTAAACACTTTCCTAACTTGTCTGATCCTATCTCTCTCCAATGCTATTGTAAAGGAAATTGAATTATGATCACTATCTCCAAAATGCTCTTCCACTGAGAGATCTGACACCTGACCAGGTTCATTTCCCAATACCAAATCAAGTACAGCCTCTCCTCTTGTAGGCTTATCTACATACTGTGTCAAGAAACCCTCCTGAACACACCTAACAAACTCCTCCCCATCTACACCCCTTACTCTAGGGCGATTCCAATCAATATTTGGGAAATTAAAATCTCCCATCACGACAACTCTGTTATTATTACACCTTTCCAGGATCTGTTTCCCTATCTGCTCCTCAACATCCCTGTTACTATTGGGCGGCCAATAGAAAACACCCAGTAAAGTTATTGACCCCTCCCTGTTTGTTTTGGACTTGCTTTTGTTGGGGCAAATTTTATGGGTCAGGATAGTGGTTCCTCTTTGCTAAGTGCTCCTCCCAATGTAGAAAACATACTTCAGGTCCTGGTATCAAAATATTAGATCTTCATAGATTGGGAAACATGTAGAGAAAATTGTATTTCGGGTTGGTGACTTTTAATCAGAAAGATCGCCTCCTATGGGGAGCGTTGGCCTGATTTTAATTGTCTCATCAAAATTGAGCATTCTCAAAATGTTGAAGAATATTGAATTAGAGTTTGATTGCGCAGCACAGGACAACGCTATTGGTCACCAAGGGTCAAGGAGAGATGATAAGAGCCTCCCTAATACCAAATGTTTTTCATGAGGCACCATTTTCCTGAGCTGCTGCTATTTTTCATTCAAAGTTTTCATTTTTTGTGTACCTGTAATCCAGACTTTGGTCCTTGAATTAATTTTCTCAATAAAAGAGAAACAGTAGGCAATTTCTTTCCCAAAACTGTGCAATTGGGATACAGCGTTGATCAAATATTAATGTTTGCATGGGGTAAAGGAGGGAGGGGAATTTTCTCTATAAAACTAGCCGCCAGAGCAGCAAGGTTTAGATTCAGAAAATTGCTGTGAAGAAATGAATCAAGTTGTTATTAAAGATGTCCAAACTAAATAGGATAGTTTATAGTAAACTGGACTTCAAAGGCCAGAGTTTCTGCCAGAGAAAGGATTTGTTTTAAAAATGATCTGAGATACCATTTTAAAAGAAGTTCAAATGAAAAACAAACAAATATTTCACATGGAAATATTTATATTCCGTGCTTTCTTTGTGAAACAACTTTTTCAGCTCCTTGTCGTCAAAACATTTTAACCACAAATAAAGGAACAGCACCTTACAAGCAACCCAGTTCTTGCATTTCTTTCCGTTTTACTTTTTAAGCATCATTGTCTATTAATTGCCTGGATGTCATGTCACAACAACAGGAAACTGTGACTGAATGAGATCCATGAACAACTCCACCAGTTAATCACAGTCATATTTAACTGTTTAAAGAAGACCTGTCTTAAAAATATATATAGGAAAAGACACAGGGTGGGGGGCAATCTGCCCAAACAAGTTTTTAAGTGCTGAATGAGTGAGAAAATGGGATAGTTTCAGACTCGTTTTTCGGCGAGTGGGAAAAATGCAATCTTATGGCATTCAGTCAAGTAAAAGTACCAGAATGTGATTCTTGCTAGGAGGGGGCGGGACAGAGTCTAATCTCACTGGGAAGCGGGCTGCTGAGCTCTAGGTGCGCCATTGCGCAGGCGCCCCAATCTCCTAGTGCTCTGTGTACACACCTACACACTATACTGGGAGATGTCCTGTCATTCCCCCCACCCCCAAGTAATCAGTGGTTCCACCACTGATTACTCCCAGTGCTGGTCTCTCCCTACCCACCTCTGCTTTTCTGCTTCCCTATGGAGCACCCCCCCACCCCTCCCGCTTCCCCATCATGGCCTTACCCCCTTAAGGCTCCACCTACCTTAGGACCTGTCCCCCTCAGGGACCCCCTCAGGGTGCCCGGTGGGCACTGTCAGGTGCCCAGTGGGCAGTGCCAGGGTACCAGGTAGGCACTGCTGGGGTGCCAGGCTGGCATTGCCCCCAACCACCTGGGGGCTACAGTGACCTCTGTTCCCACCGGCGAGGCCATCATATCTGGTCCCCGTTATTAAAGATGTCCAAACTAAATAGAATACTATAAACTATCCTATTTGGTTTGGACATCTTTAATAATGGCTTGTTGCTTTGGTTCATTTCTCCACAGCAATGTTCTGGATCTAAACCCTGCTGCTCTGGAGGCTAGTTTTATAGAGAAAATTCCCCTCCATCCTTTACCCCGTCTGTGAAGACCTCGACCGATAAGCAGGAGCAGTCAAGTCTGGGACTGGCTAATGATATTTAAATAAAGTAATGAATATTGAAATCAGTTTTGCACTCTTTATGGATTATGCAAAGCTGATTATGCCAGAAAAACAGTGCCTGTTAAATCGCAAGAGACAAAAAACCAGGCGTGAACCAGATTTTTTTGCCTTTTGCCCAATCTTAGCGGCTCGCCACACCGATCACCAATTAAGCCGGTAAGATCGCCCCAGAGAGTTTAAAAATGGCTGTCGTTAGTCACCTGATATCTGATACTGTAACCTGACTATTTTTCTGTAAAGTTTCTATTCCTACATCAACTGTACTATCAGGATTGAAACCCCACTATCAACATCCAGAGAGTTATCATTGACCAAAATCTTAACTGGAAAAGTCAGATAAATACAGTGGTTACAAGAGCAGATCCAGGGGCTATGAGTAACTCACCTCCTGAATCCACCATCTACAAAGCTCAAGTTAAGAGTGTGATGGGAGTGGCACAGTGGCACTGCTGCCTCTCAGCACCAGGGATCTGGGTTCGATTCCCGGCTTGAGTCACTGTCTTTATAGAGCCTGCACGTTCTCCCCGTGTCTGCGTTGGTTTCCTCTGGGTTTACGGTTTCTTCCTACAGTCCGAAAGACATGCTGGTTAGGTGCATTGGCCATGCAAAATTCTCCCTCAGTGTATCCGAACAGGCACCAGAGTATGGTGACTAGGGGATTATCACAGCAATTTCTTTGCAGTTTTCATGTAAGCTTAATTGTGACACTAATAAATAAACTAAGTTAAACTAATCTACTCTCCACTTGTCTGCATAAGTGAAGTTCCAATCAGACTCAAGAAGCTTGATGACATCCAGGGCAAAGTAGCCCATTTGTTTGACACCCCATCCACCATCTTGGAAATTTACTCCCTCTACCACCATCACACAGTGGCAGCAGTGGCAAGATCCTCTGTAGCAAGTTGTCAAGCTTCCTTCAACAACAGCTTCCAAAGCTGCAATTTCTGTGTACTGCAAATTGCACAATGTTGCTTATATCTCCAACAGCACCCAGGGAGGAGCCAGGTGAATAACAATTCAGAGCCAATGTACCTTGAAAGCCATAGTCAATGGTGTTTCAGCCCTGCTTTGTGGTTGTAATTGTGGTTGAGACTGTTCTTAGACTACGATCGGCATCTATTTTGTCTCATGTTTTGGTCCTCATTAAAGTTGAGTTAAGAGTATTGCTCTCTGAAGCCAGATACCATCAGCAGCTGAGAATTCTTTTATCCCCCCACCTCCTCCCACCTCAAACAGCTTAACCTACTCTATGTAGCCTCTCTTCATTCTCCCAGTTATGCCCAATTCCCAGAGGATGGTCTGTCAGGCAATTGCGCTTTTTGCAAGCCATTTGTTTCAGCGTGAGTTTTAACTACACAAAAAAGTGTACCAGCCAGACCATTCCCTGTAGACTATTTAAAATCTAGCCAAATATCAGACATCTCCAAAACATGTACAATTGCACCAGCAATCAACAGACAAAATCCAATAACTGATCTACATAATCACTGTAAATAGCATTAGTGGGATGTGGGGGAGAAGGAGGGGTTCTTTGTTTTGTCTTTGGCAGCGTGAGGCTGAGTGGAGTATTAGAAAATGGCAGCACTGGTGTGAAATCAGTATTGTATACAGGTGGACATGACATTGTAATCTGTTTGCTCTGCATGTCACCAGCAGTCCTTCAGTGCATGCGCATAAACCCATTTACCAAGATGGCACAGTTCCCATTGGAAAGTATGCATGCAGATTTTGAGCTCCAGATTTGAGCATTAGGTGGTCCTGGTACCAAACTGTGTAGGAGGATGGTGTGTGGTTGGGGGAAATCCAAAGTCCAATCAGCCCTAATCATGTTTAAAACAGACGACCAAGGTCTGTGAGTAGAAATGTGAGCATTGATGTCTCTGTGATCTGTTTAACTCCACTACTGATGTTCAATGGCTAACTGACTGCTGAGAACCATTCACTCAAGACTGCACAGATCCATACTATTCACCAGAACTTACTGTCTTTCCACACGCTCCAGTGACTCGTAAGTGATCCTACTTTAGAAGCTGATCCATTGAGGTCTAAAACCCGAGAAACATGGATAGAAATTGTATTGGGCCTCCAGACAGCAGACAGCACATCTTGTTTCTCCTCCTCATGTCTGTGTTATGACTCACCCCTGTCTTCTTCCTTAAGCTTGCTGTTTACAAGCCGTTGAGTGCATGTAGCTGTTGGGATTCTTGGCAGAAACACCGATAGTAATGCAAGCTGTGGCAAGGTTTTAATTTAGGACAATCAGCTCTTCTACTTATAAGAAAACTGGAAGAACATTGACACACTGCCTCAAACAAGACAAAAAGAACATGTTTCCCATTGAATGAAGCTGTTAGTGATACTATTGAAGGTACCTGTACAAAATAGGTCAACACAAATTGACAGAACAACTGGCCACCACTGAACTACATGCCTTTGGTTCAATTTACTGTCCCCAGCCACTCATTGCTCTTCTGATCTACACTTCTCAAGGTAGTCCACTCAAAAAATCTTTGTGAGATATTAAGCACTCTGGTAGCTGCCACAATAGGACTCACTACAGTTATCGTGGAATCATAGAATCCCTACAGTGCAGAAAGAGGCCATTTTAGCCCATTGAGTCTGCACCAACAACAATCCCACCCAGGCCCTATCCCCGTAACCCCACATATTTACCTTGCTAATTTCCCTGACACGAAGGGAACCTAACCAGCACATCTTTGGACTGCGGGATGAAACCAGAGCACCCAAAGGAAACCCATGCAGACACAGGGAGAACGTGCAAACTCCACACACTCAGTCACCTGAGGCCAGAATTGAACCTGGGTCCCTGGCGCTGTGAGGCAGCAGTGCCAACCACTGTGCCACCGTGTTACTCTAGTAGTTGATAATGTAACTCACATCTTCATCAGAATGCTAAATGAAACATCTCCGCACAGCCAATCTGTTTTTAAATAAGCAAGGAGAATTCCTCTTGAAACAAGATCACCATAATTTATGTATCACATAGGTGCATGTGCGCACATACACACACACGTGCAGATGTAAATAAGCATGAGGATCCGAACAACACAATGTTGGTTTTGTCTAGAAAAATTAAAAACCAAAGTGGCAGATAGAGGAGGCATCAGGTGGGCGTTAATTTCCTATATTTCTTAATGCACGTTTCATTAACCAATTGTTATCAGAAAATTACAGCAAGCAGGAAAAACAGGTAGAACCAGTTTTATGAACAAATTGTCCAGTTGTTACCTGATTATTGGATTAGTTTGAGTGTTGTCAATTCTAACTTCCTTTGAATGTTCCCCCCTCCCCACTCCCCAACATAGTTTGAAGTTTCTAACTCTCGCATTCACTTGTTATCTGGCAGTCTTCCAATGCGTTGCAAACTTTCTCAGTGTATGACCTGAGTGGCTGGTGGGAGGCAAGCCAGCCAGATGCTGTGGTCCCCTCCTGCCGCCTCACACAGGCTCCCTAATCCAGCAGGGCGTGGGGAAGGGATCCCGGAGTGTGAACCCAGGATAAGTGTTTCTCTCTCCCTGCCGGGAGCTCATCACCAGTAGCTTAACTCATCTTAAATTAAAATGCCCACCAGGCCACATATCAGAAGCACTGATGCAATAGGTCTCACTTCGAGGCAGGGCTTGAAGTGATGTCAATGGAAATGTAGGCGTTTTATACCGCGGAAACTCGTACAGCAGAGCCCCAGGGTCAGTGCCACAGCAGCGGCGGCCGGGGTAAGGTGACAGCGAAGTGGGCAGCCGGTTGGCAGTGTGTGAGCGGGTGGTGCAGCGGGACAGGTACAGAGGGGGCAGTGGAAGCTGTGCCTGGCTATCTCTTTATCAAGTGCGGCGCTGTATTTAACATGAATGTAATTGTCTTCCTCTCAGGGTCCGGCTTAATGTAGACTTACTTGCCAGCTCTCCAGGACTGCACTGGAGCCTTTGTGGGGTATTTTTAAAATTACGCTTCATTTAAATAAAAATTCTTCGAACTCTTCAGATTATTGGATATAAAAATATTGGAGAAGGGAAAGTGGTATTTGACTGGGCAATGCAGAAGGTTGATGAAATACATCCAAATTGGCAACTCTATAAACCATGCGTTACAATGTGTCTTATCTTTAGGTAAATGAAACCTGGGGAACAGCCTGAAATGAGAAACATTAACCAAGTCCCGCCGCTACACCGAACTGAAAAGGTTTTGTGATTTGACCCCTTTCCTCTCAGTGAAACACTTGTCTGCCTGGTCCTTAGTTCGTGGCATCAAACCAAAGAACGGCGATGACTTTAAAAGGGAAGAAATGAGTGGCGGGGGCTTAGTCTGTGGCGGTGCTACCGAGCCCCATCTTAATGAGGGACATTGGAGTCCCCCACCCTGACTACATTCTGTTCCTTTGCCACCTTCAGTGCTTTGTCCAAGTGGTGAATCAGTATTCCATGGAGGAATACTGATTCCATGGAGGAATACTGATTCATCAGCCGAGGGAGAGTGGTAGGTGGTTTAAGTAGCAAGTTTCTTTGTCCATGTTTGACTTGCTGCCATGATCTTTCATGGGGTCTGGAGTTAATATATACCACTGTGCCACTAACTCTACTGGGTCTATCCTACTGATGGGACAGAACAGACCTGAGGGCGGCACGGTGGCTCAATGGTTAGGACTGCTGCCTCACAGTGACAGGGACCCGGGTTCGATTCCCGGCTTGGGTCACTGTCTGTGCGGTGTCTGCACAGCTGCCCTGTGTCTGCGTGGGTTTCCTCTGGATACTCCGGTTTCCTTCCACAGTCTAAAACACGTGCTGGTTAGATGGATTGGCCATGCTAAATTCTCCCTCAGTGTAGCCGAACAGGCACCAGAATGTGGCGATTTGGGAATTTTCACAGTAACTTCATTGCAGTGCTAATGTAAGCCTACTTGTGACACTAATAAATAAACTTTAAGATCCAGAGAAGGTGATGGTGGTGTCTGGGATATTTGTCTGTAAGGTATGATTCTGTTAGTGTGACTGTATGTGGCTATTGTTTGACTGACCTATAGTTTAGCTCTCCCAATTTTGGCAGAAGCCCCCAGATGTTAGGAGGAGTTGCAGGCTTGGCAGTCCTGGACGTGCCAAAGTCATTTCCGATGTCTAGGTTGATGCCAGTTGTCTCACCTGGTTTTCTTCTTTATAATTTTTCCATAGCATTTTGGTATAATTGACTGGCTTGCTGGGTCATTTCAGAGAGTACTTAAGAGTCAGCCACATGGCCAGATGTCATTAATGATTACAAAGGGTGGGATTTTATGGCCTCACTCATCCTGAAATTGTAAAATCCTGCCCGAGTTAAACAGACCTTCCCATTGTCCACCCCTCGCCCACTCCAATTCCTGTGGCGGGCAGGGTGGCAAAATTCCGGTGAAGGGGTTTTTGTAACAATCCAATAGTTTCATGGTCACCCTTACTGAAACTAGCTTTTTAAAATTCTAGATTTATTAACTAGTTGAATTTAAAATTTTACCCATGTCCCTCATGCATCCATCTGAGTTTCTGGATTACTGCTCCATTCACATTACCATGACACCATTGATTCCTAAGATGCCTCTGAAGTCTTGTCCAATATTTATCCTTTAAGTAACATAGCTAAAAATACAAATGACCTGCTCAGTTGCTGTGTCTGGGCTGTGGCTGTGTGTCATTTAGCTGTCGCGTTTTCTACCTTACACGTGAGGCCACTTCACACGACTTGATTGGCTATAAAATGCTTTGGGTCATGAAGGGAGTTATACAAATGCAAGTCTTTCTCCCCCCTTCTCTGCCTTTCTCTAAAGTGCACTGAGACTTCATTGAGATGGATTCCTGAGGTAGTGTCAGGCAGGAATATCTACTGCTCAGCTGGGTTTTTCAGGAAAACCCTGTGGTTTGTAAAACAACCCCCCCACAACCCCGCCACCCACCCCCAACCACCCCCAACCACCATCAGCACGAAAGAAAAGTGAAAATGTTTCTAGCACACCCAGTGTAGTATCCGTCTGAGTTGAGTTGTGGCACTCGTTAAATTTTACATTTTGTTTTTTTTTCTCTTCCAGAAGCTGTCTGTGTTTTATTGTCATACTTGAATGTTTATCACATCTCTACAATTCTGAGATATAAGCCTCGTCCTGCAAGATGATTTTCCGGGCATCATTCCATCCAGTTTTGTTTCTACTCTTCCTACTGTCCAACACACTGATGTCCCAAAGAGACAACCGAGTAAATCAAATAATGAAATCTGCACCATTAATTGATGGGTACGTTCTCCATATTCACCTTATTTCCTTGCTTAGCATTCGCTATTTGGAAGACTGTTAATTTATAGGACGATAAAAGATTCAGAAATGGAAAGCAAATTGAAATCCAATAACAGAAAATGTTAAACTAATTAAACTAAGCAGTGGAAACAAGAGGAGGCAACACAGGCTCAAACCAATAAACCCAGGTGGGAAGAGATGCTCTTGGTGATGGAGTGTATATGGAGTCAGAAGCACAGCTCACAGTCAAATAGGCCACCAAGTCTGCAAATGGTTGGGTTCAGCCAAAGAGATTGGCACACAAAAGGGATGAAATCAGTGGATAGGGAATGGAGTTCATGGCAAGGATCAAAGACAATGGGACTTGGTTTTTCCAATATCCAGTTGGAGGAAATTATTGCTCATCTTGCATTAGGCAAGAGTGAGATGAATCAGAGGAAGTGAAGGGGTTGAAAGAAAGGATAACAATGTTAAGGTGAGTGTTGTCAGATATGGAAACTGACATTGTGATTTGGATGATGTCACAACATGTAGGTGAAAAATAGGAGGGTGGAAAGAATTGATCCTTGGGGGGACATCAGAGGGAATGGTGTGGGTGTGGGAAAAGACCCCATCACAGGTGAGTCTCTGGCTGTAACTGGAAAGATAGGAATGGAACTCAATGAGAACGACAAGGAATGATCAACACATGAACTATATTTCTGGGTAGAATAAGGAACAATTGGGTTCAATAATGGGAGACTGCTTTGGAGGGACAATTACTGGTCAAATAGCGTTAACCAGAATCAAAACAATTTAACTTCCATGGGTAGTGTTTAGAATAAGCTGATAATCATTTGTTATTGTTCTTAGCCACAATGATTTAGCACTACAGCTGAGAAGATACTTTAACAACAACCTGACTGCAGTTGACTTGAACACTTTGAACAAGACATATACAAATATTAACAAACTAAAAGAAGGAAATGTGGGAGCCCAGGTATATTTTCTCCATTTTCTTTTTTAACTCTCCTTTCTTCTCCTCTCCCCCCACCTCATGTCATCCTGGTACAATTCCTGAGAGGATGAAGTGGCTGGGCGAGTACATAGAACTTTCACAATGAACAGTAATTCTGTAATTTAAAATTAAATGGTGCTTTAGAACTTTCACAATGAACAGTAATTTTGTAATTTAAAGTTCAAAGGTGCTGGATGTTGTAGATTGGGGTTACAATTTCGTCAAAGCCATCATATCCTTGGCTCTTTGAATTGGCATGCTGCAGTTTCATCCCATGCTGGGATATTTTTTTGTTATTATTCATCACTGGGTGTTACTGGTGAGGCTAGCATTTGTTGTCCCTACCTGATTGCACTTGAGAAGGTGATGGTGAGTTGCCTTCTGCGCCACAACTAAGTGGGTTGCTCGGCCATTTCCGAGGGGCAGTTAAGAAATTGTAAGGTGAGTCTCTTAAACTGTCAGCTGCTGAGCTGATGGTAACTGCAGTAGTTGAAAAAAGGCGCTGACCTGAAAACCTGGTACAATCACAGTTCTTTCACCACACGAAAGGGAATATTCATGCCAGGCGATTAGAAGTGGAAAATCTCCAAATGTTTTCTGCATGTTCATTATATTCATTAAATGCGTTTATTTTACTTAAAAAAATAAATACATACCATAATGTTTGTATCAACTTGACAGCTTCCCTGGTCTAGCCAAGCACGTGACACTTTTGAGAGCTTAAGAATTTATTTACAAGATGTGGATGTCGCTGTGGGCATTTCTCACCCGATCCCTAATTGCCCTTGAGAAGGTGGTGGTGAGCTGTCTTTTTGAACCGCTGCTGTCCATGTGGTGTAGGTGCACCCACAGTGCTGTTAGGAGGGTGTTCCAGTATTTTGACCCAGTGACACTGAAGGAACGGTGATATATTTCCAAGTCAGGATAGTGAGTGACTTCGGGAGGGAACTTCCTGATGGTTCCCAGGTATCTGCTGTTCTTGTCCTTCTAAAGTGAGACTCTGCAATTTAGTTCTAAATCATTGGCCGTTTTGGGCTGTGGATTTGCACCTACTCGGAGGTGGTGGGCCAATGTTATACAATTTTGATAGGTTTTACGTACGGGACAAAAAGGCATCAGGCTACTTTAGTTCAGCAGTTCAGGAGGCTGTATTAAGCATTACCATGTGGCAAAAATTAACAAACCATGCAATAGGTTACAGACTTTATTTTCCATTTTGGCTTTGGACAGTGTAGCATGCCAGGACTTGTCTCATAGCCATACCACTGCGAGGTTGGCCTTTGTAATGGTCTCCTCCACAGTGACAAGAGTTTTGGACATGTTTCGTTTATGAAGTTTCCAGTGCCTGGGTCTCCTCGGTGTGATATGATTTGTACTTGATGTGATTAGGTTAGCGTTGGCCCCCTGCAGGGCTGATGTGATTTATATACACTACTAGTTAAGGATCAGTTGAACTGGTTAGATTGGTCCTTGCAATTATATGAATCATTCTTTTAAGATAGCATGAGCTATTTCAAGTAAGTGCACAAGTTGTAGCCAAAATGATTTATCCAGAGCTTAAAATGGAAACATTTAAAATTAAGTAAATTCTTTTGGAGAGTCGGTGCATACTCGATGGGCCGAATGGCCTCCTTCTGCACTGGAGTGATTCTATGGTTCTATGATAAATATATTGGCTGGGACCATCCGAGCAGCAGCAACGATCCCCAGATTTCCGCTGTGATTGAAAATTCCCCCAATTCGACACAGCTACACATTTATTCTGGGGTCATCCAAGCCCAGCTTCCAAAGAAATACTGAGCAAGGGACTCCATCAGAGATGAGAGGAGTCGGGGAAAGATAGGATATGCTCCCTTTTTACTGCACTAGCTCCCATATGGTAAGTTTAAAAGTCCAGTTTGAATGTTAATGATTGGATGAGTGAATGGGTGAGTGAGCGAATGGATCAGTGGGGGGGGTGGGTAGAGGGTGGGTGGGTAAGTGGATAGTGGGGAGGTGGGTAAGTGGGTAGAGGGTGGGTGGGTAAGCGGGTAGAGGGTGGGTGAGCAAATGGGTAGAGGGTGGGTGGGAAAGTGAATAGAGAGGAGGTGGATAAGTGGACATAGTGTAGGTGGGTGGGTGCATAGGTGGATAGAGGGTAGGCGGGTAAGTGGACAGAAGGTAGGTGGGGTGGGTGAGAAAGTGGATAGAGAGTGGGTGGGTGGGTAAGTGGACAGAGGGTAGGTGGGTAAGTGGACAGAGGGTAGCTGTGTGGGTGGGCCGGTAGGTGGATAGAGGGCAGGTGGGTAAGTGGGTGGGGGATAGGTGGGTGGTCAGTGAGGTGGTAGATGGGTGAGATGGGTAGACATGTGGAAGCAGACCTAAACAGTAGATTTCAGTTTAACTTGGCCTTTCTAGGATATTTTCACACTATATTCACTATACTAAGCTAACACCATTTTGCAGTGGACCAAGTAAGCCATTTTGCATCTATACTTAACAATCTTTCATATGTACTGAACAAGAATTACTGTATAATTAGTAACCAGCCAGAATCATATGATAGAATAAGTTGCATTCCTCAATGATGTTGCGACTGAAGAATAGGTCAAAGACCAAAGAACAATACAGCACAGGAACAGGCCCTTCGGCCCTCCAAGCCCGTGCCGCTCCCTGGTCCAAACTAGACCATTCTTTTGTATCCCTCCATTCCCACTCCATTCATATGGCTGTCTAGGTAAGTTTTAAACGTTCCCAGTGTGTCCGCCTCCACCACCTTGCCTGGCAGCGCATTCCAGGCCCCCACCACCTTCTGTGTAAAATATGTCCTTCTGATATCTGTGTTAAACCTCCCCCCCTTCACCTTGAACCTATGACCCCTCGTGAACGTCACCACCAACCTGGGGAATAGCTTCCCACCGTTCACCCTATCTATGCCTTTCATAATTTTATACACCTCTATTAAGTCTCCCCTCATTCTCCGTCTTTCCAGGGAGAACAACCCCAGTTTACCCAATCTCTCCTCATAACTAAGCCCCTCCATTCCAGGCAACATCCTGGTAAACCTCCTCTGTACTCTCTCCAAAGCCTCCACGTCTTTCTGGTAATGTGGCGACCAGAACTGGACGCAGTATTCCAAATGCGGCCGAACCAACGTTCTATACATCTGCAACATCAGACCCCAACTTTTATACTCTATGCCCCGTCCTATAAAGGCAAGCATGCCATATGCCTTCTTCACCACCTTCTCCATCTGTGACGTCACCTTCAAGGATCTGTGGACTTGCACACCCAGGTCCCTCTGCGTCTCTACACCCTTTATGGTTCTGCCATTTATCGTATAGCTCCTCCCTACATTATTTCTACCAAAATGCATCACTTCGCATTTATCAGGATTGAACTCCATCTGCCATTTCTTTGCCCAAATTTCCAGCCTATCTATATCCTTCTGTAGCTTCTGACAATGTTCCTCACTATCTGCAAGTCCTGCCAATTTTGTGTCACCCACAAACTAACTGATCACCCCAGTTACACCTTCTTCCAGATCGTTTATATAAATCACAAACAGCAGAGGTCCCAATACAGAGCCCTGCGGAACACCACTAGTCACAGGCCTCCAGCCGGAAAAGACTCTTCCACTACCACCCTCTGTCTTCTGTGACCAAGCCAGTTCTCCACCCATCTTGCCACCTCCCCCTTTATCCCATGAGATCCAACCTTTTTCAATATCAAGTAGTTATTAAGGCTGGGAATGTACTAGTGTCTGTAAGTTTAGAAGTGTTAATTTGCGGTTGTAAGCTTTGTGGGAAAGGGAACAATCCGATACCACCCAGCATTACCTCTGTCCTTGGCTGTGGGCAGCAGATGTCAGGGATAAAAAATAGAAACTTGTACAAATTTGGTTAAGGGAAACATCATGTACACTCATTGTTCCATTTCTTGGGACAATAATCACAAATGGCTAAATCGATTAAATTTACTCAGAAAGAAATTAACTCAGTAACAACAATTCACCAATTGGTTAATTATAACAGACTCGATCAGTGAATATCTCCACTTCTGACCTTATGATGGAAAGAAGGTCATTGATAAAGCAAGTGAAGATTGCTAGTCCTAGGACACTACCCTGAGGAACTCCTTCAGTGATGTCCTGGAACTGAGATGATTGGCCAACAACAACGACAGTCATCTTCCTTTCTTAGGTTGGCTCCAGTTCATAGAATTTTCCACTTGATTCCCATTGACTCCAGTTTTGTTAGGGTTCCTTGATGCCACCCTTGGTGACATGTCTTTCTATTAGCCTTGCCCTTGTCACATCCTGCCTTTAGAAGTCCCCCCTCCCCCAGGTTTAAGTGAACTGCCGGTTCATGATGACTTCCCACCCACCCACCGCACTGCCCCAGGCTTCCCTTTCTCTATGAGATTCTTCCAGGAATAATGTGGCCCTGCAGCAGAAGGCAACCTCAGGAACGGTGTTTCTCATGCTTGACAGTCTTCCTTCTGGTACCGACCCCTCCCCAATCTCCCCTGAGTCAAATGGCCAGTACCCTGGAGTCTTTCCCCCAGGTCTTCACCGACTAGGCCCATGGTACCCTGTTGTCTTCCTCCTGCTTCCCCCATTTCTCCTGACTAGGGTTAGGGTAAGTACTATGAAGTCTTCCTCCCTGGTAGACTGGAATTAACTCCCGGGTACCCTTCCAGACTTAGACCAGTCTTACACCAGTCTCACTCCAGTGTTACCTTGGTCTACCTCCAGTGTTACCCTCGTCACCCCAGTCAAGTTTGATTGCCATAGACTCAAAGGCTGGTCACCCCCAGTCAAAACCGCTATGCTCTCGTCAAAGTCTGGACACCCCCGAATCAGAGCCGGTAATCCTGATTTTGAGTCAGTACCCCTGAGTCAACTTCCTTAATATGTGGAGTCACTCCATGAACACTGCACTCACCTCCCCTCAGCGGCGTGCTTGCCAGGTGCACGCATTTTGAAGCAGTCGTGATTTGCACTGTTCTGACATCACATTGCTGTGGGTGGATTTTTTGATGAGGGCAGGGTATGATTCTGGCATATGGGGCTGATTGTCAGATGCAAATATATTATAATGGTGTTCCTGATGTTGAACAGTGGAAAATGCGGCCTGCCACTCATTGGGAATGGAGACAATCGTGACAAGCTTTCACACCAACGTAAAACGTAACTTTGGCCTTCTCGCAATATTTTCCACTCCTCTCACCATTCCCGCCTGATGCTAATGGGAACAGAAAATCCCAGCCAATGACCTTGGTCTTCCCAATATTTAACTCAACCAGTTTTTCCGAGTGCCTGCCCTACACATACAACAGTCAGGGATAACGTTCCATCTTATCTTTCACTGAAGCTTATTATTTTTAATAGTCACAATTCATGCAATAAATACAACCAAGTTTTATTATTCATTCCAGTTGTGGTCTGCCTACGTACTGTGCTCATCCCAATACAAAGATGCGGTCCGCCTGACCCTGGAACAAATAGATGTCATCAAACGAATGTGTGGAAAGTATGAAGAATTTAAGTTGGTTACAACTTCAGAAGGTATCAGTTGTGAATGTCCCAATAAAGCTTATCTGGAAATTGAACATTTCTGAATTTATGCATACGATAAAATATATTAATGTCAATTTGTGATTTCTTTAAATCTAGGCATTAGAAATAATATGGAAAAAATAGCTTGCCTCATCAGTATTGAGGGAGGACACTCAATTGACAGCAGTTTGGCAACCTTGAGGATGTTTTATGATCTTGGAGTACGCTCTATGTCTTTGACTCACAACTGCCACACACCATGGTAATAAACTTCCTTAAATATCTCTTGTGTTGCAAAAGAGGAATGATTTTTATGTGCTCAAACTGGAGATTGGTATGATTTGAAGGTTTTCCAATCTTAGAACTCATTGTCAGCATTGAGCACTCCGTAGTTATAAGTGATGTAAGACAGAGTTATACTCCTTCTACACAGATAACAGCACACCTTAACTTCAAACTCATCAAATCAACCAGGCTGAATTTATTTTCATTTTTCTAAATTTGAAAGCAAATTTTCCCAAATCATGGGCAGATTTATGCTCTGGGCTTGTGCTGGGAACTAGGTTCAGATTATTTTCCACAGTTCTCAGAGGGGAGATAGTCTCATTCAATTCTTCTGAGCTGAATTTACAGTAAGTCTTTTCCTCCACTCTTCCTCCCTGACCAATCCCAATGGAAAACCTCTCCTAAAGATTTTATTACAGGAGATGTGTGCAATGATACAAAGGTTGCAGAAGATCTTATATCACAGATGCAGAGTTCAGTCACAATCTGATTAGTCCTTCAAATCTTCACTTGTTTCCTGACAATGGTCCCACTTTTTAAGATCATTGGCTCTTCCTGATCTTCATTCTTGGTTTACTAACTTACATCAACTCAGCATTCCAGAAAGTGCATCATTTTACAAACATTGTTCTTACAAGTGCAGAAAATGTCAACATATTGTTGCCAACAGATTAGAATGTTTATTAGAAATATATGACAAAAATCAGTAAAGTTCTGGAAATTTGAGCTTCTTTGTCGATATTCTACAAAGATCACCTGAAAGAACTGTTCGTTAACTGCAAAATGGAGCTCTAAACATAAAAATGCATTCTTCAACACCTGCTAGTATTGCAAACAGCAACCTCATATCTGGTTGTGGTAAATTTAAATATGTATATTTTATACTTTCCATTTTAAACACTCAATGACAGAATGTGAGTGAAAACTGACCAATTGAGGATCAGACTTCAGATTACTTTGATGGGAGAAGTGCCAATAACTTTAAAAAATGATTAGGCCCTACAATGGTCAATAGCTTGTTTACTTCTGCCAAAGAAATGTGTCAGGGGCAATGCGAAGAGCCATTAAATGATGTTTCTGCTGCAGTGGCAGTGTTGGAAAAAAAGGGACGTTCATACTGTGTGGATCTAGTACCTTTTCATTGACTGTTTGACCAATTGTCTGAGCCATGAGTCTGTTGACCATCTGGTCTCCTGCAAGGCAACAACAAACCTTATCATGCCTGCCATCTGCCTTTGTGAACTGTACTTTAAAGCCAGTTCCTCCTTTCTGGCAGTGCTCCAAGCCATTAGCTTGGCTCTGGCCCAATTAGGGGATCCGCATTTTAAAATGGCATTATATTAGTGATGAAAGCCTGGCTCAGGACTGGGACCTGGACATGAACTATCGGATTCCAGACACCGGATTCCCAGACCCGGAGTCAGGCTGGATAAATTAAATTTTAACGAGAAATTCTTTTCAAAGATCCAAATGAAAGATTGGGCCCGATTTTACCAACACTTTGTGCCCATTTTCAGGCATGAAATCGCGGTAAAATCGGGCGTGAGGCTTTTATCGCGATCTGCACCCGCATCCGAGCAAATCGCGACTTTACCGACACCCGATTCGGGTGCCGATCCGTTCCGCGCCCGAATCGGGCGGCCCGACGATTTAAATGCATCAGCATGCATTTAAATAGATTTAATGAACTGCCCGCCCAACTCTACCATCAAATCCCTTCTTCTGTTCTGTTCCGGATCCGTGCTTTTAGCGACCTGCAAAATAAAAATCCGAACACGATTTTTATTTTGATGGGGAACCTCCGAAGCGAGTTCAAAGCTGCAACGGCTCTCTGGCCCAGATCATCCACTGGTTGGGGGGGGGAGGTGGAGGGGGGTGGCTCTGATGTATCTCTGGTTGGGGGGGTGAGGAGGAGGGGGGGGCGGCTCTGACATATCTCTGGTTGGGGGGGGGGGAGGAGGGGGGTGGCTCTGATGTATCTCTGGTTGGGGGGAGGAGGAGGGGGGCAGGTCGGATCATCCTCTGGGGGGGCAGGGGGGTCTGCTGCCACTCTGCAGGTGATCGGTGGGGAGGGAGGGGGGCAGGGGGGTCCGCTGCCACTCTGCGGGTGATTCCTCCTCCCCACCGGAGGAATGAATCCCACTCACCCTTCCTCCACGCACTCCTACAATGCTCACCCTGATTCACTTCACATCCTTTCTCTTGCATCCATCACAAAATTTACTCTCCCCTTCAGCTCAAAACGAAGTTAGATGTGTACCACAGACTCAGTTTCATTGTTGTGCCATGGCAGTGCCCTATCGCAGCTCACGTTGACCGAAAAAAGGAACAATAGCTGACCACTTCAAACTGTGAAAGGAGGAATAGATTTCTGGAGGATTTGTTTCTGTGATCTGTCAGGTGAGAATGTCAACAAAAAATGGAAGATGCGCAGAAGGGGCAGTGTCATGGAAATAAAGATATGGTGAATCGAAGACAAATACTGAAACTTAGAATTTGAAAACTGTGTGATTTAGGTTTTAGGAATGGTACACTGACATTTCGTGAAGTGTGCAATGGCCTGGAAGCACCAATACTCTTCCTTTGCGATGAATGACAAAAGATAGTTCAAGTAATTTTATCTTGAGACAATATCGAGAGGATTATGGAAAGATTCAGGACTCAATAACACCTGTACAGCTGCTGATGGGCATCAAGCATGGACGATTTGATATTCCTTCTATATCATTAGAGAAAACTGCAGCTGATAGAAAAGCACCTAGTTGTATTCTGCAAACACAGAGGTAGTAAAGAAGTGAGGAGCTGGTGAGGATTTTGAGTTCTGCATTTACAGCAAGTTGAAACTCACTCCATGTTTGTGATTGGTGTGAGCAGCGTACAGCTTGAGGTGGATGAAGTGCAGGGAGGTAGAATGGGTGTGTTGGATACTGAGATGTTCACTGCTCTGGTGTCAGATACACAGCCATTTATTTTGGGTACTCTGTAGTTAAAACTGAATGGTTAAGAACTGAGTGAGTTAAATCAATCCCACTAAGCCAGATCTATATCAAAATGATGTAGAGATGACAAATGCATTCGCAGTCGATCTGGAGGAGAAGGTGGAGACGGAAGGGAATGTAACGTGGATTTATTAATGCAAAAAGAACCATGTTATATTTAAGCCGTGAAAACGAAGAAGTGTCAGTGAGAATGATGGTAATGGGCGATTGAGATTATGTTATGTCTGGCTATTAACACCGCAGAATTAGATCAGTTGATACTTGATGGCGTGTGGAGATTAGGTGAGCAAGTTGGTGTCAGAGAGCCGCTCTCTCCGCTTTCTGCTCTTTTTTTCTTTCCCGACACGGGCGCGCTTTTTCAGATTTTTTTTCGAACTGCACATGTGCAGTTCAGAGCTCCAATTGTTCCGGCAGCGCTAAGCCCCACCCACAGCACGGATCGGACTGGAGATGGCTGACAGCGTATGGGCGCGCTGGAAAGCAGATTTCAAAGTCGGATCTGTACTACGCCCAGATTCAGCACTTAGAATCAAAATGGTAAAATCGGGCCCATTGTCTAGTGCTTGGACATTATGTTAGAGATATCTGCTTTTAGCTGTTTGATGAAATATAGATGTAATAGGTTGTTTCAAGTCAGCAGTTTCTGGGACAAATGGATGGTTTCTGTAATGACACATGTTCACAGGATTCATTAGAAACATGAAAGGTGTTGATTAATAAGAAAAACTGTACAGAGGCCAACAGCACATGGCTGCCCCAAAGCAGCCCATGCGACTGCCTGAGTCTTCTGCCTAAAAGAGGACTCCACCCCCTGGGGTGATTACTTACTCTCAGTCCCAAATGATCCTCAAGCCAGGTGAGCCTCTTCTGCTGTGTTGCCCTTAAAGGAACAATCAGCACAATTCCCTATTACTATATGTTTCATCCTTCAAGACCAAGATGACCACTTTCATCATCTGATGTGTTTGGTAGGGTTCTTTGATTTGATTTGATTTGATTTATTATTGTCACATGTATTAACATACAGTGAAAAATATTGTTTCTTGCGCGCTATACAGACAAAACATACCGTTCATAGAGAAGGAAAGGAGAGAGTGCAGAATGTAGTGTCACAGTCATAGCTAGGGTGTAGAGAAAGATCAACTTAATGCAACGTAAGTCCATTCAAAAGTCTGACAGCAGCAGGGAAGAAGCTGTTCTTGAGTCGGTTGGTACGTGACTTCAGACTTTTGTATCTTTTTCCCGAAGGAAGAAGGCGGAAGAGAGAATGTCCGGGGTGTGTGGGATCCTTAATTATGCTGGCTGCTTTGCTAAGGCATTGGGAAGTGTAGACAGAGTCAATGGATGGGAGGCTGGTTTGCGAGATGAATTGGGCTACATTCACGACCTTTTGTAGTTTCTTGCGGTCTTGGGCAGAGCAGGAGCCATACCAAGCTGTGATACAACCAGAAAGAATGCTTTCTATGGTGCATCTGTAAAAGTTGGTGAGTCGTAGCTGACATGCCAAATTTTCTTAGGCTTCTGAGAAAGTAGAGGCATTGGTGAGCTTTGTTAGCTATAGTGTCGGCACGGGGGGACCAGGACAAGTTGTTGATGATCTGGACACCGAAAAGCTTGAAGCTCTCGATCCTTTCTACTTCATCCCCATTGATGTAGACAGGGGCATGTTCTCCTTTATGCTTCCTGAAGTCAATGACAATCTCCTTCGTTTTGTTGACATTGAGAGAGAGATTATTGTTGCCACACCAGTTCACCAGATTCTCTATCTCATTCCTGTACTCTGTCTCGTCATTGTTTGAGATACAACTCATTACGGTGGTGTCGTCAGCAAACTTGAAAATCGAATTGGAGGGTAATTTGGCCGCACAGTCATAGGTGAACAAGGAGTATAGTAGGGGGCTGAGAACACAGCCTTGTGGGGCACCGGTGTTGAGGATGATCGTGGAGGAGATGTTGTTGCCTATCCTTACTGATTGTGGTCTGTGAGTTAGGAAGTTCAGGATCCAGTCGCAGAGAGAGGTGCCGAGGCCCAGGCCATGGAGTTTCGAGATGAGTAGGTTCTGATGAGTAGGTGATGCCAAGGCTGATCTGAACTCATTGCAAAGAGGATAGGACATTGCAGACAATTGAGTTTTGGACATGTTGCTGGCTCAGCATTTTCTCTGCTTGTCTTTTCTTTCTGCCTCTGATATTTGTTAGCTTGGGAAGGACGGCACACAAGCTATTTTTTATTTGGTTGTGGCAGGTGCAGAGATGCTGAGTGGGCTTCCCCCAGGACTTGAAGTCAACATCAAGACTTCTAAGCGAGGCCTGCAGTTTGGCCTTGCACTTCCTTTGAGCACCATGCGAGCACACCCCAGACTCATGCTCTCTATAAAGGATTTGCTTTAGTAAGGACATGTCAGGCATTCTGGCAACATGGCTACCCTAACTCAATTGTGACTCTCGTGGAACCCGTACAATGCAGTAGAAGGCCATTCGGCCCATCGGGTTTGCTCTGACTCACCGACAGAACGCTTTACCCAGGTCTCATCCCCGTTACCCCACGAATTTACCTTGCTAATTCCTCTATTCCCCTAACCTACACATCTTGAGACACTAAGGAGCAATTTAGCATGGCCAATCCACCAAACCTGCACATCTTTGGAGGAAACCCACGCAGACATGGGGAAAACATGCAAACTCCACACAGACAGTCACCCAAAGCCAGAATTGAACCCCGATCCCTGGCGCTTTGAGGCAGCAGTGCTAACCACTGTGCCACCGTACAACCCCTGAATATGGTATGGATGCTTGGCATGCATTACTAAAGAAAATGCAAAAAACTTGCCTTCATATAGCACATTTCTCAAAAATGTTTTAAGGTACTTCTGATACAATTAATTTCCTAGAATTGTAGTTAGTGGTGTTCTATACTTAAGTGTAACAGCCATTTTATGTACAGTAAGGTTCCACAAACTGCTGTGGTAGGAATAATTTGTTTATCTGTTTCAGTTGGTGGTTGGCAGTGGAATATTGACAAAGACACTCATTCTGTTCTGTGTGATTGTATTGTCTGATGGTATGAGAGAAATCAATAGCATTCTCAGTAAAAGGGTGTGTCCAATTCTGTCCTCAAATTTTACAACAGAATTATACCGAGAAAAAGAAATAACAAAATTAACGGGATGAATTCAGAAAAGAAAAATATCCTGAAATATAAAATTAAGAAAATCACAATCGTAAACCCATGTTTTTGTGCAACAATTTTCACCATAGAAAATATTCATTTCATTTCTGATCTGAAAAATACTTATTTAATTTCTGGTCCAGAAGTGGAAGGGGTGAGTTCATTGAAAACTTAGTCAATCATTGTTTTTTAAACTAGAACATAAGAACATAAGAAATAGGAGCAGGAGTAGGCCATCTAGCCCCTCGAGTCTGCCCCGCCATTCAATAAAATCATGGCTGATCTGAAGTGGATCAGTTCCACTTACCCACCTGATCCCTATCACCCCTAATTCCCTTACCGATCAGGAATCCATCTATCCGTGTTTTAAACATATTCAACGAGGTAGCCTCCGCCACTTCAGTGGGCAGAGAATTCCAGAGATTCACCACCCTCTGAGAGAAGAAGTTCCTCCTCAACTCTGTCCTAAACTGACCCCCCCTTTATTTTGAGGCTGTGCCTTCTAGTTCTGGTTTCCTTTCTAAGTGGAAAGAATCTCTCCACTTCTACCCTATCCAGCCCCTTCATTATCTTATATGCCTCTATAAGATCACCCCTCAGCCTTCTAAACGCCAACGAGTACAAACCTAATCTGCTCAATCACTCATAATCTACCCTCATCTCCGGTATCAACCTGGTGAACCTTCTCTGCACTCCCTCCAAGGCCAATATATCCTTTTGCAAGTAAGGGGACCAAAACTGCACACAGTATTCCAGCTGCGGCCTCACCAATGCCTTGTACAGATGCAGCAAGACTTCTCTGCTTTTATCCTCGACTGCTCAGGGAGACGAGAGGTGAAATTGCTGGGCCTCTGACGGAAATCTTTGTCGCTTCTTTGGACACGGGTGAGGTCCCTGAGGATTGGAGGATAGCGAATGTGGTCCCGTTGTTTAAGAAGGGTAGCAGGGATAACCCAGGAAATTATAGGCCGGTGAGCTTGACGTCCGTGGTAGGGAAGTTGTTGGAGAGGATTCTTAGAGACAGGATGTATGTGCATTTAGAACGGAACAATCTCATTAGTGACAGACAGCATGGTTTTGTAAGAGGGAGGTCGTGCCTTACAAATTTGGTGGAGTTTTTTGAGGAAGTGACAAAAACAGTTGATGAAGGAAGGGCCGTGGATGTCGTCTATATGGATTTCAGTAAGGCATTTGACAAAGTCCCACTTGGCAGGTTGGTTAAGAAAGTTAAGGCTCATGGGATACAAGGAGAAGTGGCTAGATGGGTGGAGAACTGGCTTGGCCATAGGAGACAGAGGGTAGTGGTCGAAGGGTCTTTTTCCGGCTGGAGGTCTGTGACCAGTGGTATTCCGCAGGGCTCTGTACTGGGACCTCTGCTATTTGTGATATATATAAATGATTTGGAAGAAGGTGTAACTGGTGTAATCAGCAAGTTTGCGGATGACACGAAGATGGCTGGAATTGCGGATAGCGAAGAGCATTGTCGGGCAATACAGCAGGATATAGATAGGCTGGAAAATTGGGCAGAGAGGTGGCAGATGGAATTTAATCTGGATAAATGCGAAGTGATGCATTTTGGAAGAAATAATGTAGGGAGGAGTTATACAATAAATGGCAGAGTCATCAGGAGTATAGAAACACAGAGGGACTTAGGTGTGCAAGTCCACAAATCCTTGAAGGTGGCAACACAGGTGGAGAAGGTGGTGAAGAAGGCATATGGTATGCTTGCCTTTATAGGACGGGGTATAGAGTATAAAAGCTGGAGTCTGATGATGCAGCTGTATAGAACGCTGGTTAGGCCACATTTGGAGTACTGCGTCCAGTTCTGGTCGCCGCACTACCAGAAGGACGTGGAGGCATTGGAGAGAGTGCAGAGAAGGTTTACCAGGATGTTGCCTGGTATGGAGGGTCTTAGCTATGAGGAGAGATTGGGTAGACTGGAGTTGCTCTCCTTGGAAAGACGGAGAATGAGGGGAGATCTAATAGAGGTATACAAGATTATGAAGGGTATAGATAGGGTGAACAATGGGAAGCTTTTTCCCAGGTCGGAGGTGACGATCACGAGGGGTCACGGGCTCAAGCTGAGAGGGGCGAAGTATAACTCAGACATCAGAGGGACGTTTTTTACACAGAGGGTGGTGGGGGCCTGGAATGCGCTGCCAAGTAGGGTGATGGAGGCAGGCACGCTGACATCGTTTAAGACTTACCTGGATAGTCACATGAGCAGCCTGGGAATGGAGGGATACAAACGATTGGTCTAGTTGGACCAAGGAGCGGCACAGGCTTGGAGGGCCGAAGGGCCTGTTTCCTGTGCTGTACTGTTCTTTGTTCTTTTGTTCTTATATTCTATCCCCCTTGCGATAAATGCCAACATTCCATTTGCCTTCTTGATCACCTGTTGTACTTGCAGACTGAGTTTGTGCGACTCATGCACAAGGACCCCCAGGTCCCTTGTGCATGTAGAGAAATGTAGAGAAATTACATTACTGATAGTTTAAGCATACAGAGTGTCATTCATTTGTGAATACTTGAGGACATGAGGGTACAATTAAAGAGGGAGTGGATGACTTTGGGAGAGAAATATTTACTATTTATTGGGCACTAAAGGTGACAGAATATGTTCTCCTATTGTGGTTTGTCAGAATTAAGTTCAGGAAAATTAATCTGCAAATTTTACATCTCGTCACATAGTCTCTCAAGGGCATTGAATGGATAGCCAAACTAAACATCTTGTTACAAGTTTCATCTTCTGGTCATCTGGAAATAGCAATAGCAGAGCTTGTTTGGGGAAAAATGCAATTTAAACACATCTAAGTGGAAGCAACAAATCTAAACCAATTGACTAAAAGCTGTGCATGGTAATCATACCCAATAGTTTTGTGGATGTGACAAAATTTGTCAATGGCACTCTGGTGATTATTTTTATGTCTTGTCTTGGACATAGCGTTTGGACTAGAATATTTACTGTTTCCATGCAACAAGCCCCAGGCCTCCAACTTAAATTGAATCTGTAAGCATGGAACTAATCTTAATGCTGGACCCTGCACCACTACATCTCAAACCTGACTATTGAAAGAGCTTTGTTCTGAGGCAGAGCTCAAAAAGAACAAACTCACACATGCGATACTATTCACATCCTCAGGAAATCCCCAAATACACTGTAGCCATTTGTCGTGTAGTTCATTAGATATTGTATTCTGTCGAAACGTGGTTGTAATATACTTCAGTTTCAAACTGATATTTGTATTGTTGGGTGTCTACATATCCATTAATACTTTTAAAAATAGATATATTCTGCTGACACGAAGGGTCAATGTTCTGACTTATATTTGTGTGGTAACAATCTAGATGTTAGGGTTGTTTTGCACTGTATTAATGTCAGTTCACACAGAAAGGTCAATGTTTTGTTCCAGCAAGTCATTTAATCAGTTATGGGGCTGGTGGAACTAAGTGAAATGGCAGCTTGAAATCATGAACAGCACTCAAAGATATGTTGCTTTCCAAAATAATACAAGCCCTTTGCACTTGAGTTGCTGCTTAAAAAGTGATTTCAATATATGGTTGCAGCCACTATGCTGAGGTCTCTACATTGAAGTTAGAGTTTATTTATTAGTCACAAGTGAGGCTTACATTAACACTGCAATGAAGTTACTGTGAAATTCCCCTAGTTGCCACAATTCAGCCCCTGTTCAGGTCAATGCTCCTAACCAGAATGTCTTTCAGACTGTGGGAGGAAACCGGAGCACCTGGAGGAAACCCACGCAGACACAGGGAGAACGTGCAAACTCCACACAGACAGTGACCCAAACCAGGATTTGAATCTGTGTCCCTGGCGCTGTGAGGCAGCAGTGCTAACCACTGTGCCACCGTGCCCCTCATGGTTACAACAGAAAAGGAGGCCATTCAGCCATTCTGGTCCTTGTCATCTCTCTGCAGGAGTAATTTATCCACTCCCCAATAGATTGGGGTGCTTTACGTGGAATCTGTTGTTGTGGTGTGTGTATTTTTGACTCCAGGTGATCATTATAATGCAATTAAGAAAACCTAATGGATAGAAAACATGCAGTGAATGGTTACAGAGAGTGCAAATTAGCAGCCTGTATCCCTCTCACTAATGTTAAGATTGATTATCATTCATTAGTTTGAAAATGAAATAATTGATGATATGAAGAAGATGCATTGTCAAATAAATATGCACACATATTTCAAGTAAAATGTAAGAAATTGAAAGAAAATGTCAGTTAAATCTGTTTAGGCTACAAAAACAAGAAACATAGGGCGATATTGTTGGCCTTGCTCGCTCCAAGGTCGGAAAATCCTGCCCGAAGTCAACAGACCTTTGCATGGCCCACCCTTCGTCTGCTACAATTCCTGTGGCAGGCGGGACTGGAAAATTCCCCCCACAGTGCCTGACATAAGATTGCACAATAAAGCCAGAAATATTGCTGCATAAATGCAGGTGTAAGACTTCTCCAAAAATATGACTGGGCCACAAGGTGAATATGACTAGGCCATAAGCAAATAGGAAGTGAGTACAATTCTGATTTCAATCTTAGTGAATTTGGATTAACTGTAATAAATATTCATTTTGGAACTTTATCAGTTAATGTATTTGCATGGACGTGATCTCGGAGTCCTGCCTACTTCCGAGAACTGTGGCCAAAACTCCCTCACCCACTCCTTAACTTGAAGAACTGGAGATATGGCTGCCTTAGTACGTTCCAGCTACAGAGTCCAAATGTACAGCAACTTTATACATTATGATTGTGGTTTAAAGAACACGATATAGGTGGGTTATTAACGCCATGGTCCTGATATTTATGAGGACCATGAAGAGAATAGGAGTGGGGAATAGGGAAGGATTCCCAGAAGAAGCAAACCCAAAAGAATGAGTTTGTCAGATGTCCTACTGAAATTAAAATACTAGTCAGATTTATTGAACAGAAAACAGATTAAGGATATTAAATAAAAGTGGTAGATGAATAATGATAACAGATTTTCGTGTTTCTCTTTGAATAATTGAGAACAAAATGCTCCTTAATGTAAACTGGACTGAAAGTATGACCCCTGACGCATACTCAATAGTTCATTGACAAACAATCCCCAATGTTCTGGCCTGTGTCAGAATGAGTGCTGAATGGGAGTAAATCAGCTTCTGATGTAACAACACTCTTCAAAGGTCAGCCAGAACAAGAATTACTTCATAAAAACTCAAACAAATTAAAGCTGCCAATCAAATATTTGCATCACAAGATACCTGTGCCAAATTGTGTGGGAGAAAATTAATCTGTCCCATTGAATGATGCAAGAGGAATCCAACTAACAGCCATTAGTAACTGCGCCTTGAAAACAATAACGAGGCAAACAGGCACAGAGTTCCAATTTAATATCTCTACTTATTTTAAACATTTATATTGTGCCTTCAATGCAGAAAAATGTCCCAAACTGCTTCACAGGATCACATGGCCATGCCAAGCCAAAAGAAATAATGAGAGGAGTGACCAAAATATTGGTCGGAGAGAGGGTTATCTTAAAGGTGGATTTTGGAGAATGGGGTAGGGGACTTAGAATCAGAATCTCGATGACTGAAAGCACAGCTGGTACATAGTGAGAAAATGGAAGACAGAGGACGAGGAATGTGGCATGGAGATGCAACACTGAAGAGGAATGCAAGGATAGGATAGGATGAAGCTATGGAATAAGCATAAGGTTAAGAATTCTTAGCTTAACAAGGAGTCAATGTGATAACTGAGAACAAGGGGAATGGGTGAACAGATTGTGAAAACATATGTCTCCTTATCCTTTACATTAGAAGATATTCTCCCGATATTATTTTGAGTAATAAAAATATTTTCTTTACAGGAGTCTTAATTATAACCCTGTATTTACATGCGAATATATAAATTAGGAGGAGGAGGCCATTTGGCCCCTCGAGGCTGCTCCACCATTTGATAGCTGATCTGACTGTGGTCTCAACTCCACTTTCCTGTCTACCCCCTTTGATTAGCTTGCCAATCAATAATCTATCGAACTCAATCTTAAAAATGACCCGGCCTGCACTGCTCACTGGGAAAGAGAATTACAGCCAAACATGAAAAGAGAACAAAATAATATATCAGGGATTTCATTTTCACCGCACTGTACCTAATCCACTGAGCTATCAGGGGAGCTAGCCTGAATCAAAATTGAAAGTCTCTCTGTGTAATCCTTTCCAGAATCTTGTTTCTGTCTATATGTTGCCATACAAGACTGTAAAGCTTACTGTTTCAAAAAGGGCATTTTGAAATGTGTACAATTTCTTTCAATATGTTGGTAATCTTGTAGATTTAAACTCTGGTTAAAATTGCAAACTACAATCATTGCTATTTACTTTTTCAGGGCAATGAGTGCAGTGTTTCATCATAACAGTGTGCCTCCCAAATCCAGCTTAACTGATTTTGGTCGGGTAAGGTTTCTGTTTTAAATTAATCCTTTTTTAAGTGTTGCCCTCCATGGATAGTGACTATCCTGCTATTATGACTCCTGTCACTGATTAGCCTGTGCAAATCCATCTGAAAACCAACAGCATCCTGAAATCGGACTTCCTTTGAAAGCAGGCCATACAGGAATTTTGGAGGTCTAATGGCACAGTGGGTACCGCCCCTGCCTCTGAGCCAGAAGCTCTGTCTTCAAGTCCCACTCCAGGACTTGATGGCCAAGGAAGGAGCATTCATAACGCGGCCAAACAAGTTGAATGTCAACCTGCAAATCATTCCAAACATGATAGTGGCTGGCGGTAAGAGTGGGAGAGACTCCTGGTCAGCCATGCTTGATGCAGAGCGGCATCCCTCAAGCTTTAAGCCTGTGAGCTCGCAACCTGTTTCAGGAAAAAACTCACTATGGAAACAGATGAAAGTTTGCCTTGTGCACCACTAGGTATGGGAAGAGAAACAAACGGTGCAAACAATTTATATGAGTGAAAAAATGTAACTAGGTGAGATTTTCTGCCCCCCCCCCCCCCCCCCCCCCAGACCCATCTCGCCATGACGTAATTTGTGGTAATGGAGCCAGCCTGCCATGGTCCGGCGATGGGATCTTCTGGGTCTGCCAATGTCTATGGGTTTTGTGTGCCCGCATCCTCGATCATTGAGGAACACACTGGAAGTTCCCACCTGTGGGAATGGCTAGGAAGTTCCGACCACTGTCTTGTTTGGGGAGTTGCTGCATCGGAACAGTGGCGTCCCGAGTACTTACCCATTTTGCGCACCTGATGTTTTGAATGGCTTTGTGACCTTTGACCCCACCTGACCAAGCTTGGAAATGTTCAGGGAGTTGCTCCATTGGCGTGCATCCACGCCTGTCATTTCCTGCGCTATGAGTAGGTTGAAGGTGTGACAGCGACGGTTGAACTCATTCAGGAAGAACATAAAACTCCTGCAGAATCCAATAAATTAGAACATTTAATTATTTATTGTACTTGGGACCAGGACCTCTGGCAATTCTTACTACAGTATAGAGTTTTGAGGCAATTTAGACCGCTCAAATAGAAAGCCCTTTGTTACTGCTTCAAAAACTCTAGCAAGTTGGTTAAACACAACTTTCCATTAACAAATCTCTGCTGGCTTTCCTGCATTAACCTGCAGGAATTAACCTGTATTTGTCAACATGACTATAAATTTGCCCTGAATTATAGTTTCCGGAGATTCCCCACCACCAAAGTTAAACTGACTGGCCTGTGGTTACTGGGCTTATTTCAATATCATTTTTTGAACAAGGGTGTAACATTTGCAATTCTCCAGCCCTCTAGCATCATTCCAGAGTCTTAAGGAAGAACGCAAAATGATGGCCAGTGCCTCGGTGATTTCCACTCTCACTTTCATCAGTGAGGGATCCTGTGTATGCTTAGCCCTGTTTGCTTCACTCTGTGCAAAGACTTAATTTTAAGATATTTCTGCCTACAAGGCATGGTGGGTTAGCTAAAAATTGACTGCATTCCTGAAGGGTACACAGTGCAGGCAAACAACAGCATAACAGCAGCTGCAAGGATTGTTTTTCTAGATGGAGACAGCATATGAAGGACACTTCCAATAACGAGATAAGGGTTAAAATATAGTTTGGATTTTAGAATGTTTCAGTTGAGTGTGTTCAGGTTCAGCACAGTTCGAGGGCCTGGTCAGAAGCCAGTCTCCAAGCTCGCTTTTTACTGCTTCTGCCATGTTAATTTTTTTAAAAGTTCTGTTCAATAAAAGAAGACCATTTTAAAACTCATATCAGTGCTGTCCCCTCGTCTGTTCAAATGAATGAATGGACCCAACAATCAGTATCCTTGGATGCATCTCTTTCAGTCCAGATGCATTATCAACTTTAAGTATAGACAGCTTTTCTAATACTTCCTCTTTTTGAATCTTTGCAAGTGTATTAACCATTCTAATTATCTCCTCATTCACAATGGCCTGGGTAGCATTTTCTTCCTTGGTAAAGATATGAAAAATATTAATTATATAACTCAGCCTTGTCCCTGTCTCTAGGCTTGAATCTTTGGTTCCTAATCAGCCTCATTCCTCCTTTTGCCATCCTTCTACTATTAATATATGCATATAATCCCTTTGGGATTCCCTTTGGTGTTAGCTGCTACTCTGTTTTCATATTCTTTCTTTGTTTCTCTTATTTGCATTTTCGCTTCTCCTCTGAAGGTTTTATATTCAATCGGGTTCTCCCCTGTGTTATCTATCTGACCACTATCTCATTAGTTATCCAGGGAGTTCTGGATTTATTAGCCCCACATTTTTTCCCTTTTTTTGGGAGTATACCTTGACTGTGCCTGAACTATCTCTTCTTTACCCATTATCTGTACCCATTGAACAGGTACTATTTTTCCTGCCAACCTATGATTCCCATTACTGCGTCCCAGATTAATTCTAAAGTTTATTTATTAGTCACAAGTAAGGCTTACATAAACATAGCAATGAAGTTACTGTGAAATTCCCCTAGTTGCCACACTCCGGCGCCTGTTCGGACCAGCACGTCTTTCAGATTGTGGGAGAAAACCGGAGCAGCCGGAGGAAACCCATGCAGACACGGGGAGAACGTGCCAACTCCACACAGATAGTGACCCAAGCTGGGAATCGAACCCGGGTCCCTGGCACTGTGAGGCAGCACTGTGTCATCGTGCCGCTCATTCTTAATCCATTGAAGTTATCATTCACCCAGTTAATTATTCTTATCCTGAATTGTACGTTGTCCTTTTCCATAACCAACACTGACCTATAGCACTTCTCAGAGATTTGCCTTCATGATTGCTTTTCTATCTCTCTTTGTTTGAGATCTATAGTACACTCCCAGTTCTGTGATTGCCCTTGTTCTTCTCTTCAATCTATATGGCCTCATTTGAGAATCCTATCAGCTCCTCACAGCTATAATGCTTGCCATAAATTGGTGAAATTTGAATTCAGTAAAAAAAAATCTGGAATTAAAATGACTAATGATGATCACAAAACCATTGTCAATTGATATAAAAGCCTATCTGGTTCACTAATATCCTTTAGGGAAGGAAATCTGCTGTTCTTACCGGGTCTGCCTACATGTGACTCCAGATCCAGAACAATGTGGTCGACTCTCAAATGCTTTCTGAAATGGAGGGCAATTAGGGGTAGGCAATAAACGTTGCCCAGCCAGTAACGCCCATAAATGAATTTTAAAAATCAGTATTATAAACTCCCCTCCATTTTTGTTTCTCTCTCTTTCACATCAGAAAAACCTGTTGGAAAGAATGTTGAGTTGCCATTCCTTCCCTTTCTGTGAGCTATGTTTCAGTAATACCTATCATACAGCCACATGTCAATCTGTACTCTCAGTACATCTGTCTTATCTCCTAGGTTTCTTGCATTGAATTATAAACCAGTTAGCAGTGTGACCTCCCCAGTTATCTCTCTTTGTCTTCTAAACACTTACTAATTTTCTGCCTTCCATTTCTTACTTTTCTTTTCTCCTTCCTGAATCAATTCTCAGATTCCTATCATGCTGCCTGGCTAGTTCAAGCCCTCCTCAACAGCAATAGCTAAAACCCCCTGTGAAGAAATTGGTCCCAGTTATTTCTTGATACCACATGGAATGAATCAAGTTGGTTGAAGACTGGCATTTGCAATGGTGGGAACCACAAGAAGAGGCCAAGATGGATCATCCACTCTGGTGATTCTGGTGAAGATGGCTGCAAATGCTTCAGTCTTGTGTGTTCTTTTGGCAAAACACCCCCAAAATCAACTTTGATGGACCAGACACTGGGTCCAGTTGGCTAAAAAGCGTTTCTCCCATCAAGTCCTCTTTTCTCAACTGTCAAATGGCCAACTTTACAGGAGAGGATGAAGAAAATACACCAAAGACACTCTGAGGCTCTCCTTGAAGTTCTAGAGTATTGATAGAGAGGAACTTGCTACCAATCATTCAAAATGGCGACAACTCATCCATCAAGCTGCATCGCGCTTTGCGTTACAATGTCATAATGATGAGGCAAAGCGGTGGCAGAGAAGGAAAGAAAAGGAAGAAAATCATGCACTCCAGACCCCACCACCTCATGAAATGTCCTACCCTGTGTGCCCAAAGAACTAAAGGTCAAAAATTAACCTGCTCAGTCACATGAAGACCCTGGCAGAAACCTTCCACCCTGAGTGGGAGTCATCCTCGAATAGAGGGCGAGCTGACAATGACAACAACGTGCCATTATTGAGGATTGGGATGTTTGTGAAGCCTCCTCCTCTGATTTGGGCGGCAAGGTGGCACAGTGGTTAGCACTGCTGCCTCACAGCGCCAGGGTCCCAGGTTCAATTCCAGCCTCGGGCCACTGTGTGTGTGGAGTTTGCACATTCTCCCCCTGTCTGCGTGGGTTTCCTCCTGGTGCTCCGGCTTCCGCCCACAGTCCAAAGATGTGCAGGTTAGGTTGATCAGCCATGTTAAATTGACCCGAGTGTCAGGGGGACTAGCAGGGTAAATGCATGGGGTTACAGGAATAGGGCTTGCGTGGATTGTGGTTGGTACAGACTCAATGGGCTGAATGGCCTCCTTCTGTATTGTAGGGATTCTATGATTACTGGCTTCATTGCCCGCCACCATTCACAACTGGTTATGGCAGCACTGCAGAAACCTGCTTATGTCGCAGCATCTTCCCGACTATTCAAATGGTTCAGACTCCTACATTGCTATGACATTATATGGAGGATCAGGATATTGAATTTGATGATTGGCCATGATCAAAATGAATGGCAGAGCAGGCTCGAAGGGCCAAATGGCCTACTCCTGTTTCCAGTTTCTATTAACAAAAATAATGGACTTGACAGTGCAATATGAATTTCTCAGAAGTTCTTCTCTATCTTTCCCGCAGATCAGTTGACATTTCTTTCGAATGAGTCACTGCCCCTGTTAAAGCAGCGGCAGAGAGAGAAATTTCAGAGAAACGTTAACACCATTATTTCACAGTTGGTACTAACTCATGTCAACACAGACATCAAGTTTCTACAACATTATTTTGTAAATTGAGTTTGTGTCTTCATATGCCCTGTTTGTGAACAGAATTCCCACTTACCTGACGAAGGAGCAGCACTCCGAAAGCTCGTGGCTTTTGCTACCAAATAAGCCTGTTGGACTTTAACCTGGTGTTGTGAGACTTCTTACTGTGTTTACCCCAGTCCAACGCTGGCATCTCCACATCATGACTAACTCATGTCTCAGACAGAGCTAATAAGTATGTTTCTTCCCATTCATTATGTTCCCCATTAGTCAAGAAGTGCCAGTCTGTCTCACTTGGGAAAAATAAACACCTCTTTTCTTAACAGCCAGTCTGTGATTTATCCTGAAATAAAAAATAACATCAAGCGTGGCTGGAGAAACCATCAGTTCTGGCGGGATTGTTTTAAGCACCATTTAACTGGGCTTCTTTAACGTCTTCAGCCAGGTGCAATCCGACTGGAGAAGAGTGAATTTACTGATGTACGCAATTGACATTTTCAAGGATTGCCATAATCAAGAGAAGTGTTTGGTGAAATAAATCTGAATTGGGAAGGAGAAGGAGAAGGCCGGAGATCCGGGTGTCTTTTTTGTTGTGGCGATTCTATCCGGGTGACTGAATGATGTGAATCAATGGCATTTCATGAACAGCCCATCAGGGAATGGTTGGAGGTGGTGAATTGGTAGAGTGAAGGTGCCACGGAAGTGAAGGTACAGGACAGGGTAACCTGCAGGATTGATGTTGTGTGATGTTGAAAGTTTAAGAGGTGGAATTATCTGATTTTTGTTAAGTGGGAGCTCGGGCAGGAAAAGCAGAGTGTAGCACGCCGGCTCTACTGCTGGCTTTTCCTGCCATTTTCTTTTGACACTTTGGAGAAATAAAGTTAAGGGACGGCTCGCATGCTCTCATGCTGGTGGAGTGGGTGCCAGCAATTTAAAAAGGACACGTGATTAAAAATAAATAAAGGAACATAGCACGGAAACCCTCCCCAACCATGGAACCCCCGCTGAGCCCATACCCATGGAACACCCACCAGTACTGCCCCCTGGCACTGCCTGGGCACTGTCTCTGTGACGGTGCTGGGGGAAGTGCCATGGGGTAGTGCCAGGGTACTGCCTGACACGACCCTCTTCCCCCCTGGGGGCTATACTCATCTTTGTAGCTCCAGTGAGTTCCATTCACCAGGTCATGGGGGTCATCACTGTTACACAGTGTTATGCAGAACTCAGAGTTCACACTTGATTTGGAAACGTCTTCAAAACGGAACTGTTTCTCTTTCAAAGAACACATGCTTTCTTCCAGCCTCTAACCAACTATCTTAGGAACTGTAAAAACCGCAACACTGTTAATAAGCGGTAATTCGATACTCAAGCCTCACATTTTCAATGTCTTTTAAAATTAGTATGACACATTATATATACTTTCATTCTTTCGAGGGCCGTGAGCATTGTTGGCTGGACCAGCATTTATTGCCCATCCCTTAATTGCCCTTGAATTGAGTGTCTTGATCGGCCATTTCAGAGAGCAATTCAGAGTCAACCACATTGCTGTGGGTCTGAAGTCACATGTAGGCCAGACCACGGAAGAATGGCAAGTTTCCTTCCTAAAACACATTAGCGAACCAGAATGGCTTCACAGTCACCATTACTGAGTAATGATAGATAATTAAGCATCACTGTAATAATGAAAAAAGTTTTTCCTGTACTGCCTCTGTGGCTCTCTCAGATCGAAGTTTAACAACACCAGGTTAAAGTCCAACAGGTTTATTTGGTAGCAAAAGCCACACAAGCTTTCGGAGCTCCAAGCCCCTTCTTCAGGTGAGTGGGAATTCTGTTCACAAACAGGGCATATAAAGACACAGACTCAATTTACATGAATAATGGTTGGAATGCGAATACTTACAGCTAATCAAGTCTTTAAGATACAAACAACGTGAGTGGAGAGAGCATCAAGACAGGCTAAAAAGATGTGTATTGTCTCCAGACAAGACAGCCAGTGAAACTCTACAGGTCCAGGCAAGCTGTGGGGGTTACAAATAGTGTGACATGAACCCAATATCCTGGTTGAGGCCGTCCTTGTGTGTGCGGAACTTGGCTATCAGTTTTTGCTCAGCGACTCTGCGCCGTCGTGTGTCGTGAAGGCCGCCTTGGAGAACCCTTACCCGAATATCAGAGGCTGAATGCCCGTGACCGCTGAAGTGCTCCCCAACAGGAAGAGAACTGTCTTGCCTGGTGATTGTCGAGCGGTGTTCATTCATCCGTTGTCGCAGCGTCTGCATAGTTTCCCCAATGTACCATGCCTCGGGACATCCTTTCCTGCAGCGTATCAGGTAGACAACGTTGGCCGAGTTGCAAGAGTATGTACCGTGTACCTGGTGGATGGTGTTCTCACGTGAGATGATGGCATCTGTGTCGATGATCCGGCACGTCTTGCAGAGGTTGCTGTGGCAGGGTTGTGTGGTGTCGTGGTCACTGTTCTCCTGAAGGCTGGGTAGTTTGCTGCGGACAATGGTCTGTTTGAGGTTGTGCGGTTGTTTGAAGGCAAGAAGTGGGGGTGTGGGGATGGCCTTGGCGAGATGTTTGTCTTCATCAATGACATGTTGAAGGCTCCGGAGGAGATGCCGTAGCTTCTTTGGGGCGGCACGGTAGCACAGTGGTTAGCACTGCTGCTTCACAGCTCCAGGGTCCCGGGTTCGATTCCCGGCTTGGGTCACTGTCTGTGTGGAGTTTGCACGTTCTCCTCATGTCTGCGTGGGTTTCCTCCGGGTGCTCCGGTTTCCTCCCACAGTCCAAAGATGTGCGGGTTAGGTTGATTGGCCAGGTTAAAAATTGCCCCTGAGATGCGTAGATTTGCGGGTAAATATGTGGGGGTAGGGTCTGGGTGGGATTGTGGTCGGTGCAGACTCGATGGGCCGAATGGCCTCCTTCTACACTGTAGGGTTTCTATGATTTCTTCTATGATTTCTCCGCTCTAGAGAAGTACTGGACGACGAAGGGTACTCTGTCCACTGTGTCCCGTGTTTGTCTTCTCTCTCAGATCCTCAGAGGTCAGAAAACAGCTTTCAAAACCACAGATGCTAGAAATTTAAAATTGTCTATTATTTCCAGAAGAGTAGATTTACACCGCGCACTTTAAGGACTCAAACTGGTGTGAGATGCTCTCCACCAGGGATCTAAGGAGTGAGTGCTTTGTGCACTCATACAATCATCGAAACCCTATAGTGCAGAAGGAGGCCGTTCAGCCCATCAAGCCTGCACTGACAACAATCCCACCAAACCGACAACATTCCCAGTCTTGATTATATTATCATTGTTCATTAATGTAGCTGGGTTGCTTCAGGAAGACCCTAATGGGAGGAAATGAATTGTAAATGGAAGAGGAAAGAGTGGAAACACTGTGACGCAGGTTATCAGAAATCTATTCCAGCAGCAATATCATTATAATGGGAGCAAAAGGATCATATCCGCTACAGACAGAGGTTTCCAGACAGGGCAAAACAGCCACAATCATGAACTGGAACCTCACTTTATCAGGACCTAAGTAGTAATCAGCATCATTAAACTTTGCATTCACAAAAATACTACAAAATGGCCAAGTAGTATTTCTACATTTCTACATTTCCACACTTCATTTTTTTATCTTTAAATCATTAGCAATACGCACGCACATTGTGAAAACTTCCTGTCTGTTTTGTAGTCTTGCTGGAAAGGGAAGGTTTAATGGTTTAGTTGTATCCTGTAGGCTGCTTCACACTTCCTTACTGCTGAGCTCAAACTTTGTATGTGTAATATTCAGTACACAATTTAGGGCAAAGAAGCAGCCAATGTGTTTTCAGCTACACATACCTCAAGCTCAAAGTTTGAAAGTTTTTAAAGTTTATTTATTATTGTCACAAGTAGGCTTGCATTACCATTGCAATGAAGTTGCTGTGAAAATCCCTGGGTCGCCACATTCCAGCGCCTCTTTGGGTACACTGAGGGAGAATTTAGCATGGCCAATGCATCTAGACAGCACGTCTTTCGGACTGTGGGAGGAAACCGTAGCACCTGAAGGAAACCCACGCAGACACGGGGAGAGCGTGGAGATTACGCACAGATAGTGATCCAAACCAGGAATCGAACCCAGGTCCCTGGCGCTGAAAGGCAAAAGTGCTAACCACTGTGCCACCGTGCCACCCTCACTGTGGCGAGCTCAAAGCAGGAAAATTGAGTGGCAGTATCAATTTAATCTATCAGTTCCAGTCTTTGTAATTGATATTTATTTAAAAAACCCTACAATTTCTGGTTAGCAAATGCTGGAATATAATAAAAAATGTTTTGATACTTTCCACATCTAAACAGCCACCATGCTGAATATTAAGACCATAAGACCATAAGACATAGGAGCGGAAGTAAGGCCATTCGGCCCATCGAGTCCACTCCACCATTCAATCATGGTTGATTTCAACTCCATTTACCCGCTCTCTCCCCATAGCCCTTAATTCCTCGAGAAATCAAGAATTTATCAATTTCTGTCTTGAAGACGCTCAACGTCTCGGCCTCCACAGCCCTCTGTGGCAATGAATTCCACAGACCCACCACTCTCTGGCTGAAGAAATTTCTCCTCATCTCTGTTCTAAAGTGACTCCCTTTTATTCTAAGGCTGTGCCCCCGCGTCCTAGTCTCCCCTGTTAATGGAAACAACTTCCCTATGTCCCCACCACAACAATGCAGCTCTGTGAGGTATTTGTAAAAAAACAACTTTCTAGCAGAAAAAAAGAGTCGTCTCAGATAGTTTTTTTGAGGGTACAGCCTGCCCCATATCAATCCTTCCCTTTCATCTTGTACTTGTTGTGGTGGGGATGTTGATTGTATTGGGGAGATGGGGAAATGTTTTGGTTTCCTCCCAGTTCTTAGCAGGATTTCAGTGATGTGGAGAATGTCACATTTTGGATCCCATAGCTTTTCCAGGATTCCTTATTCATTCTAAAGGGGGACGTCATGAGCTTGCCTAACTGGAGTACACATCTAGATAAAGGTACATTTTTGTAACAGACACAAACTCATGTTTCACGGATTCACAGGGCTGTTTATTGGTTCCACAAATTTCCCCACAGCTATTTTGGCTCAAGATCCTCGATGGGCCATGACTTCTCTCCTGCTTCTAATTTGCAACCCTGACACTAACGCGCTTTCCTGGCCCAGAATCTTTGTGTAATTATTTCTTCATTGGGAGCGCTCTGAGTCAGAAGGTTGTGGGTTCATGTCCCACTTCAGGACTTGAGTACAAAATTCTAGGCTGACATTCCAGTGCATTACTGAGGGAATGCTGCACTGTTGCAGATGCTATCTTTCAGACATGATGCTAAATGAGATCTCGTCTTCCCTTTCAGGTGGGCACAGGCCTGGATTCTCCAACCTCACCTGCAGCTGGGATTCTCCGGTCATGCTGCAGTGAATGGAGATTTGGCTGAGCGCAGTGGGGCATGAACGGCTGGAGAATTCTGGTCACAAAAAAATCCTATGGCACTATTTTAATGAGTAGTGGATTTATCCCGTGTCCTGGCAAATATTTATCCCTCAATCCTGTTGAGGGAGCTTGTTGTGTGTTAAATTGGCAAATATTCTACATTACAGCAGTGATGGCAATTCAAAAGAATGTTGAGCGTAAAGAACTTTGGGGTGTTCTGAGCTCATGAATGGCACCATATAAATGTAAGATTATTTTCAGACAAGCGTCTGTTCTATTTGCAGTGTAATTGGAGCATCAGTTCAGAAGGTAGAAACTCATTGTGGACCCTTACTGGAGCAGATTTGAGCAGCTGTATTGAACAAGAAGGGTGGAGGATGGAAGGGGAGGGTGGAATGGGGATTTGTAAAAGAGAGCAAAGGAGGGACGGGAAGAGGAAAATGAGGAGATGAGGAGTCGAGGAAGGAAAGATGGGTAGAGAAGTGTAGGAAAAGGGAAGGAAGATTTTTTAAAAAACATGCTTGTCACCTTTATAACTTTACTATAATCATAAAATGTAAGAAAAAAAAAATCTCGGCTCCAATATCTGGAATTAAGATTCTACTGATATCTGTGAAACCATTGTCGATTGTGGGAAAAACCCATTTGGTTCACTGATATCCTTTAGAGAAGGAAATCTGCTGTCCTTACCTGGTCTGGTCTACATGTGACTCCAGGGCCACAGCAATATGGTTGACTCTCAACTGCCCTCCGGCAACTAGAGATGTACAATAAATGCTGACCAGCCAGTGACGCCCATGCCCCACAAATGAACAAAAACAAATACTCAGTCCTCCCCCCACAACCTTAGGCCACATCGGAAGTACAGCCAGGAGGTCAGATAAGATTGATTTCTTTTTTCTGTTACTGTGTTGTGAACTGATACGGGGACGTGTCAGCAGTTTAACAATCTACTTACATTTGCTTCAAAAGAAAGTACTTGGCATCAACTGAATGTATCATGGCAATTAAACAACTGTAAGTGCAAAGCTGTGTAGTATAGTGATTCTGCTTCCCTACGATTGGGTAAGCTAATGGTGCTATTATTGGCCTGTGGATTGTCATTTTTTGTTTATATTATTCTAGGGTCATGGGTTCAGGAAATAGGGCGTGTAAGTTTGGATTCACTGAAGATTTGTCATAATTGTTACACTGGGAAAAAATAATCACTCTTCTTGATGTACTAAATTTAAAAAGAGAACTGAGGAACTGGGTGGCACGATGCATTTGGGAAAAAAAAGGACTTGGAAAAATAACATCATTTACAAGTCCTTGACCTTCCTGAAGTGTCGTCACTGTTGTAATGAAGGAAACATAATGGAAAATTTGTGCACAGCAAACTTCCACGTGGAACATAATGAGTGAAAATGACGAGTTTATCACTTACGCAGGTATTGACTGAGGGATAAATATTGGCCAGGACAGCAGGAAAAGCAGGAATCAGTGAGTAACACGGGGGTGGGAATTTCCTCTGAGCTTCTCCCGGCCTCATGCGGTAACGTTGGTACAAGTGCAACAAAACTTCTATTTACGCTGTTAAACCTGGGATTTGATGCCAGCTTACTTGTGCCGGGCCAGCTATTAGAACCAAGTCGTTTATTCTTCTGGCTTTCCGAAAGGGGATATGTTAGGGTTGGGTGGCAGACGGTTAAAGTCATCGGCTCTTGTTGGAAATCGCGCCATTGAATCGTTCGTACCCACCTGAGAGGATTAGACACATGCACCTCCATGAGGTTCTGATCCAGCCCAGATTGCTATGTCTAGTGACTGTGGAAGTTCTATCTGAAATGAGTTTGGGTAGCCTTTGTCCAGTTCTTACTGGGAAAGAGCCGATCGCACTAATTAGCAACTTCATTCAGATAGGCTGAAGGATCATTGGTGGTGCAACTATAAAACTGTCATATTGAAAGAGGAAAGAATGGCCACCTGATTTTGGGGTAGAGCTGTATGCTATATTCAGCTCTGTATATAGGACGGCATGGTGGCACAGTGGTTAGCATTGCTGCCTCACAGCGCCAGGGACCCGGGTTCGATTCCCGGCTTGGGTCACTGTCTGTGTGGAGTTTGCACATTCTCCCCGTTTCTGCGTGGGTTTCCTCCAGGTGCTCCGGCTTCCTCCCACAGTCCAAAGATGTGCAGGTTAGATGGATTGGCCATGCTAAATTGCCACTTAGTGTCAGGGGGACTAGCTAGGGTAAATGCATGGGGTTATGGGGATAGGGCGTGGGTTGGATTGTGGTTGGTGCTGACTAGACGGGCTGAATGGCCTCCCTTTGCACTGTAGGATTCTATGATTCTATCTCTAGCTGGTGTATACTTGGTCTGGGAACACTTGACGCATGAACTGGAAAGTGTTTCATTCTCATTAGCACTTAATGAGCAATGAGAGAATAAGTTAACATTTTTAAAAAGTTGAAAGCAATCCATTTTTCTTTAATCTAATGTCAGTTAAGCACTTTAGTTCTAACAGCAGTTTTATATGCGAGCTTTCAATGAAAGGTACGGCACTAAACTTTGTAATTGCAATGTTGAATTTTCAGGAGGTTGTGTGGGAGATGAATCGATTGGGAATGATAATAGATCTGTCACACACCGCCGCTGACACAGCCAAAGCTGTCCTTCAGATCTCCAAGGCACCGGTTATATTCAGCCATTCCTCTGCCTATGCCATCTGCAAGCATCCCCGGAATGTTCCAGATGAGCTTCTTAGGATGATTGTAAGCAATTTAAACTCAACTCTGGTCTGTGCTTCTTTTTATAGAACACATTAAATGATAAATTACTGATCTATATCATAGCCTTCCAGGAGCAGTGATGTCCATTGACACAGGAGAATCTACCATTGTGTCACAATGGTGGGGGTCAGTGTTAAATATTATGCAATGCAGTGCAGCAAAACTGTTAATTCTGTTTACACTGGGCGGCATGGTAGCACAGTGGTTAGCATTGCTGTTTCACAGCGCCAGGGACCCGGGTTCGATTCCCGGCTTGGGTCACTGTCTGTGTGGAGTTTGCACATTCTCCTCTTGTCTGTGTGGGTTTCCTCCGGGTGCTCCGGTTTCCTCCCACAGTCCAAAGATGTGCGGGTTAGGTTGATTGGCCATGCTAAAATTGCCCCTTAGTGTCCTGAGATGCGTAGGTTAGAGGGATTAGTGGGTAAAATATGTAGGGATATGGGGGTAGGGCCTGGGTGGGATTGTGGTCGGTGCAGACTCGATGGGCCGAATGGCCTCTTTCTGCACTGTAGGGTTTCTATGATTTCTATGTTAAACATGGGATTTTGTCACAATTCGTTTGTGTTGGACCAGATACTAGAGCCAAGCCATTTATTCTTCTGATGTTACGAAATGTGGGTACATTGGTGTTGGGTGGAAGATGGTTAGAGTCAGTGGGCTGGATTTTACCATGTCCCCACCTGACGTGTTTTTGAGGGACGTGGGGGCATGTAATATACACCTTCCCGCCCACCTGTCAACGCACCCGCATAACACAGTGGGTGGGCGGGTGGGCACAGACATTGGCAGCCTGCCAGTCATATTTAAATACATAATTGAGGGTCAATTAGCAAGCCAACCGGCCCTGATAATCTGCTGCCCATGCTATAAAGCGATTGGCGTGGATAGTTAGCCGGGAACGGGCAGGCCATTTTGTAAACCGTTTTTAAAAGGGAAGGAAGGGGAATCACTACCTTTGGGGGTTGTCCTTTGTGCACTGGGGAACAGATGCCCTCAGGTAGAACTATCCCCCCCACTTTTCTTCCTACATGCCTGCTCTCTAAAACACACCACCACCACCCCCCCCCCCCCCTCCACCCCCGCCCACCACCCCTCCCCAACACTATCCAATAAATATCCTGCACATAGCTTGCTCTGGGATCCATTGCCCCTTCTCCTTGGGCCTACTCACAGTCCTGGCAGCAATCACTCCTGTGTCCCTGGCTCTGCTGCTGGGACGGCTGACTGGCTAATAGCTCCTGAGAGTGGGACATCCTCCCTCAGCAAAGGGCAGAGATACCACTGGGCAATTTAGCCTGCCCACTCTGTTTTATGGCTATGGAGTGGGTCAGAGTACACTGGAGTCATAACAGCACAGAAGACAGACATCCTGCCCATTGAATGTGTAGTAGCTCTCTGTAGAGCAACCCAGTCAATCCCATTCCCCTAACTATATTCCCATAGCCCTGAAAGATTACTTTGCCCAAATGCCTATCTAATTTTCTTTTGTAATCAATCATCTCCTGCTCCCACCAATCACAGAGGCTCTAAGCCATTATCGCTCACCGCAAAAAAAGCTTTTTCCTCATATCACTCCTTATCTCTTGCCCAAAATCTTAAATCAGTGTCTGCTCATCATTCTACTATCAGCTAATGAGTACAGTTTTTCTCTGAATGACTTATCTAAACCTGTCATCAGACCTTTCCTCAACTCCCAACAAGGACAGCCCCAGCTTCTCCAACCTAACCTTGGAGTTAAAATCCTTTATCCCTGGAACCATCTTGGTAAATCTCCTCTGCACCCACTGAAGGACCCTCACATCCCCCACAAAGCACAATCAGGTTTCAGTCAATTTGTACTCCAATGTACTGTGTCACAGAGGAGAAGAATATGTTTCTGCGCTGCCACGTCCCCACACGGTGAGTTCCTGATCTCAGCAGTGATATCAAAAAGAAAATACCAAACAGAAGTCAATAAACCCTTCTAATTGAATGAGGAAACATGCGAGGAATCATCCAGGCTGTTTCTCCTTTAATGACAAGTTAAAATAAAGTATTGGCAGAAGCCTGGAACCGGGTGATCTGTCTGATCTCTGAGCCAGAGACTAGAGAGGAAGATCTGAAGATTAGATGGAAAATAACTACAGCTTTAAAACTAAGGTTAAATTAAATGATTTTCTTTTCCACATTTTGTTTCAGAAGAGGACCAGGGGCCTTGTGATGGTGAACTTCTACCCTGGCTTTGTATCCTGTCAGAAGATTTCCAATATTTCTATAGTTGCAGGTAAATGATTTGAACAGTTGTATTGGGATAAAGGAATCATGTTAGGCTGACCTGCCCCTTTTAATAGGGATAAAATCTTTAATGTTTTGATACTTTCAACCAAATTTTTTTTAAAAAATGCCTTTTGATTAAATAATTTTACTTTGCACTTGTACACAAAATGTTTCAGGGTGGTAATGCGGTTTGGGGATGTGGAGGAAAGCAATGTTGAAAGCCACATCCTTGAAAGATTAGGACAGAGCTTCTCTTGCTTATGCGTTGATAAGTTTTTTTTAATCAAGTGAATATGAATTAAGTCCCTGATCAGATAGGAAACCATAGTTTGAGAGATTGATACAGAATGCAATGAACAGCTCAGGAATATGTAAACCAGCACAGAATAGATAGAAACACAGGGTGGAATTTTCCGAGCTTTAGGCAGAGTTTCACAGTGGGCGGGAAAACCAGTGCGGAAGCCGGAATCTTACCTCTCTTACCGGCAGGATTTGCTGTTTCTACTGCAGTGAACGGAGATCTGGCTGGCCACCAAATTCTCCATCCTCGCTGCAATGGGAATGGGGTGTGAACGGGTGGTAAGATCACACCCGGAGGGTGGAATTTTACCACCTTGCCCGCCCGAGGCTCGTAAGATCCTCCCGAGGCCAACGGGCAAGCGAGGCGGTAGAATTCTGGCCAGAGTGTTTAAAAAAATCAGGGCGCCCTTTAAAAGATAAAATAGAAACATCCTCCCTCCTGCCGTTGGAACACCCGGGGCAGTACCAGGGACCACCCTGGGAGGTTTACTCACCTGCATGTCTCTGATGGGATCTGCTCACCAGGTGCACGTCGTGCGGGACCTGATCATCATCCAAATGGGGATCCCAACGTTCAACGTCGGCATCCCCATTATGTCATTGGCGGGGGGGGCGGGGTCAATCAGAATGGGGAATCCCACTGGCATTTTGGGAATCCCGGGGGATTTCCCGTTCCTGGTCCCGTGCCCCTCTCCCCGAAAATGGGAGCAGGTTATCTGCCTTCCCCCCTTCCCCTTTCCCCATAGAAATATTTAGGAAATTGCTGTAAAAGAGTTATCCGTCTAAACCCAGCTTCTAAAGAAACATTAACATGCCTCAGGTATGAGGCCTCGGCAGCTCAAATGCCATGAAAGATAAATGATGGACTGTAATGAATGATTGGGACCATCTCTGCTTTGCTGAGATAAGTAGGGAGCAGAGCTTTAAGCAGCAACTGACACTTACAGAGCTTCCATCCTTATAGAGCTGTAAATACGCTGAAACTTCCGGCACGGTAGCACAGTGGTTAGCACTGCTGCTTCACAGCTCCAGGGACCTGGGTTCGATTCCCGGCTTGGGTCACTGTCTGTGTGGAGTTTGCACATTCTCCTCGTGTCTGCGTGGGTTTCCTCCGGGTGCTCCGGTTTCCTCCCACAGTCCAAAGATGTGCGGGTTAGGTTGATTGGCCATGCTAACATTGCCCCTTCGTGTCCTGAGATGTGTAGGTTAGAGGGATTAGTGGGTAAATATGTAGGGACATGGGGGTAGGGCCTGGGTGGGATTGTGGTCGGTGCAGACTCGATGGGCCGATTGGCCTCTTTCTGCACTGTAGGGTTTCTATGATTTTCTATGAAATCAACCACAAGAGTATATCACCACATCTGACATTATCGTCTCTGCCTCAATAAAGCTAACTGGATGGGTATTTGGAAAGAGAGTTTATGAAAGTGTTGGTGGTGGTGGGGGGGGGGGGGGGGGGGGCTGGTGGGGGGGGGGTGGAGGTAGGGGTGGAGGTAGGGTGGGGGTTTAACTGGACTTGAGGAGCCAGCAATGGGCTGAACGGTTTCCTACTGTGCTGTAAGTTATTTTAAGTTCAAAATCCATTGTACAGCTTAAACCAACACAAGCAAAATAAAAATCTGAATCTCAACAATTGACATAAAACAGCATGTATTTGTGTTTAAAAGAATTTTTAATTGATATTGATTCCTTTGCATGAACAAGCTGAATTTTGAACCTCACTGAGGGTAAAACTAGGAGCATATTGAAGTTTCTTGTTGGAGTCGGTGTTACAATTTGCACCTGCTGTTACAGATCATTTCGACCACATTAAGAAGATTGCTGGTATTGAGTCGATTGGAATTGGTGCAGATTATGATGGGGCCGTTGGGTTTGTATACAGTGTTATTCCAAATGTTACTTCTTTTGATATGTTGCCCAATATTTCCTGACATTTGTGGTGGGTTGCAGGTCCCCACAGGGTCTAGAAGATGTATCAAAATATCCTGCACTAATTGAGGAACTGCTGAGGCGCAACTGGATGGAAGGAGAGTTAAAAGCTGTACTACGAAACAACTTTCTCCGGGTGTTCCGCGAAGTTGAAGAGGTAAGAAAGCTAAGTAGGAGAGGTTGGCTGGGTATGTGTTACACTATTGCCACTGTGTTTGGGTTAGTTAAGTGGTTAGCGCTGCCGCCTCATGGGACACAAGTTCAATTCTGGCCTTGGGTGACTGTCTGTATGGAGTCTACATGTTCTCCCCGTGTCTGTATGGGTTTCCTCCGGGTGCTCCGGTTTCCTCCCACATTCCAAAGATGTGCAGGTTAGGTTGATTGGCCATGCTCAATTGCCCAAAGTGATCCAAGATGTGTAGGTTAGGGGGATTAGCGGGGTAAATATGTGGGGTTACGGGGATTGGGTAGAGGGTTGGGCCTGGATAAGATACTCTGTCAGAGGTTGGTGCAGACTCAATGGGCCGAATGGCCTCCTTGTGCACTGTGGGGATTCTATGAAATCTATGAATTAAAAATGAGGCAGGTGTCAATAGTCAGAGTTCCTCTGGAGAAAATATTGGGAGTAAACCTCAACAATGAAAACAATCCTTTCCCCCCCCCCCCCCCCGCAACCTCTCTCTTCCACTCCCCCATCCCAATCCCCCAAATATATGATTGTGATTAAGGTAGCAATGTGTGTTAGTATATCTGTGCTCTGTGTAATGGGACAGGAGCTGCAGTCTCAGCCATATCAGTGAATGAATGAAGTCATTTTCTTTCAAATTTTCATCGCGAGGTGGTATTTTCAGCTGCGTAGTGGCAGCCTCATGTCAGGCAGTGAGACATAACAAATATTTACTTGTGAAAGGAAATAACTAAAATGATGGGATAGAAATAACACATCACTTTCAATCCACACAGGAAGTATTCTCTATTTGGCCCCGTCTGTATAGACATCCATCAAGCTGGGAACGCCAGCCACATTCATCAATAGAACCAAGGCAAAATTCACACTCAGTTATTTACGATTAAGAATATGAGGAAGGATCCAAAGTAAAAGGTTACCCACTAGCAACATTTTAAGATGGGAGGTCAACATTTTTCTGGGAACATAGCTCCAGGCCCATTGAAATGATCTTGGCTCATGCTTCATTGGAAGGAAGCTGGGCAGCATGAGAAGGTTAGAATGGGCCAAATGGCCTCTTTTGACACTGTAGGGATTCTATGATTCTATGAAGGATTATTTTACATTTATAAATTTGGTCCGGAATTCTCCCAGAACAATTCTAAGTGCCGGATTCGCTGGAAAACTGGAGTAATTCTGGTTGTTTTTTTCAGTGGGAGCTCAGAGAAGAATCTCCCACATTCTGTGCACTGCAGAGACCACCAACCTGAGTATCATTATAAAACAGTGAGCGAGGCCTATTCCCACTGGAGAGGCTGGCAGCATAGGGCTGATCAGGCCACTGCGCATGTGCCAGACCGTCAGTGCTGAGATCAGCGCATGCGCAGTAGCCCTGCACTGCCGGCCTCCTGATTGCCGGCCAACCCTGTGATCCTCGCAACACCCCCCCCCCCCCGCCCCCCCCTCACCCCGCCACCCAACGGCCTGATTGCTGGTCCCCCTGACCATCTCCGGGCCAGGCCCGAACCCCCACCCCCGGCCTTACAAAATAATGGTTGGAATGCGAGACTTTACAGGTAATCAAGTCTTCAAGATACAGACAATGTGAGTGGAGAGAGGGTTAAGCACAGGTTAAAGAGATGTGTATTGCCTCCAGCCGGGACAAATAGTGAGATGTTGCAAGCCCAGGCAAGTTAGTGAGATTTTGCAAGCCCTTGCAAAATCTCACTAACTGTTCTGTCTGGAGACAATACACATCTCTTTAACCTGTGCTTAACCCTCTCTCCACTCACATTGTCTGTACTTTTGAGACTTGATTACCTGTAAAGACTCGCATTCCAACCATTATTTTGTAAATTGAGTTTGTGTCTTTATATGCCCTGTTTGTGAACTGAAATCCCACTCACCTGATGAAGAAGCAGCGCTCCGAAAACTAGTGGCTTTTGCTACCAAATAAACCTGTTGGACTTTAACCTGGTGTTGTGAGACTTCTTGCTGTGTTTACCCCAGTCCAACACTGGCATCTCCACATCAAAGTGCCAATGCCCAGGGGCCAGAGGGCACCCTTCCCACCGCTCAACCCTCTGGGGTGGCCTCAATTGCCCGCCCTTCACTCCAGCGGCGTTGGGTCACGAGCTCCCCAAAAGTGGGGAGCTACTGTAAAACCCGCTGGAGTGAAATACTCCTGGCGGGGCAGAAGAGGCTAGTGGGCCTGGAGACTTCAGTCCTGGGCCCGCTAATGGCATTGAAACGACATTGAAATTAACATTTGCTTCATAAATGCGGCTCCCCGCCGATTTCCGGCACCGATGCAACGCTGCCGGAAATCTGGCGCTGGGAGACGTTATCAGGGTGAGAACGTATGCATGAATCCCACACATCAGCTGCTGTGAGATTCTCCCATCCCGCTGCGCTAAAAAATGAGTGCAGTGGGCTGGGAGAATCGCCTTCCCTTTGCTGTGGCCCTAACTGGAATTATTTTATACTCAGTCGAAATGAGTGAAATGTCCCCTTTGCAAGTGGGCAGTTTTTAAAAAGGGGAAATTAATTCAATTCCTTTTTTCTCCTCATAATAGTTTCTTTGTTGCTACCGGGAGAAACACATTTTTAAAATGAAGAGAAATAATTAAGTGATAACGAGGGAATAGTTTTCAATAACATTAAGGAAAACATCCCTCCCCTTCCTTTGATCAAAAGCCCATATTCATTATGAACTCTAAAATACCAGAGAAAAGCACCAAATAAAGTCAAAAATGAAAGTTCTTCCAGGTAAGGTGGAAAATAATACCAGAAATTTCCTCCCTGAAAATGAATATTCCGTCTTCAATACCTGAAGATTTTGGGTTTTGGTTTGCTCTGATATGAGTGAAGGAATGCTACATAAAGCTACATGAATTTATACAGCACAAAAAGGCCGTTTGGCGCAATTGGTCTATGTTGTACTCTTTGCATTCTTTATCTAACCCTATCAGCATAACCTTTGGTCGCTTCCCCCTCTCATGTGTTTATTCAGCTTCCTCTTAAATATGCTTCGCCATTCAGCTTAACTGCAGCTAAAGATGGTGAGTTCCACATTCTGACTACCCTCTGGGTCAAGAATTCTCAATTCTCCATTTGATTTATTGCCTGGTTATGCATACATTTCAATGACAGCTCCATTTCCCACTGCACTTGCAGTACTCTCCCACAGCCGACTTACATTCAATGTTGTTTCTGAGTACTTAGCTTTTTAGGACGCTGTTAATGAACTTCAGCTTGTTTTCACCCAGAGGGTGATGAATGTGTGGAATTCACTACCACAGAATGTAGTTGAGGCCGAGACATCTGATTTCAAGAAAAAATTAGATATAGCCCTTGGGGCTAAACGGATCAAGGGGTATGGGGGGAAGGGGGAATCAGGATGTTGAATTTGATGATCAGCCATGATCAAAATGAATGGCGGAGAAGGATTGAAGGGCCGGATGGCCTATTCCTGCTTCTAGTTTCTATGTTTCTATGCTGCATTGTATGCTGGCCGAATCCATTCTGGGCAATTTTAGTCTTTTAGACAGTTCTTCCTATGGTGTTAATGGACTGTTATCATGGTAAGAACATTTCAGGCAATTGGAAAGTTCTATAAAATTTGATAGAAATCTGCACTTGAAATCTGCCTGAAGCATTTAAATGGCTGCACTCTATTCTCCTGATACTATTCAAGGTATTATTCCGAGCAGGTCACATCGGCCAGCTAGCTGTCAATGATTTTTACTTAGCGCTCGTGTGACGATTAATCAAAGGAAGCTGAAGCAATGGCAATTTTCCATTACTACCAGAGATAAGAAATCAGAGGATGTGGTAATCCAAACAAATAAGTATTACAATCCACAACGAAGAACTCGGTAATATTATTCACAGAAATAAAAAGGATTCACAGCACGCAAGACATCTGTTATGCACACAGCTAACGGTTAATGCCAGAAGGGAAACTTGAAACAGCTGCCTGCTGCTATATCTCTTGCAATTTGGTACAATGTGAGGAAAGGTTTGAAATCCAGATTTGGGTGTCCTAGACGTTTTGTGATGATTTTAAATTAAATAAATTGGGCATTAAAATAAATGACAATAAACAAAACAGGAAGTACACTTAACTAAGACAATGACTATACACAGTATCACTAATGTTACACAGTTCTAAACTATCTTTCTTTCACTACCTTTAGAGCAAAGGTTTCCATAACACCATACAGATTTTAAAACTATAAGAATCCAGTAACACCAGGCAGTTATATCTCTTTGGAGTTGCTACTGAGATAGAACAAACAGCTGGCTTTTCAAAACAGGCTTTCTTCACGGACACTGTTTGTGGGGAAATACACGGCTATTGGTTGAGGTCTAAATAACAGCTTCCCTTGCATAGATTTAATCATCTCCTTATATCCTGTTTTCCATTTGGATCTTCCTTTATTGAGCTAACGGGCAAAATCTTCCATATTTTTTCTCTCAGTGCTGGCTTTGGTGAGAAAACGGGTGTGCAGCTCCCAGATTTTCTCATCAGGTAATGCAGAACTTATAGTTAAAAAAATGCTGCAGACAGCTCTAACCTGTAAGAAAAAAAATCATCTCCCACCGCAACCCCCCCCCCCCCCCCCACCCCCCACAGATAAGGGGAAACGTGGAAACCCACCCCATGGATAAGGGCACCGACCCAATTGAGTTCCCCAGAGGAGGCCCCCTGACCCTGGCCCCATGGGGGCAGTGCCAGGATGCCGCGGGTAGTGCCAGGGTAATGCCCAGGAATGTTCCTTTCCCTCCCCTGGGAGCTTTACTTACCTGTGCGTCCCCAGCGGGTTCCCTTTGCCTGGTTCATGTTTTGCAAAGGCTGTTGTAAACTCTGCTGTCATGACATCCACGCCAGTGAGGGGGAATTCCTAATGTGGGGGGAATATACGGCAGGGAAGCCCTCCAATTCAATTATAGGTCATGGAAATAATGGGAACTTCGCTATGTCACTGGCGAGGGATGGGGAAATCAGAAAACTAGATCTCGCTGCCGAGATTCTTGCTTCAGTGGTCTTGCGGGATTTTCCACCGGCGTTACCATTTTCCTGCATGGTGAACGTCAGCAAAAAATCCCAGCCAACATCTTCAGAAGTCAAACTTAATTACCTTCATCTGTTAATTCTATCTTTTAGAGTACAAATGCAAATGCTTTATGATCCTCCCTTCATACCTTGCCCCTTCCTTTGAACCTTTACTACTTTAGTCAAATCCCTTCATGTTATATTCCCCCATTGTTATCAACTTGCCTTAGGTAAATATCTGTCTGCAGTGCTGCCAAACTCATCAATATATCTAAGGCAGTGGTTCCATTAACATAACCAAGCTGTCCCTAACCCACGCAACTTACATTTTCCCACAGTTTTAAAAATATATAGCAAGCAGACAATATTCCAATTTCTTGCATATTCCTGATATTTACATTTCACCACTATTTTCCTGAGAAATCATAGAAGCTGTAAGATAAAATTGCTGTGATTTACTAAACAGTCATTTAGGCTGTATTAAAAATACATTTCCCCCAAGTTCCTCTGATGGCTTAGTTGGTTAAGGCAGTCGGAAGTTGACCGTGAAGATTAAACAGGTGCTATGTCTAATTACAATCACCAGGGAAAGGGTGGGTACTGAGAAAACTCTTAGAACTAAAAGTTGACAAGTCCCTAGGTCCTGGTGCACTTCATCCTTGAGTCTTAAAGGAAGTGGCTGCTGAGTTAGTGGACACATTGGTTTTAATTTTCCAAAGTTCCCTGGATTCTGGAACAGTCCGATCAGATTAGAAAACAATGTTTTCAAGAAAGGAGACGGGCAGAAAGCAGGAAGCTACAGGCCAGTTAGCTTCATATATGTTGTAGGAAAATCACGAATCTATTATTAAGGAAGTTACAGCAGCTACCTTAGAAAATCTCAATGCAATCCAACAGAGTCAATGTTGTTCTATGAAAGGGAAATCGTGTTTGACAAAGTTATCAGAGTCCTTTCAGGAAGTAACTAACAACGTGGATAAAGGGGAACCTGCAGTTGTGTTGGTACTTCGATTTTCAGAAAGCTTTTGACCAAGGTTCTGCTTCAAAGATTACAAAATAACATAAGAGGTCATGATGTAAGGGGTAACATATTAACATGGATAAAAGATTGGTCAGCTAACAGGAAACAGAGAATGGGTATAAATGGGCCATTTTCAAGTTGGCACAATGTTAACATGTGGAGTGCCACATGGATCAGTGCCGGGGCCTCAACTATTTACAATTTATATCAATGTTAAATTTCCCGATGACACATAGTAGGTAGAAAAGTAAACTGTTTAGAAGACGCAGGGGTTTGCAAAGAGACATGGATATTAAGAGAGTGGGCAAAAAATTGGCAGATGGAGTATAATGTGGGAAAATGTGAACTTGTCCACTTTGTCAAGAAGACTGAAAAAGCAGCAAATTATTTAAATGGAGAGAGATTGCAGAACTCTGAGGGAGAGAGGGATTTGGGTGTTTTTTTTATTCATTCGACATGGGCGTCGCTGGCTGGCCTGCATTTATTGCCCAAACTCGAGTTGCCCTTGAGAAGGTGGTGGTGAGCTGCCCTCTTGAAACATTAACACAGCTGAGTGGCTTGCTAGGCTGTTTCAAAGGGCACTTGAGAGTCAACCACATTGCTGCGGCTCTGGAGTCACATGTAGGCCAGACCAGGTAGGCAGATTTCCTTCCCTGACATTAGTGATGGGTTTTTCCCAACAATCACCAATGGTTTCATGGTCATCAGTAGATTCTTAGGCCGGAATTTTACCACCCCGTCTGCCCGGATTAGAGTGGGTGAGGGACGGACAATGGAAAGGTCCGTTGACCTCGAGCGAGATTTTACAGTTTCGGGTCGAGAAAGGCTGTAAACTCCCGCTCTAAATTCCAGATTTTTTAAATTGAATTCTAATTGTACCATCTGCTGTGCTGGGATTTGAATCCAGGTCCCCAGAACATTGGCTGAGTTTCTCGATTAATAGCCTAGCGATAATACCACTAGGCCATTGCCTCCCACTAGTACATAAATCACAAAAAGTTAGTATGCAGATTCGGCAACTGAATGGAATATAAAATTCGTGAAGTTTTTGCTACAGTTGCATAGGGTATTGGTGAAACCACATCTGGACCACTGGTCTCCTTTGGTCTCCTTATTTAAGAAAGGACATCATTGCATCGGAAGCAGTTCAGAGAAGGTTCACTTGATGGATTCCTGGGATAAGAGGATTATGAGGAAAGGGTGGAAAGATTGAACCTGGAGGCAGCATGGTGGCACAGTAGTTAGCACTGCTGCCTCACGGTGCCAGGGACCTGGGTTTCCTACAGTTTTAAAATATATAGCAAGCAGACAATATTCCAATTTCTTTCATATTCCTGTTATTTTCATTTCACCACTGGCCTTGGGTAGCATTTAAATATGCATAGCCCATTCAAATCTCAGCGCATGCAATTCACCAGCCTTCGAGCTAGGCATGATAACAGCGAGAATCACTGCTAGTCTCCACTGGTGAAGACCTGTTGCGATGGTTATGTCGGGGGCTTGGGGGCTATTGAAGCCCCTGGGTGGTCTGCCCAACTGGCACATCAGCAGTGCCCACTTGGCACAGCGGTGGTGGTGGCAGTTGACACTACACAGCCTGGTGGTGTCAGTTGGGTACTGTCAGTGCGTCAGTTGGGTACTGCCAGTGCACCAGTTGAGTACTGTCAGCGTGCCAGTTGAGTGCTGTCAATGTGCTAGTTGGACACCGCCAGTATGCCATGGGCAGTGCCAAGGGAGTGGGCCTGAGTGGGGGGCCATGATAGGTGATCTACGCAGGAGGGGGTGGCCTGATGGGTGGTCTTGATGGGGGGAGCATGCTGGGGTGTTTGGTGGGGGGGGGGACGGGGGACATATCAGGGGTCTTAATGGGGGGGCATGTTGGGGGTCTTGATCGGGGGGGCATGTCAGGGGTTTGGATGGGGGGGTGGGCATGTCAAAGGTCAGGAGGGGGACACATCAGTTGGGTCTCGAGGCCGATGACCTGTGTTGGGGAATGGGTGGAGGAACATGCCACCAGCGATGGGTGGGGCCCCAATGTCCATGGGGTGAGAGAGGGGTCTCCCAATGCACTCTGAGATCGGGGCGCCCTTGAGAAATGGTGCCCGAGCGCTCAGAAACCGGGCTCACCGGCATATTTAAGCTCCGTCCCCCACCCCCTTGGTGCTGACATGAAACTCCCAACTCTCGAAAACAGTGACTGAGTGTGGGAGGATTGCAGTGCGGAGCGTACCTGAGAGGCCGGCCAGAATCGCTCCTTTATCCTCACTGTTATGACACTTAGAAATGTTTTGGGAGAATCTTCCCCATGATATCCATTTCTCTCTCCTCAGATGCTGCCTTATCTCCTCAGCATCTACCCTTCTATTTTTATTTGGACTATGGACCCTTGAGAACAGCTGTGAAGTAGCTGGTTGCACAAAATAGAAAATAGACAAATAGCAATTCCACATTGATGCGTGATTGATCACTCGGGAGGCTGGATCGTACCCGGGAAATAAAGGCTTTTATTAGTAACAAGAATGGAGCATACTATATAACAATACAATCCCAGACTAAAGGGTCACCAGGCAGTGCAGTGACCTTTATACTCCTACAGGTATGCAGAGCCAACCGGAGTGTACCACAGAACAATACCAACAGGTAGAACACCTCAACCCTAACCCCAACAGTGACAACAGCAACATATGTACAAATACCCATAGTGCTAACCATCTATGGTTCAGTACCCATAGTGGTAACCATCTATGGTTCACCACACACATCTATTAATTCATGCAGAATGGCTTTAATGGGGAATTTAAAATTTCATTTAGATTGGGATAAACAGTCCAGTACAAGTCAGAAAGTTAGTGGATTTCTCGAATGTACCCGGAATACCTTTCTGCAAAAATTGGGGGATGATAACGTTGTGATACTTTATTGGTCTTGTAATCCAGAGGGCCAGACTAATGCTCTGGAAATGTGAGTTCAGATCTCACCATGGCAGCTGGAGGCATTTACATTGAATGAATTAATAAATGTGGAATTAATGATCAACAATGGTCATGAAACTACCAGATTGTGGTTAAAAATCTGTCTGGTTCACTAAAGACCCTCAAGGGAGAAAATCTGTCAAATTAGGTAGAATAGAACCATGATTTTGTGGCAATTCAACTACTCCGATATTAATTAAACAAAAGAGATGGGTAAAGGGGATAAGGAAATGTATCACAATGTGTAGAGAAAACTCCTTTTGACTTGATTTTGACTTGATTTGATTTGATTTGATTTATTGTTGTCACATGTATTGGGATCCAGTGAAAAGTATTGTTTCTTGTGTGCTATACAGACAAAACATACTGTTCATAGAGTTCATAAAGCGGCACCATAGCACAGTGCTGCCTCACAGCGCCAGGGACCCGGGTTTGATTCCCGGCTTGGATCACCGTCTGCGGAGTCTGCAAGTTCTCCCCGTGTCTGCATGGGTTTCTCCAGCTGCTCCGGTTTCCTCTCACAGTCCAAAAGACGTGCCGGTTAGGTGCATTGGCCATGCTAAATTCTCCCTCAATGTACCCGAACAGGTGCTGGAGCGTGACGATTTTCACAGTAACTTCATTGCCTACTTGTGACACTAATAAATAAACTTAAATATAAGGGAGAAGGAAAAGAGAGGGTGCAGAATGTAGTGTTACAGGCATAGCTAGGGTTTAGAGAAAGATCAACTTAATACGAGGTGGGTCCATTCAAAAGTCTGATGGCAGCAGGGAAGAAGCTGTTCTTGAGTTGATTGGTACGTGTCCTCAGACTTTTGTATCTTTTCCCCGACGGAAGAAGGTGGAAGAGAGAATGTCTGGGGTGCGTGGGGTCATTGATTACGCTGGCTGCTTTTTCGCGGCAGTGGGAAGTGTAGATGGAGTCAGTGGATGGGAGGCTGGTTTGCTTAGTGGATTGGGCTTTGTTCATGACCCTTTGTAGTTTCTTGCGGTCTTGTCAGAGCAGGAGCCATACCAAGATGTGATACATCCTGAAAGGATGCTTTCTATGGTGCATCTGTAAAAATTTCCTTTCTCAACCAAAGTGTAAAAAGCCCATCATGGGAAGATTCACTATTGAATCTAGTGCTAGGAATGAACCAGAGCAGTTAAGAGAAGTAAAAGTAGGGGAACGCCTAGGAAATAGTGACGATAATATAAAGCACTGGAAGATGACAATGGAAAAGGATATGGGTTTGACAAAACCAGGGTAATTGAGAAAAGATGATGTTGTGGGGATGAGCATAGAATCTGGGAAAATAAAAACAGGCAACTACATTGGCAAAGAACAAATAGACCAACAATGGGAAATATTGTAAAAAGATGTCTGTAATACAGGAAATATATATTCCACTAAAAGGAAAGAACAAACTAAATACTAATGAGCTTCTAGTGAAGAATAAGGACATAAACGAACAATTGAGTTTGAAGAAAGAGACATGCATTAAATATACAGGCAGGAGAGGAACACATTGTGGTGGACCTCAGTTGTGCCTTTGTCCTATATGGACCACCATTGTGTGTTTGTCATACCTGGACACATCCCCTTCCAGTTTGGGTCCTCCCCTCAGCACCTAGTATAAAGGTGGCTGTCTCCTCCCCCTTGTTCAGTCCAGGTTGGTTACATGTTGGGATCTGCTCCTGATTCTGTTGTGAATAAAAGCCTACACTTATATTGGCATATCGGTAGTCTTTCGCCTTATTGATAGCGCATCACACATGAAGTAAGAGAATACAAAGAGATTAGGAGAGAAGGCAAAGAGGAATTAAGAAGCACGCACTTAGTTTCAGTTTCAACTCTTTTAGCTATCACAATGACTTGACATTTTATTAAATACTGTACAGTGCAGGGTAAGCTACCAGTCACCCAGGTTAATGATATCCCTGATCTCCAGTAGCTAGCTGAACCATATGGCCCTGTATCTGCTGGCCCTCTAGCCAGCCTCTGCTCTTCTGCTTGCTCAGCCAGGTCACCAACTCCAAGTTACCCTCAGGACAGGGCTGTGGCCTTGGTTTGGTGTATGGTCATGCCCTTGAAGTGGTGCAGGCCATCTGAGTGGTGAGACACATCTTGGAGCCAGTCAGGCTGGCACAGTGGAGTTAATCAGGGAGGTTGCTCGGACCCAGGCTGGTGTCCACCACCAGGTCCCAGAGCAAACCACAACCAAAATCCTGGAACTCACTCCCTAACAGCACTCTAGGTGTACCTACACCTCAGGGATTGCAGCAGTTCAGGAAGGTAGCTCGCCAGATGTTATCCCAGTTTTCTGACTCAAAAAAACACTCCCAGCTCAGGTATGTTCGATCTCTCTTCTTAAATGTAAGTATTATGTCATCTATCTGCCGGCTCTCTGGCACTACACCTTTTGTTTAACTAATGATTAAGTAGATGTAGTAATGCCCCTGCTATCTCTAAGATGGTGTCGGAGCGAGGTGACTTCTTGCAAGCTGTGCCCAGCATACCTTCTAATTCTATCTTTTACTCTCGTTCCTACAATTCAATTACCTCCAGCTTTAGCTAGTAGATGTGCAGTAATAACCCCACCACACTAAATCAAAAATCGAGGTTATGGCAGTGGGAAACGTTCAGGAAAGTTCCCGCTTTTCAAATGGCTCCAAAATGAAAACGTAATTAAAATGTATTCTAAATGGGATATCTGTATCCATGCTGTAATGCAGGAAGTGCAAACTCCCACAAACAATGTGATAATGATCAGATAACCTGTTTTTGAAATGTTGAATGAGGGCTGAATATAGTCACCTTGGTTCTTTTCCATCCACCCAAGCAGACAGATGGGATCTCAGTTTCATGTTTGATCCAAAAGATAGCAACTTCCAAACCCACAACCGCGACCATCTAGAATGACAAGGGCAGCAAACACATGGGGACACCACCACCTGCCAGTTCCCCTCCGAGCCACACACCATCCTGGAAATGTATCACCGTTCCTTCACTGTCGCTGGGTCAAAATCCTGGAACTCACTCCCTAACAGCACTCTGGGTGTACCTACACCTCAGGGATTGCAGCAGTTCGGGAAGGTAGCTCACCACCATCTTCTTAGGGATGGGCAATAAACTCTGGCATAGACAGTGATGTCCACCTCCCACAAATGAATTTTTAAAAAACCTCCAACAGTGCAACGCTCTGCAGCGCACTGCACTGGAGCATCAGCCACAGTTTTTGCTTAAGCTTGGGGTGGGACCTTGCGACAGAGAGGCAAGAATGTGATTAATTAAACCACAACTGACACAAAATCAACACATTTTAAGTCATTTTAAGTGATCAAGATAATGCAGTTAAGAAGTAATCCCCTTAAGAACTTATAATGCTGAATTGTCAATGAAAATAAGGAAATGGCGGACATGTTAAATAATTACTTTGTTTCAGTATTTACAGTACAGGAAGGGGTCAGCATCCTATTGAATCAGAGACAGGGACTTATCAAAATTAATGTCAGGAAAAAGAAAGTAACAATACTAAGGAGTAACAAATCTGCAGATGGATCCAGAGGGATTTTCACCAGGCTTTAAAGGAAGGAGGTGGGGACATTGCCGTTACCCCAAACATAATCTTCCAAAGTTCTCTCTATTTGGGAACTGGTCCTTTAGATTGGAAAATTGAGCATATCATTCCATTATCTAAGAAAAATGAGAGAAACCAGAGAATTTTAGACAGTTGCTTTAAACCTATTGTCAGGAACTGACTGGAATCTATTATTAAGGGTTGACATTTTTCAGCTGATTAAGAAGAGCCAAGAAGGATTTGTAAAGGATTAGTCATCCCCATGCCTGCTGTTTATGCGGACTTCCAGGAAGCAGTTGAGAAAGTCCGGCATCGAGTCTACTAGCTAAAGGTGGAGATAATTGAATTGTAGGAAAATTATTAATCTGATTAGGAAATTGGCTGTGATTCTGAAGACAGTAAGTAGGGCTAACAGGTAGGTAATCTAATTAAAAAGATGTGACGAGCAATATTCCATATAAGGATATGTTATGGGGCCTCATCGTATTTGTTAACAATTTGGATAATGGAATGCGACATATTTCAATTAGTCAAAGGCACAAAGGTTTGCCACATTGCTTACAATGCAGATAAATGCATAAAATTGCAGAAATATTGACTGAGTGGATGAGCAAAACTCCAGCTTAATTTCAATGTAGACAAATACGTGGTTATTTACTTTGGATTTAAACAGGATAGAACAGGATTCTTTCCAAATTGTGAAAAATTAGAAACCATTGAGGGCCCAAGGAACTGGGAGGTCCAGTAATATGGATCCTAAAAATGACACAAACAGGATATAGAAAATGGTCAAAAAGTCTAATGGAATGCTAGCCTTCATAGCTGGAATGCAAGGGGATAAGATATCATGCTTCAGCAATGCAAGGCCCTGGTCACTGCACTTTGAGTGCCATGAGAAATTCTGGGCTCCACACTTTAGGAGAGATATACTGATATCTCAGGTTTAAGGTGCTGGGGGGTAGGTACAGAGGAGATGTCAGGGGTAAGTTTTTCACTCAGAGGGTGGTGGGTGAGTGGAATCGGCTGACGTCGGTGGTGGTGGAGGCAAACTCGTTGGGGTCTTTTAAGAGACTTCTGGATGAGTACATGGGATTTAATGGGATTGAGGGCTATAGATAGGCCTAGAGGTAGGGATATGATCGGCGCAACTTGTGGGCCGAAGGGCCTGTTTGTGCTGTGGCTTTCTATGTTCTATGTTCTATGATCTTGGAGATTTACCAAACGTTATTTAGTCTCCAAAGGTTAAATTATGAGGTGAGATTATGAGGGATTTACTCATAAAGTGTTCCTAGGATAAAGGGTCTGTCAGTGGGAGGGTGGAGGATAAAGTGTTTCTCTCCAGAACCACACAGTACAGGTTCTGATAGTGAGCTTTGTGCAAGGAAGTTACTGCAGCCGACTCCCCAGCCAGAAATTTACTGCATCAGGCATCTTCCCTCGAGCCTCACTCATCCACAGGATGTGGGGATCTATATCCGGCAGGAGCTGAGGAAACTCCTCCATCAGGTTTGAACTCTGTTTCTGCATGTAGAACACTCCTAGGAACTTAGAAGGCTAAGAGGTGACTTGATTGAAGTTTTCAAGGTATTAAGAAGAATCAATAGTTTCTCTCGAGATACTGTATTTCGGTCGGTTGGGGAGTCTAGGGGTGGGATTTTCCTGCTGCGATCGCCCTGAAACTGAAAAATCCAATCCAAGGTCAACAGACCTTTCCATGGCCCACCCTTCGCCTGCTCCGATTTCTGTGGCGGGTGGAACAGGAAAATTCGCCCCAAGGACTAGGGGGCTTGGAGTCAGACCTTTCAGGACTGAGATTAGGAAAAATACAAATGCTGACAGGAAGTTCGGAATCCCCTCTTCCACGAATGTCAATTGATGCTCGATCAAATGGATTGATTTTTTTTTAACCAAAGATATTAAGGGATGTTGGACAAAGGGAATTGGGCTGCAGATCAGCTCAGATCTCAGGGAAAGGTGGATAGGCTGAAGGGGCTAAATTGTCAACTCTTGTTCCTATTTTCTTACAGGTCCTAATGAAAAAAGTGGGTCATTTGATTGCTTTCATGTAGGTGCTACTCCATGAACCTTTTGCTCGAGAACTTCTGCATGTCTATATTTTAGCAAATTAGCATGGTCTGTCAAAACATGGGCCGGAATTTTACCATCCCGGCCGCCACAGGAATCGGAGCGGGTGAGGGGCAGTCCATGGAAAGGTCCGTTGACCTTGGGCGGGATTTTACGGTTTCAGGACGAGTGAGGCCGTAAAACTCCGCCCAAGGTGTCCATTTGACCTAAACTATGAGAGAAAATTTAATTCAAGTTCCAGGTTAGAGCACAGAAAAAAGGTCCTTTGGCTCATTGCATCTGCACCAGTCATAGACAAACCACCCAACCATTCTAATTCCATTTTGCAGCACTTTGTCCATAGCCTTGTATGCCTTGGCGTCACAAGTGCATATCTAAATACTTCTTATATATTGTGAGGATCTTTGCCTCCACCACCCTTTCAGGCAGTGACTTCCAGACTCCCAAAACCCTCTGAGTGAAAAAGTTTTTCCTCACATCCCCTCTAAACCTCCTGCCCCTTACGTTAAATCTATGACCCCCTCCAGTCATTGATCCCCCCACCAAGGGGAAAAGTTTCTTCCTGTCTGCTCTATCTCTGCTCCTCATAATTTTATACATCTCAATCATGTGCCCCCTCAGGTTCTATTGATTGATATTAAAAAATCCCCACTTCAGCATGGTTCATACATTACATTTTGTCTGAGGACAATATTTGACCCGCGCTCAAGTCTGAGAGTGGCTTGGGTGACTTCCAACCGTACATCCCTTTATCTGATGGTGGGGACAGTCCCAAGGATGGTGTGGTTGGGATCAGAAGCTCACTTGACAGAAACTGGTTGGGTGAACCCATATTCCAGTACAGCTCCAGAACCACACCATTACCCTGCTGCAATGTGTTCAACAATGTGACCCAATTCATGGGGATTTAAGTCCTGTGTTAACCAATTAATTGCATATATTGGTCTAGACAGGATGTTATATAGCGGCAGCAAGGTGGCACAGTGGTTAGTACTGCAGCTGCACATCGCCAGAGGCCCATGTTCAATTCTGGCCTCGGGTCGCTATCTGTGTGGAGTTTGCATATTCTCCCCATGTCTGCATGGGTTTCCTCCGGGTGCTCTGGTTTCCTCCCACACTCCAAAGATGTGGGGGTTAGGTTGATTGGCTATACTAAATTGCCCCTTAGTGTCAAGGGGATTAGCAGTGTTAATATGTGGGGTTAAGGGGATAGGGCCTGGGTCGGATTGTTGTCGGTGCAGTCTCAATGGGCTGAATGGCCTCCTCCTGTACTGTAGGGATTCTATGATCCTATGATTTGGTAATTGTAACGCAAATAGTAAAAAAAAATAAGTCACACAGAGAAGAGTGGATTGAACAATTTTTATTTATTAGTGTCACAAGTAGGCTTATATTAACACTGCAATGGAGTTACTGTGAAAATCCCCTAGTTGCCACACTACGGTGCCTGTTCGGGTACACTGAGGGAGAATTTAGCATGGCCAATGCACCTAACCAGCATGTCTTTCGGACTGTGGAAGGAAACTGGAGCACCTGGAGGAAACCCACACAGACACGGGGAGAATGTGTAGATTCTGCACAGACAGTGACCCAAGCTGGGAATCGAACCTGAGTCTCTGGCGCTGGTGAAACAGCAGTGTTAACCACTGTGCCACCGTGCCAACTAATTCTCTATTACGGTCAGCAGCAGTAAACCATTTAAAAATAATTTTTAAAATTGCATATGATTTTTAGAATAGTATCTTAGTTTGTTTTTAGTTCCAACATACTTAATATCATTATAATCTATCAACATTTTGCTAAGTAATGGCCAAGATATTTTGAAGTCAAAATAGTAAGGGAAAGCACGTTTGGAAGCGCTGGTACAAACCTGACAGTGGGTGTTAGGTGCTAGTCAACATTTCCTGTAGTTAGAAAAGTAACACTCACTTCCTCTGGACTGTTTCTTCTAGAAATACAACTGTTGCAGTCTTGTTCTGTTTTGCATGATGCATAAATGAACATCTAGAAGCTTTGCTGCCTCCTGCTCTCCTCTCAACTCAACACTTTAAGGACAGGAGTTAGTATTTATTGGGGCTACAAAACCTTCCAACCTAGATACCTATGCAATTAAGAACAAAACTGCTGAGAAATGTCACTGCCCATTACGCAGAATTATATGGAATGTACAGTGCTGAAACAGCCCATTTGGCTGCCACAACTGCTATCAGTATCAGTGCTCCAGGTAAGCTCTCCTCCATCACTCTTCATCCAAACCTAGCAGCAACTTTAAGTATCCTCTCTCATGCATTCATCTAACTTTCTTATAAATGCCTCGGTGCTATTCACCTATTTATTACATATTGTCACACATTCACCTGCTCCCAGGCACTTAGTTTCTTTGTGCCTTCAGATTGAGATTTGGTTTTTCAGAATTGCAGCCGTATTGTGTTCTCTATGACAGACAGGAAAACAATGAGAGTGATACTGCGAACATCCTATCGTCGGTTTCCTCCGGGTGTTCCGGTTTGGTCCCACAGTCCAAGGATGCGTAGGTTGGGTGGATTGGCCATGCTAAATTGCCCCTTAGTGCCTAAAGATGTGTAGGTTAGATGGTTTAGCCATGGTGAATGTGTGTGGGGTTACTGGGATAGTGCGGGGCAGAGGGCCTGGGTAAGATATTCTGTCAGGGAGTTGGTGTAGACTCAGTGGGCCGAATGGCCTTCTTCTGCACTGTAGGGATCCTATTCTATTTCCATTTATAGGCTAGAATTTCGCCAAGTTCCGAGGTGACAGCGGGAACCGGAGTGTTTCCGCCAATGAGCAAGTTGGGCCGTTATGTGCAATCCCTGCTCCCTGTCTCTTTAATTACGCATGTGCGCATCTCGTGGCAGGGTGGACAGGAAGTCGCAGGTTAAGTGATGTGCGCCACCTACCAGACAGTGTCCCAACACCTTTTACCCTCCTCCCATTACCCATCCACCACCTCCCATCACCATCGACCCTCCCGATTTTACCCTCGCTTTCCCACCAGTCATCCTTGAATTTAAAAAAGGCTACGATAGGGTGTATTTTGGGGAAGGGTTGACAAGAGTTTTACACAGCATCTGAACCAAAAGGGTAACTAACATGATGAAAGGTCACAGACCTGCAATGATAACTGTTTGTTTCACGGTGCCTGAACCGTGTTTCTCTTTTAACCATAAATACTTATGTAAAAGTACAGTTTTTTGGAGACCAAACTTTTAGGCAAAAAAGTGGGGGCTTGACTTACACACGAGTAATATTTAGAGAGGTTGAAATCCATGCACGTTGGAGGGATAACTGTTCATAGAATCCCGACAGTGCAGAAAGAAACCATTCGACCCATCAGCCTGCACTGTCTCTCTGAAAGAGCATCCCACCCAGGCCCTCCCCTCTCCCCTATTCCCATAAACCCACGCACTTCCCATTGGCTAATCCACCTAACCTGCACATCTTTGGACAAGAAAGGGCAATTTTAGCATGGCCAATCCAATTAACCTGCACATCTTTGGACTGTGGGAGGAAACCGGAGCACCCAGAGGAAACCCATGCAGACACGGGGAGAACATGCAAACTCCACACAAGCAGTCACCCAAGGGTGGAATTGAACCCACATCCCTGGCACGGTCTTAACGTGAGAAATATTTACCAATTACCAGTAAGCCAGGCCATTTCTGCAGGTTAAGCATATGTAGCCATCGCCTAGATTTCTTCTTGGGTATGACAATTCTGCAAATAAGGACACTTTACAGACACACTTTAACTGATATTAATTGTTGTGCCATCCACTCCCATTGCCTTGCTAACTAACTGTTTACTGCGGTTCATCAGCTGATCATAGAGTTGCCAGGTAAGAATCTGTTCCTGCCAACTCCTCCCTCAAAACTCGCCAAAGCAGTAGCAAAAATGGAAAATAATTTATTTCTCCTTTCAAACAGTTTAATAAGATACAATGTAAATTGTGGTATCAGAGGATGTTGTGAGAAATGTATTTTATTATTGAGTTTTTATTTTTATAATAACCTCAAAGGAGACACTAAATGTATCTAGAAAAAGCCATATACAATTTTATTCAGTTTTCATCACAATACAGAAGACTACTTCACAGCAGAACAGGCAGTGAATGTAAATTAAAATCCAGAATAACCATTTAATCCTCCTCATCTTCAGAACCAATTAACTCTCACTCCACTTCTTCAGTGGCATAATCATAGAATCATACAATGCAGGAGAGGTCCTTCGGCCTATCGAGTCTGCACCAACACGTGTGAAATGCCTGATCTCCCACCTAATCCCATTTACCAGCACTTAGCCCATAGCCTTGAATGTTATGATATGCCAAGTGCTCATCAGGTACTTTTTGAAGGATGTGAGGCAACTCGCCTCCACCACCGTCCCAGGCAGTGCATTCCAGACCGTCACCACCCTCTGGGTCAAAATGTTTTTCCTCACATCCCCCCCAAACCTCCTGCCCCTCACTTTGAACTTGTGTCCCCTCATGACTAACCCTTCAACTAAGGGGAGCAGCTGCTCCTTATCCACCCTGTCCATGCCCCTCATAATCTTGTATACCTCGATCAGCTCACCCCTCAGTCTCCTCTCCTCCAACGAAAACAACCCAAGCTTGTCCAACCTCTTCACATAACTTAATTGTTCCATCCCAGCAGAATCCTGGTGAATCTCCTCTGCACCCCCTTTGATCATTAAAGCATCTTCAGCATCAATCATGTCATCATTGGCCATATAATTTTACAAATAATCATCTTCTCTCCCTTCGAGGACATTTAATATCCCACATTTCCTGAATGATTCGACAACAATCTCCGTTCTGATTTCACCCCAGGCCCTACAACCCTTTCACACAGGATTGCTGACATCAGAGCCCGTTCGCTGCCTCTCTTGGTGCGTCTTCTCTCCTCTGATCATCCAGTCATTCCACTTTTACCTCATGGACTATCCTTGAAGGGTTTATTTAGAGAGACAACCAATGGTTGAACAAGGCTGATTAGACCACCAGGAATCACTGCAATATCAATGTTTTGTGATCTAAATTCAGCAACAACATCATTGATGAGATGTGATCGGAACATGTCCCAGATGAGAAGATATTTTTCTACACATAATCTTGGCAATAATATTGCTGGCATCTGCTGCATTTTGCTGTTGTTTCCACTTCTGAATGGATTTATAATGCAGTGTTTATAGGAGCAGAGGTAGGCCATTTGGCCCTTGAGTCTGCTCCACCATTCAATAAGATCATCGCTGATGTGTTTGTGTTGAATTCTACATTCCCTTCCATCCGCGATAACTTTTGATTCCCTTGCCTATCTAATCTCTGCCTTAGAAATATTCAGTGACTCCTGCCTCCACTGTTTTCTCAGGCATAGAGTTCCAAAGTCACGTGTTTGATCTGACATTCCTCATGTCCGCTTACCTGCCCGTTCCCTGTAACCCTTGATTCCCTTACTGATCAAAAATCTATCTATCTCCAACCTTAAATATGCACAAAGACTCTGCCCTCACAGATCTCTGGGGCAAGGAGTTCCTAAGACTCATAACTTTCTCAGAGAAGAAATTCCTCCTTATCTCAGTCTTAAATTGGTGCCCCTTTATTCTGAGACTATGCCTTCTGGTCCTAGACTCTCCCATGAGGGGAAACATCCTCTCAGTATTTACCCTGCCAAGCCCCTTAAGAATCCTATATGTTTCAATGAGATCACCTCTCATTCTTCCAAATTCCAATGAGTAGAGACCCAATCTGTTTAACCTTTCCTCATAAGACAATCTCTCCATACTGGGGATCATTTTAGTGAGCCTTCTCTGAAATGCCTTCAATAAAGTAATATCTTTCCTCAAATAAGAGGACCAAAACTGCTTGCTGTGCTCCAGATATAGTTGCATCAGTACCTTGTACAGTTGCAGCAAGACTGCCCAAGCTTATACTCCAACCCCCTTGAAAAAAGGGCCAATATTCCATTAGTCTTCCTGATCACCTGCTGCATCGGTGTGCTAGCTTTCTGTGTTTCGTGAACAAGTAGTCCCAAGCTCCCTTTGTGTCACAACTTTCTGCAGTTTTTCTCCATTTAAATAATACCCTGCTCTTTTGTTCTCCCTTCCAAAATGAACTTCACATTTTCCCACATTGTACTCCATTTGCTCACTTACTTAACCTATCAATGCCTCTTTGTAAATTTTTTGGATCCCTCTTGCAACTTGCCTTTCCAACTATTTTTGTGTTGTCTGCAAGTTTGGCAAGTACTTTCGCTTCCTTCCTCTAAATCATGAATAAATATTGTAAATAGTTGCGGTCCCAGCACTGATCCCTATGGAATCCGCTGGTTACTAACTTGAAAAACAATCCCTTATCCCCACTTGCTGTTTGTTGCCAAATAGCCAATTCTCTATTCATGTCAATGTATTACCAACAACAACATTTCATAACCTTTTGTGAAGTACTTTGTCGAAAGCCTTGTGGAAGTCCAAATACAACACATTTAATGGACAAGCCGGCAGCTTAAAACCACTAAAGAAAAATGAATGCATTTGTATAGGATATTGAAAATCCTTAAAATTTCCTAAAGTGTTTCACAATTAATAATTCACTTTTGAAATGTAATTATTGTTGTAATGTGGGTAAATGCAGCGGCTAATTTGCGCAGAGCAAGGTTATACAAACTGCAATGACATAAATGACCAGATCCTCAGCTCTGTTTGCGTTGTACAAGTTGAGAATAAAAGTTGGTTGGGGGCACCTTTCCTGCTCTTTTTAGAATAGTGTCATTGGATGTTTTAAGTTGGCTAAGGTAGACTGGGAGCAAAACCTTTGCGGTGGGACAATTGAGGAACAGTGGAGGACTTTCAAAGCGATCTTTCACAGTGCTCAGCAAAAGTATATACCAGTGATAAGGAAGGACTGTAGAAAAAGAGATAACCAGCCATGGATATCTAAGGAAATAAAGGAGGGTATCAAATTGAAAGAAAATGCATACAAAGTGGCAAAGATTAGTGGGAACCTGGAGGATTGGGAAATCTTTCAAGGTCAGCAGAAAGCCATGAAAAAAGCTATAAAGAAAAGTAAGATGGAATATGAGAGTAAACTAGCTCAGAATATAAAAACAGATAGCAAAAGTTTCTACAAATATATAAAATGAAAAGGAGTGGCCAATAGTAAACATTGGTCCTTCAGAGGATGAGAAGGGGGGTGTAATAACTGGAAATGAGAAAATGGCTGAGCATTGAACAGGTATTTTGTGTCGGCCTTCACAGTGGAAAACCCAAATAACATGCCAGAAATTGGTGACAGGAAGGCTATGGCAGGTGAGAACTTAGAAACTATCATTATCATGAAAGAGGTAGTATTGGGCAAGTTAATGGGGCTAAAGGTAGACAAGTCTCCTGGTCCTGATGGAATGCATCCCAGGGTACTAAAAGAGATGGCAGGAGAAATAGCAAATGCACTAGTGGTAATTTATCAAAATTCGCTGGACTCTGGGGTGGTTCCCGCAGATTGGAAAACAGCAAATGTGATGCCACTGTTTAAAAAAGGAGGTAGACAAAAGGCGGGTAACTATAGGCCAGTTAGCTTAACTTCTGTAGTAGGGAAAATGCTTGAATCTATCATCAATGAAGAAATAGCGAGACATCTGGATATAAATTGTCCCATTGGTAAGTCGCAGCATGGAGTCATGAAGGGAAGGTCATGTTTGACTAATTTGGTGGAATTCTTTAAGAACATTACATGTGCAGTGGACAATGGGGAACCTGTGGATGTGGTATATCTGGATTTCCAGAAGGCATTCGACAAGGTGCCGCACCAAAGACTGCTACATGAGATAAAGGTGCATGGTGTTACGGGTAATGTATTAGCATGGATAGAGGATTGGTTAACTAACAGAAAGCAAAGAGTGGGGGTAAATGGGTGTTTTTCTGGTGGGCGATCAGTGACTAGTGATGTGCCTTAGGGATCAGTGTTGGGACAGCAATTGTTTACGATTTACATAGATGATTTGGAGTTGGGGACCAAGTGTAGTGTGTCAAAATTCGCAGATGACACTAAGATGAATGGCAGAGCAAATGTGCAGAAGACGCTGAAAGTCTGCAAAGGGATATAGATAGTCTAAGTGAATGGGCGAGGGTCTGACAGATGGAGTACAATGTTGGGAAATGTGAGGTCATCCATTTTGGTAGGAATAACAGCAAAATGGACTATTATTTAAATGGTAAAAAATTGCAGCATGCTGCTGTGCAGAGGGACCTGGGTGTCCTTGTGCAGGAATCTCAAGGAGTTGGTTTGCAGGTGCAGCAGATAATTAAGAAGGCAAATGGAATTTTGTCCTTTATTGCTAGAGGGATGGAGTTTAAAAACAGCGAGGTTATGTTGCAGCTATATAAGGTGCTGGTGAGGCCACACCTGGAGTATTGTGTATAGTTTTGGTCTCCTTACTTGAGAAAGGATATACTGGCACTGGAGGGAGTGCAGAGGAAATTCACTAGGTTGATTCCGGAGTTGAGAGGGTTGGCTTATGAAGAGAGACTGAGTAGACTGGGGCTATATTCATTGGAATTCAGAAGAATGAGGAGAGATCTTATAGAAACATATAAGATTATGAAGGGAATAGATAAGATAGAAGCAGGGAAGTTGTTTCCACTGGCGGGTGAAACTAGAACTAAGGAGCATAGCCTCAAAATAAGGGGAAGCCGATTTAGGACTGAGTTGAGAAAGAACTTCTTCACACAAAGGGTTGTGAATCTGTGGAATTCCCTGCCCAGTGAAGCAGTTGAGGCTATCTCATTGAATGTTTTTAAGGCAAGGATAGATAAATTTTTGAACAGTAAAGGAATTAAGGGTTATGGTGAGAGGGTGGGTAAGTGGAGCTGAGTCCATGATCTAATTGAATGGCAGAGCAGACTCGAGAGGCCAGGTGGCCTACTCCTGCTCCTAGTTCTTATGTTCTTATAATCCACCAGGGCAAGCAGCCAGCACCTCAGTTTAACATCTTATCTGAAAGAGAGACACTTTGTACAAAGAGAGTCTCCCAATACTGTACTATGCCCTCACATTTTGTGTTGAGACTTAAATTGATGCTTTTTGGACGTAATGCTTAAGGCTTAGCTGTGTCCCAGTGTTGTCAGAATTAGTCTTTAATGTTAAAAAAGATAATTATGGATGGGATTTTCCAGGCATTCTCCCCACTGGGATCTTCCAGTCCCGCCGATGGCAATCACCTGCCACAGGCTCCTTGGCAGTAGGGTGTGAGTAAGGGGAAACCACATTAACAGCGGGGGCATTGGAAGATCCTGTTGTGGTGGCAGGCACAAAATCCCACCAAATTGTCATGATGTCCATTCTGCTGAAATGAGCAAACAACATTTGAACATTCCAAATGGCTTCAAGGATAGGAATCAAAAAATAAACTTCACCTTGCTAACACAATTATTTATTTTGAACAGGTAAAGGTGAAACTGAAGAGTGTTACAGCCTGTGAAAAGGAGATTCCCTGGAAAGAGATTCCTAACAAGTCCTGTCGCTTGAATCTCAAGGAACCATTCCCAAATCGCAATTTAGGACATTCACTCAGCAAAACCATGTATCCTACTTTGACCATTATATGCACAGTTATGCTCTACAACATTCCTCTTATTTTAACTGGAGAGTGAATCTGGCCCAAGATCATTCAGCTGCAAAGCTATTTCCAAACAATTATGCAGCTGGGACAATAAACTTGTAACAATCTCGTATGTCCACACAGTGATAATTGATGGAGATAAATTAACTTCCACTCCAGCATAAAACAGATGACTCTGAATTAATCTCTGACTTCCAGAATGAAATGTGATCTTTGATGAAATCGAACACAACTGTTTCTGGGAATGTAAACTGGCTTGTTTATTCATCGCATTTCTGACCAAACCGGATATTCTTATAAGTATCCTAATAAATAGAGGTGGCATTCAAGTCATTGCACCAGTCATTGAGGACTCAATATTAGAAGTAAAATCCCTTGACAAGAATTGGGTTAAAGATTTGTGTTTTCCTTCATCTCTACCGCGTTTCCACTTTAGGTCTTTAAGACATGGCTTAAATCCCACCTCTTTAATCAAACCTTTGGTCATTTGATCCAATCTCTCCATATATGGCTTGGTGTCATATTTTATTATGTGCCTGTGAAGTGCCTTAGGATATTTTATTACTTTAAAGATGCTTTTAGTTGTTGTTGGTACCAAGAATTGGTATCGTCATGAGCCGCTTGCTTCTGTTTTGTGTCTATTTCATCTGCTTGTCATTTTTTTATGAGTACAGTATTGCAAAAAACATTTGAAACCTTTAACAATCATACTTATTTTGCCAATGGAACCAACCATTTTAAGAAGCAAAAAACCTTCCCCTTTTCCTGTGCTACTTGTATCTCTGCTCCATGCACCCAAATTAAGGAGGGAAGCAGGTTGGTGATCAGGGTTAAGACCTCTGACAAGGCTGCTCAAGGTAACTTTGGGTCTTTGATTTTCTCTTTCCATGAGACAATATTTAGCACCATCTCATGGTTACATGGCATTGATAGGGAACTCACTAGAGGCAAGAGGGAACATGGGAGTTGCACATGAACTTGCACCCCTGTCACTGGACAATGCATTGAGCTGCATTTCAACAATGTCATCCACTTAAACTGCAACTCCATGAAGGAAGGAGAAGAGATGCACTCTGTTGCAACATTGCCCATTGGCCAAATGGCCATCATCAACCAGTCTTCTTTCTTTTGTGTGGTTTTAGGAGCAGATGCTGTTGTCACATTTTAATTTCAGGTTCGCTGACCAGACCAATGCTCCACTAGAGAGCAGGTATAACTCCAGGATCTCACCTTCCAATGTGAGTCGGGGTAAGATGTTATCAAATGCTCCATGGTTTGGTCAGGGTTACCACAGTCACAGCCAGGTGGTGTTTTGAGATGTCACTTGTATATCAGGTAGCCACATAGGCCATATCCTGTCCATATTCTATTGAGGGTTGACCACATGCACCAGGGGAGATTAAAGCCTGGTTATTGAGATGTTGGATCAGAGACAAAGGCCAAAGTTTTCAGGCCTTCCTGCTGGTGGATCTTCTGGTTCTGCAGAAATCAATGGGCACTTGAATGATCTGTCACGTCCGGGGTGGGGGGGATTCTGCCGGGATGGGATAGGAAAATTCCAGCCAATGGGTGGGATTTTCTGTGCCTCCATGGTGCGTTTCGTGGTGGCAGAGGTGGCCTGCCATTGGCCGGCGGTGAGATCTGCTGGTCCCATTGCTGTCAATGCGGTTTCCATTGCATACAACCCCCCCCCCCGCCGCCGCCGGGAAACCCATGGCAGGGGTTCGCCATTGGCAGGACCAGAAGATCCCACCGGCGGGAATGACTGGTAAAGTCTGGCTAATGTGCTCACTTGGGAGTTTCGATGTTTTCTGTGTAAGCTTTCCTCCAGTTTTCATTGGTGTAATGGAGTTGGAAATGTTCAATCTGAGTCTAGGTTGTTGAGCCACATGGTGAGTTGGGTGGGATATTGAAGCTCTTTATGGATGGGAAGGTTCACGTTGCTGCTGATTCAGGTTATTTTCTCTGCACGATGCCGAGTCCTGTCGAATGGAGGGAGGGACGCTATTTGAGTGGACTGAGAGCCCCTGAACTGAAGTTGCTTTCAGAGTTCCAAAGATTATCCTCATTACTGAGTGAAGTTGTGTGTCTGAATTTGTTGTGATCATTTGAGGTTCATACAGGTGCACAGTACTCAGCTGTAGAGAAGACCAGAGCAACGGCAGAAGCTCCAGCTTGTGGGAGCAAGCTTGCAGATGATGTTATTGAGCATATTGAAGTGCTGACCTCATCTCGTAGGTGGACCTTCACCCATCTGTGGCTGAGAAATGCCCACAGCAGCTGGTGTTGCCTGGTACTTGGCAGCAGCAACAATAGTTTGAGCATCAGTCCATGTTTCCACACAGTATTGCAGGCTGAGGGAAGATCGATGAAAGTGGCTCAAGCCTTGTGCTTGTGATAAAATCCAGCCTCAATGTTTGCAGTGATAGCAAGGACTTGTTCACAGCAAGTACTGGGGTCTAAAACCAGTCTACTCCTAGAATCATAGAATGTACAGCACGGAAACTAGCCCTTCAGCCCAAACTGGTCCATGACGACCAAAAAGCCCATCTAAGTTAACCCCATTTGCCTATCGAATCAGAGAATGTACAGCATAGAGACAGGCTCTTGGGGGAGGGATGAATCTGTAATAGGGCTAATTCTTAAAAGAATGAGCCACTCCAGATTAGAGGTTGCACAGAGTAGTGAATAAGGTCTGTAGTCCCCAGAGACATCAGTGAAAATATGGTTTTCTTAGTTTAAGAATTAATAATCCATGACACATCTGCGTCAACTATGGTTCAAATGGTAGCGCACTCTCCTTCCTCTCAGTCATAGGGCTCCAAGTGCAAGACTTTCACTGAAGCACACAAATGATCTTCCCTTGCAGTACTGAGGGCATGCTGCACTGCTGGAGGTGCCACCTTTCAACTGAAATGTCAAACTGAAATCAACATCACAAAAGCAGATTATCTGGTCATTATCACTTTGCTGTTTGAGAAAGCTTGCTGTGTGCAAATTGACTGCCACGTTTCTTACATTACAACAGTGACTGCACTTCAGAAGTATTCCTCTGGCTGCAAAATGCTTTAGGATGTCCTGAGGTCATATAAATGTGAGTCTTTTTTACGTTGGTCAATGTTACCCTGCATAAAGGCATTGTTCAGCCAACTCCAACACCCCAGCATTCCATAAAAACTCATCGTTTGCACGCACACCTGACCATCCACAAATCACAAAGTGCCCCAAGATCATTTTATTTGTGAACACGTAGAGTGCTTACAAGGTGCAATGATGTCCACTGCGGAGCAAATAAGAAGAACATTTCACAGTATATTGCTGTATTATATGTAGTTGAATGTGCTGGTCTCATATGTGGTTGCTTTAGATATTTTTTCCATGCTCAACAATAAATACTGTTTCAACAGACAATGTGCTCCTTATGAACAGAAACATGATCATATGCACAATGCTGGGTGTAGATGGTAGCAGGTCAAACACTTCTTTTTAAAGCATTTAATTGTGCACCAGAAATAGTACAGGATCATATCGTACATTTATCTCACTGAACAAACATCTCTCTAAAAGGCCACAAAGTAAAAACATTCTGTGTCTCAAGATTGCCTGAAAACCAGCCAGTTTGAATATCCGATCTGTCCACTTAAAACAAGCCTTGTTTGCCTGGATAGAGTGAGCAGGCGGAAGATGTTTCCATTATGAGGAGAGACTAGGATCTGAGAGCACGGCCTCAGAGTAAAGGAACGACTCTTTAGAACCGAGATGAGGAGGAATTTCTTCAGCCAGAGGGTGGTGAATCTATGGAATTCACTGCCAGGTCATTGAGTACATTTAAGACAGAATTAGATAGGTTCTTGATTGGTAAAAGGATTAAAGGCTACAGGGAAAAAGTGGGAGAATGGGGTTGAGAAACTTATCAGCCATGATTGAATGGTGGAATAAACTCGAAGGGTCGAATGGCCTCATTCTGGTCCTAAATCTTATGGTCCCTTTACATATCTTAACGAGAGGCCTAATAGAAAGTAATTTTCCATAGAAACATAGAAAAACTACAGCACAAACAGGCCCTTCGGCCCACAAGTTGTGCCGAACACATCCCTACCTTCTAGACCTATCTATAACCCTCCATCCTATTAAGCTCCATGTACTCATCCAGGAGTCTCTTCAAAGACCCTATTGAGTTCGCCTCCACCACCACTGACGGCAGCCGATTCCACTCGCCCACCACCCTCTGTGTGAAAAAACTTATCCCTAACATCTCCCCTGTACCTACCCCCCAGCACCTTAAACCTGTGTCCTCTCGTAGCAGACATTTCCACCCTGGGAAAAAGCCTCTGAGAGTCCACCCGATCTATGCCTCTCAGCATCTTATATACCTCTATTAGGTCTCCTCTCATCCTTCGTCTCTCCAAGGAGAAAAGACCGAGCTCCCTCAGCCTATCCTCATAAGGCATGCCACTCAATCCAGGCAACATCCTTGTAAATCTCCTCTGCACCCTTTCAATCTTTTCCACATCCTTCCTATAGTGAGGCGACCAGAACTGAGCACAGTACTCCAAGTGGGGTCTGACGAGGGTCTTGTATAGCTGCACAATTATCCCCGGACTCCTAAACTCAATCCCTCGATTGATAAAGGCCAGCACACCATACGCCTTCTTAACCACCTCCTCCACCTGCGGGGCCGATTTCAGAGTCCTATGGACCCGGACCCCAAGGTCCTTCTGATCCTCTACCGTACGAAGAGTCTTTCCCTTTATATTGTACTCCTTCATCCCATTTGTCCTACCAAAATGGACCATGATACATTTATCTGGGTTGAAGTCCATCTGCCACTTCTCCGCCCAGTCTTGCATCCTATCTATGTCCCTCTGTAACTTCTGACATCCCTCCAGACTATCCACAACCCCACCAACCTTCGTGTCGTCGGCAAACTTACCAACCCATCCCTCCGCTTCCTCATCCAGGTCATTTATGAAAATGACAAACAGCAAGGGTCCCAGAAATAGATCCCTGGGGCACACCGCTGGTGACCGACCTCCATTTAGAAAAAGACCCATCTATACCCACTCTCTGCCTCCTTTGGGCAAGCCAGTTCTGGATCCACTGGGTAGCAGCCCCTTGGATCCTATGCCCTCTCACTTTTTCGAGAAGCCTTACATGGGGGACCTTATCGAACGCCTTGCTAAAATCCATATAAACCACAGCATGGCTTCGCAACAGCACATTTAATCCTTTTGTCGAAAATTGATATGGGGCCAAGAGGAGTTAGCCTCACATCATTCCTGAAAGTGCCTGCCCTCTTTGATCAGATGCTTGTTAAAAATCTTTCATCTATTTCCAAGTAGAGATGTAAGGGAGAGAGCGCAGTTAAACATGTGGTTGCAGGGATGGTGTAGGAGGGAGGGTTTCAGATACGTGGATAATTGGAACACATTCTGGGGAAGGTGGGACCTGTACAAACAGGATGGGGTGCACCTGAACCAGAGGGGCACCAATATCCTGGGAGGGAAATTTGCTACGGCTCTTCAGGGGGGTTTAAACTAATTTGTCAGGGGAGTGGGAAAAGGAGTTGTAGCCCAGAAGTCAGTGTTGAGGGAAGTATTGGGGAAGGTACCAAGGTCAAGGGTGGGTACCGGTAGACAGGAAGGTGGGTTGAAGTGTGTCTACTTCAATGCAAGGAGCATTCGGAACAAAGTAGATGAACTTGGGGCGTGGATTGGTACGTGGGACTACGATGTTGTGGCCATTACGGAGACGTGGGTAGAACAAGGACAGGAATGGTTGTTGGACGTTCCGGGGTATAGATGTTTCAGTAAGCGTAGGGAAGTTGGTAAAAGAGGTGGAGGAGTGGCATTGTTAATCAAGGATGATCTAACGGCTGCAGAAAGGCACTTCGAGGGGGATCTGCACACTGAGGTAATATGGGCTGAAGTTAGAAATAGGAAAGGAGCGGTCACGTTGTTAGGAGTTTACTATAGGCCCCCAAATAGTAATAGAGATGTGGAGGAAGAAATTGCTAAGCAGATTATGGATATGAGTGGGGGTCACAGGGTAGTTGCCATGGGGGACTTTAACTTTCCAAATATTGATTGGAACCTTTGTAGGTCAAATAGTTTGGATGGGGCAGTTTTTGTGCAGTGTGTGCAGGAGGATTTCCTGACACAATATGTGGATAGGCCGACAAGAGGTGAGGCCACATTGGATTTGGTACTGGGAAATGAACCGGGCCAAGTGTTAGATTTGTTTGTGGGAGAGCACTTTGGAGATAGTGACCACAATTCGGTGTCTTTTGTTATTGCAATGGAGAGGGATAGGGCCGTACGGCAGGGCAAGGTTTACAATTGGGGGAGAGGTAATTATGATGCGATTAGGCAAGAATTAGGGGGCATAAGATGGGAACAGAAACTGTCAGGGAAAGGCACTAATGAAAAGTGGAACTTTTTCAAGGAACAAATACTGGGTGTCCTTGATAGGTATGTCCCTGTCAGGCAGGGAGGAAATGGCCGAGTGAGGGAACCATGGTTCACGAAAGAGGTGGAATGTCTTGTGACAAGGAAGAGGGAAGCTTATGTAGGGATGAGGAAACAAGGTTCAGATGGCTCGATTGAGGGTTACAAGTTAGCAAGGAATGAGCTGAAAAAGGGGCTTAGGAGAGCTAGTAGGGGACATGAGAAGTCCTTGGCGGGTCGGATCAAGGAAAACCCCAAGGCCTTTTACTCTTACGTGAGGAATAAAAGAATGACCAGGGTGAGGTTAGGGCCGGTCAAGGACAGTAGTGGGAACTTGTGTATGGAGTCAGTAGAGATAGGAGAGGTGATGAATGAATACTTTTCTTCAGTGTTCACCAAGGAGAGGGGCTATGTTTTTGAGGAAGAGAAGGTGTTACAGGCTAATAGGCTGGAGGAAATAGTTGTTTGGAGGGAGGATGTACTGGCAGTTTTGAATAAACTGAAGGTCGATAAGTCCCCTGGGCCTGATGAAATATATCCTAGGATTCTTTGGGAGGCAAGGGATGAGATTGCAGAGCCTTTGGCTTTGATCTTTGGGTCCTCACTGTCCACGGGGATGGTGCCAGAGGACTGGAGAGTGGCGAATGTTGTTCCTCTGTTTAAGAAAGGGAATAGAAATGACCCTGGTAATTATAGACCGGTTAGTCTTACTTCGGTGGTTGATAAATTGATGGAAAAGGTCCTTAGGGATGGGATTTACGACCATTTAGAAAGATGCAGATTAATCCGGGATAGTCAGCACGGATTCGTGAAGGGCAAGTCGTGCCTCACAAATTTGATAGAATTTTTTGAGGAGGTAACTAAGTGTGTTGATGAAGGTAGGGCAGTTGATGTCATATACATGGATTTTAGTAAGGCGTTTGATAAGGTCCCCCATGGTCGGCTTATGATGAAAGTAAGGAGGTGTGGGATAGAGGGAAGGTTGGCCGATTGGATAGGTAACTGGCTATCTGATCGAAGACAGAGGGTGGATGGAAAATTTTCAGACTGGAGGCAGGTTGCTAGCGGAGTGCCACAGGGATCAGTGCTTGGTCCTCTGCTCTTTGTGATTTTTATTAATGACTTAGAGGAGGGGGCTGAAGGATGGATCAGTAAATTTGCTGATGACACCAAGATTGATGGAGTAGTGGATGAAGTCCAGGGCTGTTGTAGGCTGCAAAGAGACATAGATAGGATGCAAAGCTGGGCTGAAAAATGGCAAATGGAGTTTAACCCTGATAAATGTGAGGTGATTCATTTTGGTAGGACTAATTTTAATGTGGATTACAGGGTCAAAGGTAGAGTTCTGAAGACAGTGGAGGAACAGAGAGATCTTGGGGTCCATATCATAGAATCATAGAAACCCTACAGTGCAGAAGGAGGCCATTCGGCCCATCGAGTCTGCACCGACCACAATCCCACCCAGGCCCTACCCCCACACATTTTACCCACTAATCCCTCTAACCTACACATCTCAGGACTCTAAGGGGCAATTTTTAACCTGGCCAATCAACCTAACCCGCACATCTTTGGACTGTGGGAGGAAACCGGAGCACCCGGAGGAAACCCATGCAGACACGAGGAGAATGTGCAAACTCCACACAGACAGTGACCCGAGCCGGGAATCGAACCCAGGACCCTGGAGCTGTGAAGCAGCAGTGCTAACCACTGTGCTACCGTGCCGCAGATCTCTAAAGGTTGCCACTCAAGTGGATAGAGCTGTGAAGAAGGCTTATAGTGTGTTAGCTTTTATTAACAGGGGGTTGGAGTTTAAGAGCCGTGGGGTTATGCTGCAACTGTACAGGACCTTGGTGAGACCACATTTGGAATATTGTGTGCAGTTCTGGTCACCTCACTATAAGAAGGATGTGGAAGCACTGGAAAGAGTGCAGAGGAGATTTACCAGGATGCTGCCTGGTTTGGAGGGTAGGTCTTATGAGGAAAGGTTGAGGGAGCTAGGGCTGTTCTCTCTGGAGCGGAGGAGGCTGAGGGGAGACTTAATAGAGGTTTATAAAATGATGAAGGGGATAGATAGAGTGAACGTTCAAAGACTATTTCCTCGGGTGGATGGAGCTATTACAAGGGGGCATAACTATAGGGTTCATGGTGGGAGATATAGGAAGGATATCAGAGGTAGGTTCTTTACGCAGAGAGTGGTTGGGGTGTGGAATGGACTGCCTGCAGTGATAGTGGAGTCAGACACTTTAGGAACATTTAAGCGGTTATTGGATAGGCACATGGAGCACACCAGGATGATAGGGAGTGGGATAGCTTGATCTTGGTTTCAGATAAAGCTCGGCACAACATCGTGGGCCGAAGGGCCTGTTCTGTGCTGTACAGTTCTATGTTCTATGTTCTAATCGGAGATAATCGGAGCCCCTTGTTGAGAAATTTACCACAATTAGTGTCAGATGTAAAGGCTTGATAAATTAGTGCACAAAATCTGGGAAGATAACAGCCTGGTGATCATTGGAAACTGAATTAATCATTTTTTAACTCTTGGATAAGGGAAAGTAACTTTTATTCCAGAGGGCTGACATCAGCCCTCAAATATAATTAAAAATAGAGAAGTGCAGGGGCCCAAATTATAATACGTTACATAGAAATGAGACACTGGTGTTGAGAATTTTGTTCCAAATAACATGCATATTCTCTCAAGATTGACAATTCCCAGTAGGCAGTTATCAATCTGAAGTGGTTACAATAGTGCCGGTGTGGAGGTATTGTGGCACACTGTCTCTGAGCCAGAAGCTCTGTATTCGAGTCCTACCTGATGGCCAAGGAAGGAGCATTCATAACGTGGCCAAACAGATTGTATCAACCTGCAAAATCCTTCCGAACACGCTGATTGGCAGGCAGTAGGAGCGGGAGAGACTCCTGGTGAGCCTGATGTGGATTGGCACCCCTCAAGCTATAAGCCCCTGGTAGTGACCTTCTCTTCCAGGAATTACTAGTGCACCACTAGGTCTGGGAAGAGAATAAAGATGATACTGCCAGTGCTACAACCTCTTTCCATCCTAACAAGGATATTTAACTAGACATTTCTTCAACTGCTCTGGCACAAGAAACAAAATATATAAACAAAATATCCTTTGCTCAAAGGGTTTCAAAATGGTTCCAAAACAGGATTGCACACTACTTGCACTTGTTGCATTCCAAGCAGTAATAAACTACATTATACGTTGACAAACTGCAGGGCACAAATACAAGTTGAATTAAGTCTGCGTTTACTAATCAGATATTTTCAGTACCGTCATCTTCAAAATACATTTCAATTTCACTTCAAATCTGTGCCTAATTAAAATAATGTAGAATTAATATTATGGATGTAAGGTGTAAAGTACCTTGTTTTCTTTTGTTACGTTTTCCAGCTCTGTTTATCAGTTTAAATGTGTAACTGACAGCCGAGAGTTTTCCTTTGTAAAAGGTTTGCTTACTTTTTAAGATATTTTCCAAAGTAATTGATGCGCGATATAACTCACGAGGCTAGAGATGCTCGAGGAAATAAAGGCTTTTATTGACTACTACAATAGAGCTACCATATATAATACACAATCCCAGACTGAAGGGTCCCAGACAGAGCAGTGACCTTTATACCTCTCCCAGGAGGCGGAGCCCGACTGGGATGTACCATAATAACTATAATACAGGTAGAACAGCCTAACCCTAACCCCAACAGTAACATGTAGAACAGCCCAACCCTAACCCCAACAGCAACATATATACAGACTCATAGTACTGGCCAGACCCTGGCTCAGTACTACCTGTGGTTCACCACATTCACCCCTCCTTTGAAGACAAAGGCCGGCGGGGTACAAAAAAAACACAGAACAATTGGTCATCAGTCTATAAGTTCAGACGGTCTGGGGGACCGCACCGTCGTTGTGACCTCCTCAACACCGGCGATGACACCGGTGTAGGCACTCGCGGTGGCATTCTCCCCAAGGCGGTGTCCAACGGCTCCTCCAATGTCTCACGGGCCGGTTGACCCCGAGGTGGTGACAATCCGCTGAACTCGGACACGCCTTGAAGTGGCGACCACCTCCTGGACTCAGGCAAGCTGTACACGGGAGTAAAAGGGTTAAGCGATGGTCCCGATGCTGCCCGCGCCGTGTCAGGAGGGGAAACAATAGTTGGGGGTCTCTAACAGGAGGTATGGGAGCGACAGGGGTTTCCAAGCCCCCTGCTGGTGCCAGGTCTCGAATCGAGACCGTGTCCTCTCGCCCGTCAGGGTATGCCACATAGGCATACTGAGGGTTGGCGTGGAGCGCGTTGGGCAATTTAGAGGCTGCGAGTCTCCCACTGAAAGCGGAGGGAGTGGCCCACCGTACTGTAGGGTTACACTCTTCAAGTGGACCATGAAATTTAGTCCGAGGAGTATTGGCACGCAAAGGTGCGGTAACACCAGGAGCTTGAAGCTCTCATAAACCGTGCCCTGCACCGTTAGATTTACCACGCAACTCCCTAGCACGGTGACAGACCGGGACCTTGACGCCATCGAAATTGTCTGCTTGACAGGCTGGATCTGGAGGCCACACCGCTTCACGGCGTCTGGGTGAATAAAGCTCTCCGTGCTCCCGCTGTCAAACAGACAATAAATCGTGCGTTTGTTTACCTGTATTTCCATCATGGATTTGTCGAGTCTGTGAGGCTTTGCCTGGTCCAGGATGATCGACGCCACCGTTGGTTCGTGGGCGCCACTGCAGGCAGCTGAGATGGATGATGACGACCCCTGCTGGTCATTCGCGGTCGGTGCCGACCAAAATGGCTGCTCCCATAGGTCGCACGTGGGCGATGGTGCCAAAATCAGCGACCCCTGGTGGTCGCGCGTCTCTTGCGACTCCGTCGTCTGGAATGGCGACGTCCTGGCCTCGCACGTGGAAGAAACCCTTGACGATGCCGACAACGAGGAAACCGGCTCCGGGGAGTCACACGCCGCACTGCTGTTCCTGGATGAAAGTTTGGATCGACATACCTTCGAATAATGCCCCTTCTTGCCGCAGGCGGAGCACAACACCGCTTTAGCGGGACATCGCTGCCGAGTGTGCTTCACTCCCCCACAGAAGTAACACCGCGGGCCGCCTGGAGCTGCTGCCTTCATCAGGCCCGAGGGTGGGAACGCAATCACGCCACTTTTCGGTCCCGCTGGATGAAGTGGGCTCTGTGACTGCCCCTGCCACGCTGTCTCCACGTGATCGTCGGGATACATCGCCAGGCTTTTGGAGGCCGTTTCTAGCGCATCCGCTAGCTCTATAGACTTAGTGAGATCGAGATTACCTTGCTCCAACAGCCGAAGTCGGATATAAGACGATCCGATTCCCGCCACAAACGCATCTCGAGCGAGGTCGTTCATGTTCTGGTCTGCCGACACTGCTTTGCAGTTGCAGCCCCTGGCTAGCTGTAGGAGCTCGCACGCGTACTGTTCCGTCGTTTCGCCGGGCTGCCGTCGTCGAGTGGCTTAGAGATATCGAGCATGCATCTCGTTCGGCGGTTTAATGTAGCGCTTCTTAAGAAGCTCGAGGGCCCCTTTGTAGTCGGTGGCCGCACGGATCGCTAAATATACAGCGTCGCTTACCCTCGCGTGGAGGACCCGGAGTCTGTCGTCGTCTGTGGTGACCGCTGCGGAGGCTTCGAGGTAATCCTGAAAACATTTCAACCAGTGGTCGAAGGTGTTCGAGGCGCCCGCCGCACGTGGGTCCAACGTAAGCCGTTCGGGTTTAAGCATTTGCTCCATGCTCTCTGTGTCGTTTTCTTTTTTTTTCAACGACGAGAGTTCAATTAGTAGTCAATAAAATTGATGCGCGATATAACTCACGAGGCTAGAGATGCTCGAGGAAATAAAGGCTTTTATTGACTACTACAATAGAGCTACCATATATAATACACAATCCCAGACTGAAGGGTCCCAGACAGAGCAGTGACCTTTATACCTCTCCCAGGAGGCGGAGCCCGACTGGGATGTACCATAATAATTATAATACAGGTAGAACAGCCCAACCCTAACCCCAACAGTAACATGTAGAACAGCCCAACCCTAACCCCAACAGTAACATATATACAGACTCATAGTACTGGCCAGACCCTGGCTCAGTACTACCTGGTGGGAACCAACGATGGTTCACCACAGTAATTGTATTCAGAGCCTCTCAATCCTTTCAAAAATGTTCAACTTTGGTTCCAATGCAGCTGTTTTAAGAGAGAAGCCAAGGAAGGTTTGGTACTGAAGTTAGCAGATCTACATAATGTTTCATTTCTAAAGCAGTCACAGCAACAGCTGCAAAAAAGGGCAAAATCTTTAAATATCAATCAGTAACTCTCACTTGCTCTTCTTGTCATGAAAGCTTTCGCAAAGGTGGACCGTAAATAGCACAGAGTTACAGTAACAGTCGATAAGAGATTTATAAAAAAACAATGCTCGGTACAAGATACAAACTTCGAGGCAAATTAGAAGATGCTACACTATTAGAAAAAGGGGAGGTGGTGGCCTAGTGGTATTATCGCTAGAATATTAATCCAGAAACTCAGCTAATGTTCTGGGAACCAGGGTTCGAATCCCACCATCTGCATGGTGGGATTCGAATATGATAAAAAAAAATCTGGGAGTTAAGAATCCACTGATGACCATGAAACCATTGTCGCTTGTTGGAAAACCCATCTGGTTCACTCATGTCCTTTAGGGAAGGAAATCTGCCATCCTTACCTGGTCTGGCCTACATGTGACTTCAGAGCCATAGACTCTCAACAGCCCTTGGGCAACTTTGGATGCGCAATAAATGCTGAGCTGCCAGCGATGCCCATATCCCAGGAATGAAGCAAAAAAAAAAGACATTTTGGTGATATAAACAGGGCCTAGTTTTAAGGCTGATAAAATTGGATATCCTAAATTAAAGAATTGGGCATATTGAAATCAAACACAGTCAAACCTCAGGCAGGCCAATTGTACAATACACAAATGTGTCTGGGCCTGACCCATCAACCACTCATCAAAGGTCGTTACACTCTACTTGAGACTTAGCAGGAGATCATGGCACCTCATTGAAATGCATCGGTCTATTGTTAGAAGCCCAGATCGGGCCAGACTTTCTGTCACCAAGAGATCCTGTAGAAAGCTTACCTGATAACAGGTTTAACAACATGGAGATGGACACCTGGGGGGCGGACCCTGGTGTCCTGTCAGGCAGACATCAAGAAACCCACTGGGTATTGGAACCCCCTCCTGGGACCTCATTGGCCAGAAGCCAGAGAAGTTTCTGGAAAGGCAAGCAGGCTGGGGATAAAGGGACACACTTCGAGTCACACAGGAGCGAAGACTCGACAGGGGAGACAGCCGTGACCATTCGGAAGACTGACCAGAGAAGGAAGGAAGGAAGGAAGGAAGGAAGAAGCGGCCATCGAGACTCACCTTCGTGACGACAGACCAGAGGGACTCAGAGAATCGGGCCTGCAGTTTAACCAAGCCATCTTTACGGGTAGTATACTTGAATCTGCTGGGGTATCCTCTTGTTTTATGTGGGTAATTTTAGGGTTAATAGTGTTATTTAATAAACTTGTTGAACTTTTACTTGTGTTTGTCCTTTGTCCACCTTGCAAATAAGGGCACCGGGGTAAAACCTTGGAGTAAGTAAACTGGTTGAAAGTATCTGAGAATTAACAGGTACAACAACATGAACAAGAGTCACCCTAGTTCTCGGTTTTTTTCTCCGTGTTCTGCCTGGCAGAGATGTGATTTTCCCAGACTAAGTAATCCTGTAAAAATAAATGTAAGAAGATTAAATGTCTTTCCCTTTAGTTGTATTAATATCAATCCTGCCATTTCATATGATAATGTTTATTATGGCAATAATATACATTTTGGCAAGTAGTATTTCTGAACAATTGCCACAAGTTTGTTTTGAAAAATGATTTGATTGCAATGTTGGGATATAAAATGTATGTTCTATTTGTGCTGTCAAATGTGATTTTGTTATCCGTGCTTGGGGCAATCTATCTTCATGAAATTTGAATACAAGGCACATAGTTGAGATTTTATCTGTGATTCCATTTTATTTCATTTTGATTTGATTTATTATTGTCACATGTATTAGTATACAGTGAAAAGTATTGTTTCTTGCACAAAGGGAACAGGGGAGTGCTGGGGGTGCAGGAAAGATGATAGGCAGAGGGATAATTGGCAGTGGGAGAGCTGGAGCCCAACATGGAAGGGGTGCACACAGACATAGCAGGGTTGGGGAGGGTCAAATGTTGGTATGGCATGAGCAGGAGGGGGTACACACAGAACCAAGACTAGAGAAAGGGGGCTAATGTAGCACAATGGGAAGGGTTACACAGAGATTCACGGGGGATGGGGGGAAAGCAGTGGGGGGAAAGCAATGGTGTACTGAAGGAGAGGGTGCAGGTGAATGCAGTGACAGGCCTTCATCAGATGCATTTTCAGCATCCTCCTCTGTTGTGGTCTGGTGACTGGGGCTGATGGTCTTGCTGGGCCTCTGCCCAGGCCTGCTGGTGTCTGTCAGAGAGCGAAGAGCAATCAGAATACAACATTGCTTGCCATTCAGTGAATCATAGAATCCCTACAGTGCAAAAGAAGGCCATTTAGCTCATCGAGCCTGCAACAACAACAACCCCACCCTGGCCTTAACCTTGTAACCCCACATATTTACTCTGCTAATCCCCCTGAGATTAAGGGGCAATTTAGCATGGGCAATCAACCTAACCCGCACGTCTTTGGACTGTGGAAGGAAACCGGAGGAAACCCACACAGACACGGGGAAATGTGCAAACAGACAGTGACCCAAGGCCAGAATTGAATTCGGGTTCTGGCGCTGTGAGGAAGCAGTGCTAACCACTGTGCCCTGAATTTCAGGATGTAATTAAATCATAGACAGCTCATCCATACTGGCTTGCTGGGAGAGGCCAATCTCTCGTTCATCACAGGAGCGATCCCTGACCTCCCCTGCCAACTCAGTGGCATCTTCCTCGAACCTAGTTAGCGCCAGGATATTGACTGTGCCCCTCTGGTCAGGGTCTCCCCCTCCTGTTGTGTATAAGTTTGGCCTGCATGAAGACAAGTGGGTGGAAAGTGATGAGACAGGTTGGAGCAAAGTTGGGTAGCATGGACGACCCCTCGCCAGTAAGGGCTGAACTTGCTGTTTGCACACGATGATAGATAAGATGCTGTCAGTGCCGGATTTAGGCATAAGCTAAACAAGCTACAGCTTCGGGCCTCACAATCCACAGGGACCTCACAAAATTTCAGAAGGTTTACAATGAAGAGAACATTTAAGAGCGGATACCAGAAAAGAAAAAGAAAGCACCAGCTTGAAGAGCAACTCAAAAAATTACCAAAATTACCAATATCTATGAGAGAGATCAAGCCAGTCAAATGATAAATATGTAATCAGTAAATGCATTCATTTGAAAATAATTTGTATTTTTCACTTTAAATACCTTGCTATTAAATAATTAAAAGGCATAATTATGTTTTCAATTTTTTTGTGGCGACCCAAGGTCCTGTTTTGGTACGCACCTTTGTGAGACCTTTTGGTGTAACTTTTTAACAAGGGGCCTCCAAGCTTTATATAGCTTAGGGCCTCACCAAGTCTAAATCCGGCACTGCTGGTGATGTTAAAATATCCATTAGAAATTCATTGCTGATGTCTCCCCAATTAATGTTGTGAGAGATCCGAGAAGAGTGCAACCCTTTGAGTGCTTGATGCCATTATGAGAGTGTGAGTTTAGAGTGGGCTGAAGATTGACTTACCCTGACGGAGCTGATAAGATCATTCATCCACTTCCTGCAGTGCAGGCCATTTCACTGGTGGCTGCCCAATGCGCAGACCTCCACTGCAACTACCTTCCAGGCCAGCGAGGTGACGTTGGTGGACCTACTGGGATCATCCCTTGGGAAAAGGACATCCCAGTGTTGGTGGACATCTCCGAACAGAGCCTCAAAAGAGTTATGACTGACCCTCGGGGTGACACTCTTCTTTGTCCTGGGGGTGAACTCAGGGGCACTCAAGAAAACAGCTGGGCTGAGAGAGGGAATGTATGTGCTCAGATGGTGTTTAAATATGGCACCGGGACCTTCGAGCCCATTAGGTGTTAGTGAGATGGACAAATCACCCTCCGCCCCACGCTTCAGAGAGCTGTTTGCTGATGCATTATTAATGAGCTTCCAAGCGCTAAATCGGATGTGATAATCCACTCTGCTGCCCATCAGGAAATGCGCTGCTTATTCCATCCGTCACCACACTTGGTCGCCAGAAAATTTCGCTCTTTCTCTCTGACCCACATTCTCTCGAGTCCTTGGGGAGAGTGGGTATTTGTGTTTCTAAAATTTTTGTTCACAGATCAAGGTGCCTTTCAAGGTTGCTGGCGGGTGGGCTCATTCATAGCCCGCTCTGTTCCACCCAGCGTGGCGTCGTGGGACCGGCTGGCACAGTACGGCTGTGGACTACCACCGCTTTTCCCACCTGGCTAGACATATTGTCAAAAAAGATAACATCTCACCCGCTATCCGCGCAAGAAGGAGATGCAGGGGGGTCCCTATAATTCCCAGGTGTGAATACCTCTCACCACCATTCCAGCAACAACACAACTTCCTCTTTGATCTGCAACTCCAGGCTTGTCTGCTAAGCCCTCCAGATCATTTCCTTTCATCTCTGCTACATTGGAAAAAAAAATACAATTTCCAAACGAAGTTTTATGATACACGTATCTGTAACTTTTCACAGGCCATTTATGACCTCAAGGCTCAAAGTGCTTCACAGCCAATGTATTGCTTTTGAAGTGTAGTCACGTTTTGATGGAACATGTCCATGCAGTAAGCTTCTATAAAAAGAAATGAGATGTATGATCAGCAAAATCTATCACAGTAATATCAGTTTAAAGAAAATGTTAGCCAGGACAGTGCCCTTCTTTAAGTTGTGCCATGGAACCTTTTATTCCCACTTAAAAAACAGATGGAACCTCAGTTTGTTGATCTAAAAGACGTAGGCCGGAATTCTCACCCGTTCTTGTTGACAACCATTGCTGCCAACAAAAACGGGTGAGGTCGGAGAACGCCAAACATATCAGAGAATAGAGAAATGCCATTGTGCAAAGTCAGAGCAGACAAACTGACAGTGCATATTCCTCTGATGTTTCAGCTAAGATTAAGTGCTAACATTTGTAGAATGAGGCTTGAACCCACAATCTTCTGACTCAGATATGAAACGGAAGCAAGCTGGGTATCCTTGGGTATGGCTGTAAGTCTCATTCTTACCTGTATAAGTGGGATTCTAACTTACTCTCATAGATCAGCATTTTACAATTCAGTTTGTCTGCTCTGACTTTGCACAATGGCATTTCTCTATTCTCTGATATGTTTGGCGTTCTGTAATGGCAGAGAGAGGATTAGAGAGAAGAATAACTGACAACTCTTGTAATTCAGAATGAGCATCATCTACAACAGAAATATCTTATATTTTATCATTTATAATGCAAATTGACACCCAGTTCTCTTCCTTTATTTCCAGGGGTATTTGTGTCCTTGATGTGTCCTTGATGTTTAGAGAAAATATAAAGTGTGGATGTAGTGGGATCCCCTTTTTAACTCCACTGGGCTTATTTTAGGTTTGGTTCTCCGTTACCCAAACCCCACCAATGCCCGAGTGATTCTCTCTCTTGCCGATGGAACAGCGGCCACCTTGCGTCTACTTCACTAGAGTAGCGCGCCCAAGAGAGAGAAAAGGAAACTGCTGCCTATCCACTACCTGGCAGCCTTTCCTGAGTGGGTGGTTTCGAAGCGCCCAGGGTACCCTCAGTTCTAGACTCCGGAATTATGGTAAGGGATATTTAATATTGTGACTTGGTCAGAGATCATTGGTGAGAAATTGAAAAGATCAAAACCGACTCCAATGGAAGTCAAAGATATATATATATATATATATTTGTTAAAACATCAAGGTCAAGATCACCAAACACCAAGAAAACAACACATAATGCCTTATGCTCTATAAGACTATAGCTATGGAAGGAATACTAAAACAGGCACAACGGGAATGCTTACTTTACACAAGTTTACCAGTGTCTTAAACTATGAAAGATGCATGCAAAAGCCTCATCCACTATGATGATCTCGGGAACTTCGCGAATTACCGGAGGATACTCACAATCCTAGTTTAAATTGCTCAGTGGGCTTCGGGCTGCGTGCTGGACCTTGATGTTTTAATAAATATATATATATATATCTTTGACTTCCATTGGAGTCCGTTTTGATCTTTTCAATTTCTCACCAATGATCTCTGACCAAGTCACAATATTAAATATTCCGTACCATAATTCCGGAGTCTAGAACTGAGGGTACCCTGGGCGCTTTGAAACCGCCCACTCAGGAAAGGCTGCCAGGTAGTGGATAGGCAGCAATTTCCTTTTCTCTCTCTTGGGAGCGCTACTCGAGTGAAGTAGACGCAAGGTGGCCGTTGTTCCATTGGCGAGAGAGAGAATCACTCGGGCATTGGTGGGGTTTGGGTAACGGAGAACCAAACCTAAAATAAGCCCAGTGGAGTTAAAAAGAGGGATCCCGCTACAGTCCCCAGTAACGAGTACCAGTCGTAATGGCCTCAGTGGTAGAACCAGAGGCCACTAAGGTCCCTGGGGAATTCGGGGGCAGGGGAAGGTGCCTCTTCGACAGTTCCAGCCTGGCATTGACCACTCGGCATGCTGGCACTGCCCACTGGACACCAAGAGGACGGAGCCAGAGAGGGTGGGACCAGACCGGAGGGGGAAGCCAGTCAGTGGTTGGGAGGTGGGACATGGGAGACCCGCTGCCACTCTTCATCAGGGATCAGTGGGCGGAGGGAGGGGGACAATCGGGGCCGGCCATTGGGGGGAGAGGGGCAGGTCGGCGATCGCAGATGGGGAGGGGGGTGGGAGTCGGTCCGGGCCGATGGGACAGGGGTCGTGGGGTTAGAGCGGTTTGGGTGAGTGCGGGGGTCACAGTAGGCTGCAGGCTCCCGTGGTAGCTGGGGAGATGCTATTTGTGAGGCTGGCTGCCAGCAACAGAGGCTGAATGACAGGTTTCTGCTGATGGGGAAACTTGCACGTGCACAATGGCGCCCTCTGCTGCTCTCAGCCAGTATTCTGATGATTTAAGCTCTGACCTATAGGTGAGTAACCATTTGAGGTTTTTTTTCCTCTTAAGCACATAGTATCGCAAAAAATGGATCGGAAACTCCTCCGTCTTCACGCCCGTCCTGGACTTAGAATTAGTCCTCACTGTGTATAGACATTGATTTATTCAAGTGTCTTTCTAGTTGACTTTCTTGTTGTGAATTTGATTGTTTAATAAGCCTTTACTTTATTTAAAATGCTTGGAATATCCTTCTCTTGTTTTCACATCTTACATTATACCAAATTTAAAAATACAGTTGAGAGCAGCTGTTTCAAGTTTTCCTTCTGGGATTTGGAATGTCCTGGCATTTAACACCAGCTATGTTCTTAACATTCATTTCTGAAGGACTTGTACACGCACATTTGCTCCATTTGAATCCCTAAATAATGAACACAATAACCTGAGTAGGTTTTCTAATCCTAGATCTAATACATTTTACATGCAGCATTGTTAGCTCCTCCCATTGTATCATGTATTAGAAGCATGGATATTGAACTGATCAGCATTTCACCAGATTTTAGTATCCACCAAATTTCCCTTTTGAGCAGATTCATATCAATTTAAATCCAGTGTTCAGGTATGTTCCATATGCTTTAGAAGTTTAATTAGAAAGCAAAAAGATCTGATAATATTTGGAGCAAACCTATGCTCGTCATGACAGAAGGCTACATGAAGCATGAAGAATCTCTCATTTGTCAATATATCAAAAGCTAGTCAGGCATTTAGTGACATTTGGCAATATATTAGGAGTCAACAAATCAGTGCAATGGTGCACCAACGATAAGTTCCATGTTGAGCCTCAAGCAGCCCTGGGGTGGCTCTCTGCTGATGTTCAAAGAGACTTGGGTGTGTTTGCATCCAGAAATTGTATGCAGGTATAACAAGCAATCAGAAAGGCAAATGACATGTTAGCCTTTACTGCAAGGGGACTGGAGCGCAGAAATAAAGATGTCTTGCTACAACTGTAGATTTTTGGTGCGATCTCATATCTGGAATACTATGTGCAGTTTTAATCTGCATACTTAGGGAAGAATATACTTGCATTTCAGGCAATATAGGGAAGGTTCACTAAATTGGTCCCTGGCATGAGGGAGTTCCCCTAAGATGAGAGCCAAATAGGTGGCCAATGTTCTCTGGAGTTTGAAAGAATGATGATCTTATTGAAACATATAAGATTTTGTTGGGGCTTCCTCGCATAGATGCTGAGAGATTGTTTTCACTGATTAGGGAATCTCAATCATGGGGGACAGTCTCAGGATAAGGACTGATCACTTAATTCTGAGATGAGGAGGAATCACTGCACAACTGTTGTGAATCTCTACAATTCTCTACTCCAGCAGGCTTTGAATGCTCCATTCTTGAATACATTTAAGGCCGAGATAGACACTTTTGGTCTCTCGGGGTATCAAACCAGATGGGGAGGAGGTAGGTAAGTAGTGTTGAGGCCAAAGATCAGCTGCAATTATATTAAATGGCAGACCATGCTCAGCAGGCCGTATTGGTATTCGCCTGATCCTATTTTTTTGTGTTCTTTCGTGTCATAAATTTAAATTGTATTTTCAATGGCTGGAAGTATGGTGATAGTTATGGTTTTATTTAAGCATAAATGAGATAAGTTAATACATTACAGTATTTGATTTGTCACATACTGGGATACAGTGAAAAGTATTGTTTCTTGCGTGCTACACAGGCAAAATGTACCTTTCCTAGATTACATAGGGGAGAAGGAAAGGATTGGGTGTGGAATATAGTGTTGCAGTTACAGGTAGGGTGAAGAGAAAGATCAGCTTAACATATGATAGAACCATTCAAAACAGCAGGGAAGAAGCTGTTCTTGAGTCTGTTGGTCCATGTTTTCAGACTTTTGTATCTTTTCCCAATGGAAGAGGAGGTCTGAGGTACGTGGGGTCCTTGAATATGCTGGGTATTTTCCCGAGGCAGCGGAAAGTGTAGACGGAGTCAATGGAAGGCTGGTTTGCATGATGGACTGGGTTATGTTCACAACCTTTTGTAGTTTCTTGGGGCCTTGATCAGAGCAGGAGACATATCAAGCTGTGATACATCCAGATAGGATGAGCTGCAGTTTATAAAGAATTGAGGATTATCTGTAATTGCCCCTTGGGTAGAATATATGATCCATTCGCTGTACCCTCCACACACATGCATTCACAGCTCTCTGGTGTCCTACCTGAAGAACTGTAGATTAATCCATTGAATCATACGCACAGGAAGTTCTGTTACAAAAATGAATATAGCGAACTCTAGAAAAACAAACAAAATGCTGGAAATATTCAGTTCAGGCTGCTTAGTGGATATAAATAGAACTAATGTTTAAGATGGATGACCTATGGTTATTGATACAGCAAATTCTGTGCTTAAGCACATATCTTAGGCATCGCTCATCTGCTTTTCAGCTTTAGCACAAGCTTTTCCTGTGCTTTTTCTTTTCCATCAGAAATGACCCAGGACCTTGAGGGTAAGATTTTGAACTACAAACAAAATCTAGATTTTAAGATATTTTTCCTTAAGTTTAACAGATGAAAATTAAGATTAAGAAAACAAATGTACGAACAATCAAACTTAAGTTCAAACTGCAATCTAGCAAAGTTTAATGTTGTTAAAAAATAGCAGAATGGAAAAAAATGGGGATTTATGTTTGATTATATTTCAGCAACTTACAAAGTTTGGTGTTTTCCAAAGTGACAGGAGAGGTAAGTCTGTAGATAGCCTTGCATTTCACCCTGTACCACTTCCTTCTTCTAATAGTGGTTTGTTTGCATTTAAGAAGCACACTTGCGATTGTACCTCATCCCAAGAGTCAAGTTATGAATTTTGCAGAACAATTCTTGCAAAACACTTAGGATCATTTAACTCTTGCAATGCCTGATTATTCTTCAATTTAAATCTTTTTGTGATCTTCATTTGCAGCTATTTCTCAGTTTCAAGGATTGCCTTATGGTACAGGTTTGTGAAGTGAACATATTATAGATATATCTAGCAGCTGGGGGTGGGGTGGCAATGAGAGAATCCTGGTCCTTCTCCTTTGCAGATAATGGAGATTTCCCATCATTTGGTCTTAGAAACTGACATTGACCAGAGCTTTCCCAATTCTCTCCCTCCATGTCACAGTTGAAACATGAGGCAGAATCTTACCAGAAATTGGCAAAGTGTCAGGATCTGACTGAAAACCAGTATGTTGGCAGGCATTCTAGCCAGATCTTATAGCACTTTGCCAAAAGAAAAAGCAGCAGGGGTCATTTCGAGGGACGGGAGTTAACCACTCCGGCAAAGGGCTGCTCTAAGATCGGGGTGCCGTTTTTAAAGGGTGCCTCTATCAAAGGAAAAAATAACCATTCCCCACCCCAAAAGTTTCAGGGGCTCACCCCCCCCCCACAACATGATCAACGTCAGCAGCTTTTCCCACCACCACCTACCCTGCAATCAACGCAGGCATCTATCTCCCCCCAGCCACCCCTCCGTGATCAATGTCGGCATCCCTCCCGACCATGATCAACACTGGCATCTCCCCCCCCCCCCCCCCAATGCAATCACTACTGACATCAGCCTCTCTACCCCACCAGCAGTCATCGTCAGCACCTCCCTCTCTCCTTCCCACTACAGGGGGCAGTGCCAGGGCACTTCCTGACTATGTCCCTCTGGAGGAGGGGGGGGGGGGGGGTGCCAGACTCACCTTTACGCTCCTGGGGGATTACCATGACAGGTTCACGTCTGGGTGAACCTAATATAAAGCTCGCTGACGAAATACGGCTAAGGAGGGAAATATATGGGGGCGGGGGGGGGGGCTGATAATTATATTTGAATTTATTAAAAGATTTAAATGAGGTTTTGGTCCTTTATTGGCACCATGTCACCAGTGAGATGCACAGAGAATCGCAGAACGCAATCTCCCTGAAGAGAATCATGTTTCCTGATTCTCTCTGAATTTTCAGCCCGTGTCGCTGTTCTATCTGACGGCAAACACAGACTGAAAGACACCCCCATGTTTTTTTTTTATTTTGGAAGGGAAGAGGCCAAATGAGAAAAATCACTCATGGTCTTTACCTGTCAAAAAAAAAAGACACAAAATGATTATTTTAATGATATTCTATGAATATCAGAACAGTTGCCTCTGTTCTCAGCAGTTTCCCAGCAGCTTTAGTCACAATAAAAATCTCTCCAGCATTGTCCTCACAGCCCCCCTGCTGGTGAAACATCAGGTTGAAAGACCACCCAGGATAGTTATCATTTTTCAATGATTAGGAAAAGGGAACTCAAAATTTAATTAAAAAAATTACAAGCACATCTGCCAGGTTTACACCACAGCTGCCAAGCTCTGCTAACGCAGGGCCATTTCTTGTCTGAACCATATTTCAAACACTCCTGCAGTGTTAGATTAGCAGTGATGTTGCCCTACTGTAGGACTTGGGGTTACAACAGCGTAAATGACCATGCTGCATTGATGCAATGAAAGGAGAAAATGGGACGCAACTAATTCCTTTCTCTGAATTAAGTTACACACAACTGCTCTATCCAAGATCATAAACCCATCGCATGGCTTGTGGGTTTGAACATTACGTGATACCAGAACACATGACCAATGACACTTGGATAGCAAGCAACAGTTTTGACATGGAGACAAAGTCAAGTTTGAGAAACCTTATACAGTGCTTTATTGAGAAAAATAACATTTTATTTTACTTTTAATATGGTAAAGGAAAAGCTCCAAACTAGTAGAATAATTTAACAGCTGACAATAGTTTTGCAAAAATGTTCAATCGAACACATAGCAGCGCCTTTTCTTGTGCAATTGCAGGCTTACCGTGGTTGGAACACCAATTTTGGACACTGCATATGAGGTTGCAGTACATTTATTTAAAAATGTGGTCCACCAACTGATGGTCCTAATTATTTTCAGTAATATTACAAGAAAAGCTATATGGTGCTTATTATTCTGGACAACATGGAAAAAAAATAAATACTAAAATAACTAGTTTTTTTTCATGCCAATTACACAATCACAAGCTTTGGAAAATACAGCGAGACAGTTCGGATCCCACTATTTTCATAATTAGTGTCTACTGTGAAAAGCACTATTAAAAGCTATCCAAACAGTCAAACTTGCCAAAGTATCTTAAAATCCATATTCTACAAAGCAAGGGATGTAGTTTTGGAGACAGCACTCCAATTTGAGTCTCTGCCTGTGTCCATACATACAATAGTATAAAGCTGCATTACAATCAAGCTGCCATGGCAGCTCATTTCAATAAATGTATTCTTAACTGACCATAAAAAGCAGTGCAAAGCTCAATAGTGACTCTCTAGACATGGATTCCAAGCCCCAAATCCAAGCTTATTCTCAGCACAGGTAGAGAATAGTGTACCTTTGACACAATCTTTCTTCTACTCATTTGCAACAAGTGTCACATCTGATCAGTTTGCTTATACTGTAGATGCGTGTGCTAGCCGTTGAAAGGTAATTGCATTTAATTGGAACAGCATTTAATGCCTCAAGCAGCACTGCGCTTGGAAGATGAGCCATGGGAATCTTTGTCTGAAAGATTGACCAACAAAAGGAGTGCTTATTAGAACACAAGTGTTTGGAATATCTTCTGTGGTCAGGTTTCCACCACATACGTCTTCAGAAAGTAGTCATGTTCAAGAATAAATAGTGATGACTTCACAACCACCACCTCGTACCAGCAGTACCCTCTCCAAACCTTCTGTAAGTACCTCCAGAAATTCCATATCTTTAAACAATATGTCAAGGATACTTGATAACACAGTTCATTGGAAAACATTTTCTAATATATTAATGTCTTGTGGCATTGTGCTTTTAGGTGTACATAATTTGGCACTTTTCGATTTCTAGACAACTATATCTAAGAAACTAGGAAGGAATATTAGTATTCACGATCCAATGAGAATGGCTAACCATCTAACTGTGAGGGTAACTTGCCTGTCTTGTGCACTCAGGAGATCACTCCAGGAATTCTTCACAGCAGTGTTCTAAGCTCAACTATTTTCAGCTGCTTCATTAATGACCTTCCCTTCATCGTAGCGTCAAACATGTTTGTTAATGATTATACAGTGCTTAGTTCCATTTGCAACTCCTCAAATAATGAAGCAGTCAGCACTCACATGCACAAGACCTGGGCAAAGTTCAGGCTTGGACTGATAAGTTGCAAGTGAAGTTTGTGCCGCGCAAGTGCCAACAAAGTGCATCTCTATCAATAGAGTCTAAAAACTTTGCTCCGCATTCAACAGCATCACCAGCACTGTTTCCCTCATCATTATGTGGAGATACCGGCGTTGGACTGGGGTAAACACAGTAAGAAGTCTCACAACACCAGGTCAAAGTCCAACAGGTTCATTTGGTAGCAAAAGCCACTAGCTTTCAGAGCACTGCTCCTTCGTCAGGTGAGTGGGATTTCAGTTCACAAACAGGACATGTAAAAACACAAACTCAATTTACAAAATAATGGTTGGAATGCGAGTTTTTACAGGTAATCAAGTCTTAAAGGTACAGACAATGTGAGTGGAGAGAGGGTTAAGCACAGATTAAAGAGATGTGTACTGTCTCCAGCCAGGACAGTTAGTGAGATTTTGCAAGCCCAAGCAAGTCGTGGGGGTTACAGATAGCGTGACATGAACCCAAGATCTCGGTTGAGGCCGTCCTCATGTGTGTGGAACTTGGCTATCAGTCTCTGCTCAGTGACTCTGCACTGTCGTGTGTCATGAAGGCCGCCTTGGAGAACACTTACCCAAAGATCAGAGGCCGAATGCCCGTGACCGCTGAAGTGTTCCCCAACAAGAAGAGAACACTCTTGCCTGGTGATTGTCGAGCGGTGTTCATTCATCCATTGTCGTAGCGTCTGCATGGTCTCCCCAATGTACCATGCCTCGGGACATCCTTTCCTGCAGCGTATCAGGTAGACAACGTTGGCCGAGTTGCAAGTGTATGTACCGTGTACCTGGTGGATCACCAAGGCTATCCCCACACCCCCACTTCTTGCCTTCAAACAATCGCACAACCTCAAACAGACCATTGTCCGCAGGAAATTACCCAGCTTTCAGGAGAAAAGTGACCACGACACCACACAACCCTGCCACAGCAACCTCTGCAAGATGTGCCGGATCATCGACACGGATGCCATCATCTCACATGAGAACACCATCCACCAGGTACACGGTACATATTCTTGCAACTCGGCCAACGTTGTCTACCTGATACGCTGCAGGAAAGGATGTCCCGAGGCATGGTACATTGGGGAGACCATGCAGACGCTACGACAACGGACGAATGAACACCGCTCGACAATCACCAGACAAGATTGTTCTCTTCCTGTTGGGGAACACTTCAGCGGTCACGGGCATTCAGCCTCTGATCTTCGGGTAAGCGTTCTCCAAGGCGGTCTTCACGACACACAACAGCGCAGAGTCACTAAGCAGAGACTGATAGCCAAGTTCCACACACGAGGACGGCCTCAACCGGGATCACACTATCTGTAACCCCCACGACTTGCCTGGGCTTGCAAAGTCTCACTAACTGTCCTGGCTGGAGACACTACACATCTCTTTAACCTGTGCTTAACCCTCTCTCCACTCACATTGTCTGTACCTTTAAGACTTGATTACCTGTAAAAACTCGCATTCCAACCATTATTTTGTACATTGAGTTTGTGTCTTTATATGCCCTGTTTGTGAACTGAAATCCCACTCATCTGGCGAAGGAGCAGCGCTCCGAAAGCTAGTGGCTTTTGCTACCAAATGAACTTGTTGGACTTTAACCTGGTGTAGTGAGACTTCTTACTGTGTTTTCCCTCATCATTGACAATAAAGGGGAAGGGGGTTTCGCCGCTAACCAGAAATTTAACTGGAACCGGCATATAAATACAATGGTTACAAGAGCAAATCAGAAGCTGTGCATTCTGTGGTTATTGACTCACCTCCTAACTCCCCAAAGCCTTTCTATCTCCTACAAAGCACAAGACAGGCATGTGACGGAATACTCTCCACTCGCCTGGATGAGTGCACATCCCAAACCCCAAATCTCCACAACAAAAACAGAAAATCTCAGCAAGTCTGATAACATCTTTGGAGAGAGAACAGACCTAATGTTTCGTGTCCCAGTCTCCACAGACTGGATTGACAAGGGCTATTTGGACTATGACATCTATTTTCCCTCTCTAAGTCAATCAGCAAATATATTGTTGTTCCTTCAATGTCATGGAGTCAAAATCCTGGATCTCTGTAAGTAATAGCACTGTGGGGTGCACCTTCACCACTGATGACAAGTGTTGAGAAGGTGGTTCACCACCACCTTCTGAAGGGGGATTAAGGATGGGCAATAAATACTATTCTTGCAGTGAGGTCCACATTACACCGGAGGGAGGGGAAGAGAGTTTGGTGGAAATGGGAATTGTAGGCTTCAAGGAGATTATAGAAAGAGGAAGTGGAAAGGATATGAACAGATTTAAATAAAGTGTGTTTTAAATTCAAGTGCTAAATGCCATTAGAGGTGAGTTAGCCAAGGGGCAATAGTCTAGTAGGACTTGGAGCAGGGTAGATTACTGGCAGGATGTGTGTGGATTTACAAAATATGAAGGATGGGAGGCTGGCAAGGCAAACACCGAAATGATACAGTTTATAGATTGCATAGTTGAGTTTGCATGAGGGTTTCGGGTGTAGGTGAGGAGGGACAGTAATGGAGGTGGGTGATGTCAGAGCTGGCAGAAGAGGCCATCTTTGTAAGGAGAGATTATGGGCTTTTTCAGCTCAGAGTCAAACTGTATGTGGAGACTGCAGGCAGGTTCAGCATGGTGGTGGAAGCCAAAGATGATGGCTTTGATCTTTCCCATGTTTAACTTAACCCAAGACTGAATTATTATGCAACTGTCTGACATCACTTAGACAATGGCCAGGTTGACAGAGGTAGTGTCCATGCAGATGCTGAACACGTGTGAATATGGTGTCAGATGAAGAAATGTAAGCACAAAGGATTGATCCTCAGTGGACCCTACTGTAAAGGACCAGGTATTATGTGTTTTGGGAGGGTGGTGGTGGTGGAGGAAGAGAGAGAAGTTGGTTCTGAAAATGCTCTGGACGCTGTTAGATAGTTAAGAGTGGAATCAAGCAAGGGCTCCCACTGACCTGGATAGTGGGAGAATGACATTGGAGCATACTGATTTAGTTGACTAGAGAGAAGTTGGGGATAGTATCAGTCACAGTCAATGATCATTTAATTTAAGGTCATTCAGTTCTGTCATAGGGATGGAAACCTGATTGGAGAGATTCAAACAGTGTTGCAAGAAAAATGTGGATTGAAAAACTAAACATTTGAAAAATAATTGCAGGAATATGGGAAAGGATCAGAAGAATTGGATAGCACAAAGTCAGATCCAGAGTTAGATCAAGTCATCACTCCCAAATTAAAGTGCAATTTTCAAGATCTGCATCTAAATCTACTTTAAATCCATGGACAGTAGTATAAATGTACAGTCAGAGACTGAAAATATGGTTGTGTGATTGGTGAAAATTTCAAACTAGTAACAGCAGATGATGCCTTACTGAAGTTGACCTAAATAAAGGTTGTTGAATAGAGCACAAGCAGTTTCACTTTGAATTTCTTGAGTTGAGGAAAGTGAATAAATATGGACACTGAATGCTAGTAGTTTGGGAAACAAGAACAACATTCCCTGGCATCATCAGCCCTGATAAGAACATTCTTGATGGGTTTGGCAAACTTTACCAGTCAGTCTTCCGTGCAAGTAAGGAGCCAAAAGTTAAATACCTTTCGTCTATTTCCAAGACCTGAATGTAAAATTGTGGTCTTAGCTTTACGAGGAGAGGAGGCGAAAAAAGGTCAACTCAACCTAGAAAAACATGTCAGCATAAATATTTAGAAAATTTTCTGACGATGAAAAAAATACTGAATTGTACTGATGTTAAAAGTTACAGATCTGGCGTAAGCTTTGATTGCCAAAATAAGTTGTTGCTGTATTCTAACTGGAACTTTGCCATTCTTTCTCTGGCTAAATTCTATAAATATTCTAGCAGGCTATTTGAAGAAAAGATGTTTGATAAAGGATACAGTTTTCATCTCCATCTTGGTTTTTTGGTGGTCCAGGCATGTTTAGCAAAACCAGTTTGGCATCATGGGACCTATTTACAATGACTTCATTCAGCTTCACTGCTGTATGCATTCTCCTAACATTGGACTGGTCCCTGAAAAAGGTAATCAACACATTAATTGGTTTAGACACAATATCAAGTTAAGGCTAAATTAAGAAATTATTTCAGATAAAAGCAACAATAGTTCTGAAGACTGAAGTGAAAGCTTAATTTCTGACAATTACCACATCTTTTATTTATACAGTGTAATAAAATGTCCCAAGGCATTTCATGGGAGCATCATAAAACAAAGCTTAACACAGGGCCCACATAAGGAGTTATTAGGCCTGATGACCAAAAGCTTGGTCAAAAAGACAGGTTTTAAGGCATGTCTTTAAGGGGAAAGTGAGGTAGAGAGGCAGTAAAGTGTATGGAGGGAATTGCAGAGCTCATAGAGCCTATAAACAACTGAAGGTGTGTCCCCCAATGGGAGTGATTAAAATCCAGGTGTTGAAGAGGCCGAAATTGGTAGAGTGGAGTTACCTCAGAGGGTTGTCGGGCTGGATGAGATTGCAAGAGATAGGGAGGACTAGGCTATGATGGGATTTGTAAACAAGGATGAGGATTTTTAAAATCAAGACACTGCTGCACCAGGAGCTAATGCAGGTCAGCAAATGCAGGGATGCTAGGGGAACAGAGCTTGGTAAAGAGTAAAAACATAGGCAGCAGAGTTTTGGATGACCTCAAGTTTATGGAGTGGAGAATGAAGGAGACCAACCAGGAGTCCATTGGAATAGTCAAGTCTAGAGGTAATGAATGAATGCAGATATTCAAACAGCTGGTCCAAATGCTCAGGAGACGATTATCCCAATCAAAAAAAGGGATTCCATGAGAAAAAGGCAAAATCCATGTTAGTACAGGAGGTCAAGGATATTGTTAAACTGAAAAGCAGGATATACAAAGTGGCAAGGGATAGTTTTTAAGATCCAGCAGCGAAAGGCTAAAATGTCCATATGAAGGGAGAAAATGAATTTTTAAAGAAAACTTGGATGCAGCATTAAAACAAACAAAAAGAGTTTCTATGGATATATAAATAGGAAGCAGGTGACTAAGGTAAATGTGGGATCTCTACTGAATGAGGCAGGTGAATTGATAACAACAAACAAAGAAATAGTGGATATGCTAAATAATTTTGAATCAGTCTTCACCGTGGAAGATATTGTAAATATCCCTAAGTTATCAGATGGGCTGATTTCAAATAACATGGTAGAACTTACAATAATCCCAATCACGAAGGATAGAGTATTACAGAAATTCAAGGGGCTAAAGGCGGACAAATCGCCAGGGCCCGATGAACTGCATACTAGAGTTTTAATGGAAGTGGCTGCAGAAACAGTGGACCCCTAGGTTGAAATTTTTCGTAATTCACTAAATTCCGGGAGGGTAGCGGAAGATTGGAATGTGATGATCTTGTTCGAAAAGGGAGGAATCAGAAAATGGGGAACTACAGACCAGTTAGTTTAACATCTATTATTGGCAAATCAAAGAAGAAATAGCTAATCATTTCAGAAAGCTGAAAATAATTAAATCTAGTCAACGTGATGTAAGGTAAATTATGTTTGACAAATTTACTCAAATTCATTGAGGATGTAACAGATAGAATAGATAGAGGGGAATCTGTAGATGTAGTGTATTTGGATTTCCAAAAGGCATTTTACAAGGTGCCGCATTAGAGGCTGGTGCATAAAGTAGAAGCCCATGGAATTGGAGGAAGTGCGTTAGCATGGATTGAAAACCAGCTGTTAGATAGAGAGTTGGAATAAATGGGTCCTTTTCAGAGTGGAAAGATGTAACTTGTGGAATACCGCAGGGATCAGTTATTGGCCTGGAATTGTTCAATATTGAAAGCATCAGAATGTAAGGTTTCCAAATTTGCTGATGATACGAAGATATGTGGAAAGGCAGGTTGTGATGAGGATATTGTGATTCTGCAACGGGATATAAATCGATTGGGTGACTGGGCGAAAACCTGGCAAATGGGAGTTTAATGTGGGGAAGCATGCGGCCATGCAATTTGCTAGGAGGAATCAAAAGGCAAATTATCATCTAAATGGAGGGAGACTGCAGGTGAGTGAATTAGAGAGGGATCTGGGTGTTCTCGTGCATGAATCACAAAAAACTAGCAAGCAGGTCCAACAAGTAGTTAAAAAGGCAAACTGCATTTTGGTCTTTACTGTAAAGGTGAAGAAGTTTTAAAATAGGGAGGTTTTGTTGCAATTGTATAGGGTGTTTCCTGAGGTCTCACCTGGAATACTGTGTACAGGTTTGGTCCCCTTACCTTAAAAAGGATTTAGTAACATTGGAGGCAGTCCAAATGAGGTTCACCAGGTTAGTTCCTGGGATGAGAGTGTTGTGCTATCAAGAGTGACTAAATTGTCTGAGTCTGTATTCCTTGGGGTTTAGAAGAGTGAGGAGTGACCTTATTCAAACATATAAAATCCAGAGAGGGCCTTGACAGGGTAGATGGTGAGATGTTTTCACTCGTGGGAAAGTCTCAAAGAAGGGGCATTACTACAAGATAAAGGGCCGTTCACTTAAAACTGAGTTGTGTAGAAATCTTTTTCTGGTGAAACTCCGAATTCTCTGCCCCAAAGGGTAGTAGAGGCCGGGATCATTAGAAATATTTAAAGTAGAGGTGGGATCGAGGAATAGAGGGCGATGGAGAAATGGCACAGAAAAGGAGTTGAGGCCAGCATAGATCAGCCATCATCGTATTGAGCAGTGGGCAGGCTTTTAGGGCTTGGTAGCCTACTTCTGTTTCTATTTCTTATGTTGAGCTGAGATAGAGGTGAAATCAGGTTAGGGAGCTGGAAGTAGATGGGCTTTGGTGATGGTTTGAGTACAAGGTCAGAATTTCAGTCTGTTCACATTAAGGTTGTGAACAGACTGGATAAATCTCTGACTACTGCCAGGAGAAAGGTTGGAGTTGGCAGCCAGAGAACACAGTTTGAAGCAGTGCCCAAAATCAATGGTTTCAGATTTCCCAATATTTAATTGAAGGCAATTCCTGTTCATCCAGTACTGGATGTCAGATAAACAATCTGATAATTTAACAACAGTGGAGGAGTGAGGGGAGGTGGTGAGGTAAGAGGTGATTTCATTTAATATTGATGGAACATTCAAACATTGATGGAACATTGAATACATTCAACTCATTATTTGGGTGCAGTAAATTCTGCATGCAAGGAAATGGTTAACAAAAAAGGACCGTGGAACAGGGTTTTTTTGTATAATTCAAATGCCTTCACTCATCGAGAAAGTAAAAGAAAAATACTAAGAGACACAAGGGCTATAAGTTAAAGCAATGCGTTTAGAAGCTCAGTGAACCACCCTCCTGCTTTGCAAGAGGCAGCAATTGGAATTAAACTGAGTTGTCAACCGATTTTCACAGAAGGACTTTCAAAAGAAACTCAAAACTATTTTTTTTCATTGTTATTCAGAAACTAAGTATAATTATTGCATTTTTCATGTAGAGGTATTAATGGCACAGAAAATTTGGTCTGATTCCAAAATCTTAAATAAATGGTAACAATCATTGGCGCAATGATGAGCTTTGTAATTTTCATCAGTTTATTAGTCAGATTGTGTACTGTTTTGGGGACCCTATTATGGAAAGAATGCTAAAATAAAGAAAAAGGTATTGATTATCAAGTTGTTACCAGAAATAAAAGGTTCAGTTAAAACACAGATGTGAGAAATTAATCTTTTTTTCATTAGAGCCAGGAAGTTTAAGGAATGACTTGATGGTGGAAATGTTCAAGACTACAGTGTTTTTGATAAAGGCTGTTTTTGATAAATAGTGATGGATTGTTGAGCAGCCAGATGATAAATAGAAGCCACAAATTCAAAGATTCACACAATAAATTAGAGAGGATTATAGGTCACCTCTTTAGACATAATGAAGTGCAATTCTCAGATAAAAAAAACTGTTGAAGCGCAGTACATAAATGTTATTTACCAAGAGATTTAGATAATTACTCATAAATGGAAATAAATGTGGGAATGAGATTCGATGAAATGACTTGTGGAAAAAAAGGTAAGCCCGGACTTGATAAACTGGATGACCTGTTTCTGTGTAACCATCTTCTTTGTTTATAACTCCCAGTGAGAAAATAATCTAAAAAGCATCTATTATCACATTACTCAGCTTTGCAACTATACCAGCGGACCAAACATCACTCACTAAAACAGGGCCATGGTCTAGAACTTTACATTCAACAACTTAAGGATCAACTGAATGAAGAAAGTAAAAAAAAAATCAAAGCAATTTGATTCCTCAATCTCTACCAGCCAGACTTTAGCAACTAATGATAATTTAAAATTGACCTATGGGTCAAAATCACTATTCGGAAATATGCTTTTGAGTTTTGAGGATCATTTGATCTTTTTTTCCCCTATTATGGTCAAATACAATTACACTAAACTACAGCAATCAAACCATATACAATACCTAGCTTATGAAATTTGGTTTCACTGGTGAACAATATACAGTGGAGCCCCATTGTAACGCGATGGTTGGGGTCCATAAAATGTCATCACGAATGTTATCGGGGTCACGCTAAATCACTAAACCCGAAAGAGCAAAAGAAAGGGTCCAATGACTCATCGCGTCATATCCGATTTCATGCTAAATCAGGGCGCGTTACAACGGGGCTCCACTGTACCTATTTTGTTAAAAACTTTGAGCCTACTGGAAGTTAACATGTATTATGACATTTTGTTTCTTACAATTGTAAAACAATTGTCAGAAAAAAAGTAATGGATAAATAACCGAAAGCAATGGTTCAATAATACAGCAGGAGGAAACATAAGGGGCAGGATTCTCCGGCCGTTCACGCCAGCCGGATTCTCTGGTCCCTCTGCAGTGAATGGAACTTTGACTGAGCACCAAATTCTCTGTCCTCGTTTGCAGTGGCGGTGGGAGTGAATGGCTGGAGAATTCTGGCCAACATTTATTATTCCCAGAATGTGGTTCCTCAAGGGAGGGGGTTCACACTTACGGTTTAATACTGATTAATTCTCTGAAGCTGTTCGGGGTGGTGGCTCTATTGCGGTTTCTTTCAGTTTCACATTTTTCTTTTGTCCACGTCATCTGTATTTTGTCAGGGTAAACATGCACCTCTTCCTCTTCATCAGAGTACACATTTCCTTGATGAATTATTGAATTCCTGTCTTTTATTAACTGAGCCTGGAAGAAAGCAAAAGGAGATTTCTGAATAACGGATCAGAAAGTCAGCATTTATTACTCATTCCATTCACCAATTTTTACAGCTGCACCATAGAAAGCATCCTTTCTGGATGTATCACAGCTTGGTATGGCTCCTGCTCTGACCAAGGCAGCAAGAAACTACAAAGGGTTGTGAATGTAGCCCAGTCCATCACGCAAACCAGCTTTCCATCCATTCACTTCGTCTATACTTCCTGCTGCCTCGGAAAAGCAGCCAGCATAACCCAAGACCCCATGCACCTCTTCCACCTTCTATGTCAGGAAAAAAGATCTTTGAATGGACCTAACTTATATTTTCAGCTCTGACTGTAAGACTACATTCTGCACCCTCTCCTTTCCTTCTCCCCTATGTACTCTATGAACGGTATGCTTTGTCTATATAGCGCACAAAAATGTGACAATAATAAATCAAATCAAAATCCCTTTGAGAAGGTAGTGGTGAGTTGCCTCTTGAACTGCCATCAGTGCTATTTGAGAGGAACCTTCAGCTTTTTGAACCTGCAACAGTGAAAGAACAGCGATACCATTGAGTCAGGATGGTGTGTGGCTTCGAAGGGAATTTGCAGGTGATAGTACTCCTACGTGCCTACTTACCTTATTATTTTAAGTGGTAGAGTCCATGGTTTTGGGAAATGCTGTTTGGGAAAAGCCTTGGTGTTGTACTGCAGTGCATCTTGCTGATACAGATATTGGAGGCGCAGGAAGTTAATATTTAAGGTGGTAAATGGGGTGCCAATCAAACATGTTAATTGTGTATTAATTGGTGTTTAATTATATTCTGGTGGTGAACATTAACTAGGGATTCACTTGTGCTCTGATATAGCAGCAGACTAAAACTGATTGTTGGGTTAGAAGGTGTATATTTGTAATGTTGTTCTCTCTAAATAAAGGCATGCAGAGTGTGTAAAGATTTGGTTCTATCTTTATCTTTCACTGCTTGTCTTTATGGAATAGAACAGGTGGGCTGCTTTGTCCTGGATGCTGCCAAGCTTCTTCAGTGTCAATCAGGCATGTGGAGAATATATCATCACACTCCTGACTGGTGCTTTACAGATGATGGAAAGTCCACGGGAAGTCAGGAGCTGAATCCATGCTGCAGAATTCCCAGCCTCAGACACACTTTGTAGCCATGTCAAGGTGAGATAGCTATACTCTCTCTTATTGGGGATAGTCATTGCTTGGCACTTTGTGTGGCTTGAATGTTAGTTGCCACTCATCTGGCCAACCCTGAAACTTGCCAAGTGACTTGCTGTATGCTGGCAACAAATAGTTGCAATATCTGAGGAAATGGAACTGAACACTTCAATCAGCAAACATCTCCATTTCTGAACTTATAATGAAGCAGATGAAGATATTTGGACACTGCCCCAAGGAACACCCGTGGCAATGTCCTGGGGCAGAGATGGTTGGTTCCCAACAACTACAACCATCATTGTGCTGGGTATGATTATAACCAGTGGAGTTTCCACCCTGCCTCCCCAGCACTAATTTCCATTTACTTCAATTTTACAATCGCTCCTCACATCACACTCGGTCAGATGCTGTCTTGATGTCAAGGGCAGTCACTGTAACTAACCTCTGGAATTCAACTACTGAAGGCTCAATTGGAATTCAACTCTTTTCTCTATGTTGGACCAAAGTTGTAATGTGGTCTGGAGTTGAGTGGAAATGAACATCTGAGAGCAGGTTATTGGTGAACAAATGTCAGCTGACAGCACTGTCAGTGATGCTTTCCATTACTTTGCTGATGGGACGGTAATTGGCTGGATTCGATTTGTTCTGCTTTTTGTGGACCGGGCATAACTGGACAATATTTAATTTTGTAGATCCCAGTGTTTCAGCTACACTGGATTAGAGGTATGTCTAGTTCCGGAGCACATGTCACAAGTTGAGATTTTTCTGGAGCCTATAATCTTTGCTGTATCCAGAGATCTCCAGAGATCTCTCAGCCATTTCCGATATAATTTGGAGTGAACAGAATTGGTTAAAAACTGGCATTTGTGATGCTAGAGCCCTCAGGAGGAGGCCACAATTCCGGCTGAAACATTGTGAACTGCGAAGAAGATCCAGTAGAACTTCAAAAGGACAGAGACAAGTTGTTGGAAAGGGCAGACGGGTGACAGATGAAGTTCAGTGCAGAGAATGTGAAGTGATTTATTTTAGTAGAAAGAACACGGAAAGACGGTAGAAAATAGGGGGTACAACTCAAAAGAGGATAGAGGATCAGAGGGACTTGGGAGTGTAAGTGCATAATTCTGAAGGTTGCAGGACAGCTTGAGAGTGGTTAATAAAGCATATAGCCTAAATCAGGGTTAAAATGCATGTTTGTGAATGCACACAATGTGGCTAAAAAGATTGGTGAACGACAAGAGGCACAGATTGACAAATGGAATAATGATATTGGCCGGGATTCTCCCAGCCTGCTGTGCTGCTTTGAGTAGCGCAGTGGTCCGCGAGACATCAGTGGGCGGCCGTTAGCAGGACTCACGAACGGCACCTGGTCGAACGCGAGTTTCCCAGGCCCTTTATTTTCACGTAATCAGCTCTGCGCCGGAAATCGGCATGAGGCTTATTAGCATACTGAAATTTCAATTTCAATGTGATTAATAGGCCCAGAACAATATTCTCCAGGCCCGGTAGCATCTACCCCTGCGCCAGGCGAGGTCACCACCAACAAGCTCTACAACTGCTCCCCACCAACAGGGAACAGGCGTGTTTACCCCGCTAGTGGGGACAGAGGCCATTGAGGACCACCCCCCCCCCCCCCCCCCCCGGAGGCTGGGACAGGGGGTGCCCTTTGGGTAGTGCCAGCCTGGCACCCTGGCATGGCAAAAGGGGCAACCTGGCACTGCCCAACGGGCTTTCTGGCAGTGCCAAGGGGGTGGGGCCAGAGCATACTGAGGATGGGGGAGGGGTTGATCGGTGGTGGTGGGGGGAATGGCTGCCACTCTGCAATGGGATCGGTGGGGGAGGCAGTGAGGGCGTGACCAGGGCTGGCGGGGGCATGATGATCGGGGCTGGCGGGGGCACAGAGATCGGGGCTGGCCTGGGACTGGGGAGTCTAGATGGCCGGCGATTGGGGGAGGCGGTGATGGTCGGGAGGCCAGTGATTGGGGAGGGGGGGGAAACAGTGCGCATGCGCCGATCTCCCCACTGACAGATCGGCGCATATGTAGTTGCCCGCTCAGTAGGATGACCCCCCCCCCACTTACCAGCATGAATCCCTCGGAGTCACTCTGCGATGCACAGTGTGTCAGAGATTCATTCAGGTAAGTATGCCCAAAAACAGATGGGAAAATCTCCTGTTTTCCCACTCATTGGGCACTTCGGTTTTTTTGGAAGAATCTCTGCCATTCTCTCTAAAACAGAGACCTGGCACAGAGACCTGGCTCAAAGAAGGACAGTACTTTAAATATTCCTGGTACAGGAAAGGAAGGAAAGGAGCTAGGGAACAGCGGAAATATTGATTATAGATGGCAGTACAGTACTGCAGAAAGAGGATGTTCTAGGAGTCAAGAAAATAATCTTTCTGGCTAGAGGTAAGGAATGAAAAAGGTGCAAAAACATTGATTGGTGTAGGATATAGACCACAAACTAGTGGAAGTGATGTAGAGAAACAAATTTGCAAATAAATTACAGAGAGGTGTATGAATTATAGAGTAATTATAACAGGGGACTTCAATTATCCAAAAATAGACTGGGATAGGAATAGTTCAAAGGGACAAGAAGGATTAAGTGTTTCTGGAATATGTTCAAGATAATTTTCTGCGGCAGTATGTTTCCAGTCTAATGAGAAGGCAAGCTTGAACTTGGTTCTGGAGAATGAATCAGTGGAAGAGCATTTAGAGGCTTGTAGCTACTGTATCACAAGGTTCAGGTAGGCCATGGTTAAGGTTATTAGCAACCCAGAGCAAGGACAATGAATTGCAACTTTGATAGGATTAGAATACATCGAAGTCGGGTGAGTTGGAATCAAATGTTGGCTGAAAAAAAATGGGGGCTGAACAAAAGGCCACCTTCAAACAAAAAGTGGCCGCCATTCTCCCATCCCGACCGCAACTTTTCTGGCGGGTCAGGGTGGGAGATGTGCGTCGCCAGCCTGGTTCCAGGATTTGCGCATGCACCTGGAACGCATGCACAGCTCCCAGAGCCGGCGAACAGTCGCCGGTCAGACCATGCTGGAAAGCGGCGGGAAGGCAGGTAAGTAATTTGAATTTTTAAAAATATGTTTTAACTGTATTTTAAATGTAATTATCGGGAACTTACCGGTCCCATTTGAATCTCCCAGCCCGCCAGGAGTACTTCATTCTGGCAGGGTTTAGAGTAGCTCCCCATGTTTGGGGAACTAGTGGGAGACCCTGCTGGAATGAAGGGGGGCAATTGGGGCCCCCCAGGGGATTGGGCGGCGGGAGGTGGTGCTCCCTTGGCATGGACACCCTGGCAGTGCCAGCCTGTGCCCTGTGGCACTGCCCAAGGGGCAAAGTACCCATGCCCAGGGAGCACCTTGGCACTGCCCACCAGGCATCAGGCAATGTCAAGGGGGTGGGGCCTAAGGGTGATCGATGGGGGTGGGAGGTCCCGCTGCCACTGCATAGGGATCAGTCTGGGGTAGAGGGAGGGCAGAAATTGGGGCGGGCTGGGGGGTTGAGGGGGGGGATCGCCACTGCTGGGGTGGGTGGGTTGGACATCGGGGTGCTCCAGGGCGGGGTCAGGGTTGGCCTGTGAATTGTTGTGGGGCTGTGATAGGTGCAGGGGGGGGGGGCTGGAGGGACAGCACTGTGAGCTCCCGGGTTGGCCAGCGATTGGGCTGGCCAGCAAATGGGGTGACTGACAGATTGGGGCCACTGCGCATGCGCAGAGTTCCAGAACTGTCAAACTCCAGTGCAAGTAGGCCCCGCCCCCCCTGAGTTTTTAATGAGATTCATGATTGGGACCTCTGCATTGCAGAGTGCGGAGATTCGAGTGAGAAGTTGAACTGACAAAACAGTTGGGATCTAGAACAGTTTTCCTGCCAATTCAGTGCTTTTGGGAGAATCGCGGCCAGTATTGCAGACAATGTCAAGGTATGTTCCCTTGAAGGGGAAAGGTAGGAGAAAGAAATCCAGAGCATCCTGGATGACAAGAGAGATAGAGGTGAAGGTGAAAAAGTAAAAGTGTACATGCAGCATAGACAAAATACAATAGAGAAATTGGCTGAATATAGAGGGATCAGAGAAGAAGTGGAAATAAACTAACATGAAAAGCAAGGAGGGAGCATGAAAAGAGACTGGCAAATAACATAAAAGGGATTCCCAGGTCTTATATGAGCATATAATAAAAGGGTTGTAAAAGGAAGAATAGAGTCAATTAGGAATTTTTAAAAAGGGACTTGCACGTGGAAGTAGGAGCAATAGCATTGGTATGAAATGGCTACTTTGCATTCACTTTTACAAAGGAAGAAGATGCCTCCCAGGCCAAGGTGAGTGAGAGGTAACCGGTACACTAGAAGAAATTACAATTGAAATGGCGGAGGTGTTAGGCTATCTTTACATAAAATCGATAAAGGTACCAGGACGAGAAGAGACGCATCCAAGGCTGAGGGAAGTGAAAGCAGAAATTGCAGAGGCACCAGTTATAATCCTCTAGTCTCCCTCAGGCACAGAGGTGATGCGAGAGGACTGGGGTTTTGCATATGTTGCACCCTTGCTCAAAGAGGGGTGCAAAGATAAATCCAGCAACTACAAAGTCAGCTTAACTTCAGTGGTAGGGAAACCTCTTGAAACTAAAGTTCAGGACAAAATCAAGTGTCATTTAGACAAGTTCAGGATAATTAAGGAAAACCAGCATGGATTAATTAAGAAAAAATAATTTACGTTTAACTAACGTGGGAGTTTTTTTGAGTAGGTAGCAAAAAGATTGATAAGGGCAGCACTGTTGATGTGGTGTATATGGATTTTCAAAAGACATTTGATATGGTGCCGCACAACAGACTTGTGAGCAATGTTGTAGCTCAGGAATAAAGAGGAAAGTAGGTACTTAGATAAGAAATTGGCTGAGTGACATGAAACAGAGTGGTGATAAATGGTTGTTTTTCAGACTGGAGGAAAGTTTGTAATGGTGTTCCCCAGGGGTCAGTGTTGGGACCCTTGCTTTTCCTGGCATATATACACATATATAACCTAGACTGTGGTGTTCAAGGCATAATTTCAAAACTTGCAGATGATATGAAGAATGGAAACATTGTCAACTGTGATGAGGATAGTCTTGAACTTCAAACTGACGCAGACATGTTGGCACACTGGCAGATAAGTGGCAGATGAAGTTCAATGCAGAGAAGTGTGAGGTGATTCATTTTGACAGGAAGAACATGGAGAGACAGTACAAAATAAAGGGAGAAACTGTAAAGGAGTTGCTGGAACAAAGGGACCTCAGTATATAAGTAATTGAAGATGGCAGGGCACGTTGACAGAGCAATTAATAAAGCATATAGTATCATCACCTTTATTAATAGGGGTATTGAGTACAAGAGTAAAGAAGTTATGTTGAACTTTTATAAGACACTAGTTGGGCCTAATCTGAGGTACTGCATCCAGTTCAGGGTGCTATACTTGAGGACAGATATGAAAGCAACTGGAGATAGTAGAGGCGATTCACAAGAATGATTCCTAGGATAAAGAACTGTAGTTATGAGGATGGATTGGAGAGGCTGTGACTGTTTTTCTTGGAGAAAAGAAGGCTGACAGGAGACTTGATAGAGGCATTCAAGATCCTGAATGGAATGGACAGGGTAAATAATGAGAAACTGTTCTCACTCAAGACAGTATCAAGAACTAGAGGGCACAGATTCAAATAATTGACAAAAGGAGTACAAGTGATGTGAGGAAAATTTATTTCACCTAAAGGGTGCTTGGAGTCTGGAACCAACTTTCTGAGGGTGGTGCAGGCAAGTTTGATTGAGGTGTTCAAAATGGAATTGGATTGCTTTCCGAATCGAAAAAAATGTGCCAGGTTATGGGGATAAGGCAGAGGAGTGGGACGATGAGAGCCAGTGCACTCGATGGGCCAAATGGCCTCCTTCTGCATACGGAATTGAAATTAAGCAGCAGTCATGTAATTTGAACTTATTTTTCCAGATCATTAACCAAAGCCTCTGGATTACTCATCCAGTAATATAATAATTATGCTAACATATCCATAAAAGATCAGGAAGAGGAGTACGGGCAAGGAGAGATCATAAAATGGAGTGGCTTGACTTTCCCTATGCCACTAACAATGAGATTCCTGCATGTTTACCAAAGAGTTAAGGCAGAAAGACAGGAATAGCTAAATTGCCATGCCTGTTCTTTTAAGAAGTTTTACTTGATAGGACTTAATAGACAGAGCCTCATGTTCGGCTCTCCCTTCAAAAGCTGCACTCCCTAGCACAAAGAAGGTTATTATGGGTGCCAAAAGGATCACAGTTTCAAAAAATATATGTCCAAGAATATTCCATCAGATTATGGGGATTTATATCTGAAACAAAGCGACCCTGTCTCTTCACTCAAGGCTCCACATTATGCAGCAATGCTCCAGAGACCCCATGGAGGTTACTCTGCTGAAACAGAATCTTGTAACACGTGCAAAGTATTCTGCTTATTACAGCTCATGTCAGTGTAGAGACAGGAGCTGATAAACATTGCCAGATTGCAAACAGGAACTAATGGTAGATTTTTCTATCGAAAGCTTTGCAATCTGGGCAGACTGCATACTTGATTTTATTGACCTTACAAAGAGGCTGCTGTCCTTGATTGAACACAGTATGAGTTTTAACAACACCAGGTTAAAGTCCAACAGGTTTATTTGGTAGCAAATACCATTAGCTTTCGGAGCGCTGCTCCTTCGTCAGATGGAGTGGAAATGTGCTCTCAAACAGGGCACAGAGACACAAAAATCAAGTTACAGAATACTGATTAGAATGCCAATCCCTACAGCCAGCCAGATCTTAAAGGTACAGACAATGTGGGTGGAGGGAGCATTAAGCACAGGTTAAAGAGATGTGTATTGTCTCCAGATAGGACAGGCTGCAAGTCCAGGAGGCAAGCTGTGGGGGTTACTGATAATGTGACATAAATCCAACATCCCGGTTTAGGTTGTCCTCATGTGTGCGGAACTTGGCTATCAGTTTCTGCTCAGCGACTCTGCGCTGTCGTGTGTCGTGAAGGCCACCTTGGAGAACGCTTACCTGAAGATCAGAGGCAAGCGTTCTCCAAGGCGGCCTTCACGACACACGACAGCACAGAGTCGCTGAGCAGAAACTGATAGCCAAGTTCCGCACACATGAGGACGGCCTAAACCAGGATGTTGGATTTATGTCACATTATCAGTAACCCCCACAGCTTGCCTCCTGGACTTGCAGGCTGTCCTGTCTGGAGACAATACACATCTCTTTAACCTGTGCTTAATGCTCCCTCCACCCACATTGTCTGTATCTTTAAGATCTGGCTGGCTGTAGAGATTCGCATTCTAATCAGTATTCTGTAACTTGATTTTTGTGTCTCTGTGCCCTGTTTGAGAGCACATTTCCACTCCATCTGACGAAGGAGCAGCGCTCCGAAAGCTAATGGTATTTGCTACCAAATAAACCTGTTGGACTTTAACCTGGTGTTGTTAAAACTCTTACTGTGTTCACCCCAGTCCAACGCCGGCATCTCCACATCGTCCTTGATTGAGACAGCCCTGGGTTCAACTCCTGGTCTAGTGCTGTGCTATCGTTACCTGTGAAGGGTGCTCTTGTTGTCACATTGGGATGAAATGCTCAAGAACTCCCCTGAAATGGAAGCTGCAGAAGCAGAAAGTTAATATTACAATGATATTTGATGAGAGAATAGGTATGTCTTCTTGACTGGTGCTTCTAGAATTGAGCAGCTGTGCTTACAAGTGAGCATGAGTGACTCGGTGTACGGTTGTGCTGATCTGATCACTCCCAGTTTCTTGCTCACTGAGACCACACTATGATCATAACAATATTACACAGACAGCGGTCTATCTGATTTATACAGGACTTACATGCTTCTGTAAGTCCTGCATAAATCAGAATGTCTTCTGAAAATCAAGAAGTCCTGTATAAATTTAGTCAAAATTAGGTCAAGAAGACATACCTATCCTCTTATCAAATATCATTGTAATATCAACTTTCTGCTTATGCGGTTTCCATTTCAGGGATTCAGGGGAATTCTTGAGCATTTCATCCCAATTAAATCATGTGTGTAGACTGCCTAGAAGCACAAACATGTACAAGGGTAAGTCGAAATTAATTCATATTAGCATTCCAGGAGTGACAAAATCAAGCAATATTCTCTCCTCCCGCACACAGCATCCAAGTTTAATGAGACAAAGCTGGGCTATATATTTTTATTTATAATTTGAATAGTGACAGAACCTAGAAGCAGAATCCTAAATTTACCAAGACATGCTTAACCTGGGTTCGATTTCGGCCTAGGGAGGCTGTGTGGTGTGTGCATGTTCTCCCCATGACTGCGTGGGTTTCCTCCTGGTGCGTGTGCATGCATGTGACGGACTGCCATTCCGTCCAGGGTGTATTCTGCCTAGCACCCAGTATCTGGCAGGATAGGCTCTGACTCCCCACGACCCTACACTGGAATAAGTGGTTAAGTGAAAGTGAAGAAGGTATGCTTATTCTGAGGAATACAAGATTTAGGATTATTTCAGATTGCCTTAAAATATAAATATGCACATTTCTAGGAAATATTGAGTTCGTTAATATTTTGTGTGAAGTAATTGGAAAATGATCTAAGTTACCAAGATGTAATATATAATGACATGACCAGAAACCCCATGACTAGAGAATGCAAGGATACAACCGAACTGGATATCAGAGGACAAACAGCTTAAACAAGGCAGAAGATAAGAAATTTCAAGGTACCTTTAAAAGGATTTTTAAAAAAATTGGTTTGAAAACTTGACACTCATGGAACAAGCCAAAAACAAAAATGATACTTAATGAACTCAGTTTGAGAATACTCATTTCTAATTTAGGTTAGTCTGTTGGAACAACTAATTTGATGATGCATAAAATCTGTCTAGATCTAGAAACTTAGAATGATAAAATAAAGTTTTTGCAGTTTACCTCTCTTTCTCTCTCAGTCTTGGATAGCCTCATTTGTCTTAACATCTGTGACCGTTGCTCCATCATGAGGGTCCTTTCATACGTATAGGCTGAAATATCACTGCCATGCTGAGGACAAAATGTGATGCCATTATTGTAAGAAAGCATTTTTAACAATAGATAAACTGTGTGTTGTTGATCCAGACTTTGTCCTACCAGGCTCACTACTCACCATTTCAACAACTTCAACTTCTGCTTCAATGCGTAGGTGATAAAGAAAAGTTGCAAGATCCTTTTTCATTTGAATACTATTGTCATCCATTTGGGCTACAGTAAAAATGCGCATCTTGCACTTCTTCCAGACCTGCACAGAATTTCAATCAAGATAACTTTTGTTTTTGAGTAGCTACTGAAACAAAAATCCAGTATAAAATAAGACATTATGAACACTATTTCCATCAATTGACCTAAATTCTCCTTTCTGAGAATACAAATTTCATTCCCGATCAGATTATGTGATTTTTAAATCTAAAAAAAAATCAATCCAGCATCCTGTGTATCATCCTCTCTTGGCTATTTTTTATCTTGTACTTAGTACAGTGAAGTTAAACATCAATTCTTTATTTCACTGCCCCATAAATATATTTGCTATGATTTAAAAAATAACGATGTTTGGTTGTCTTGTTGGAGAGTCTTTACGCTGGATGTCCTAATTTTCAATATTTTTCTTCAGGAAATAATTTTATGCTGCTTTTTAAAATGTCAGATTAACTGGGTTTACACTATTTGATGGAAGGAAGAAATAATGAATGAGTCACTATACATTCCAAATTGACACGTATATTACCAAATTTCTCTCAGGAAGTGGCAGCTTTTGGAATCAGTGAGTTGCAAGGTTGGCACCATTATAAGCTAGGAAAAGTTTAGAATTGCATTGTACATAGTCTCTTCGGTCTTTTTCTAGTTACAATCTTTTATATTTCTATTATCTGCATATGGATGACAATAATTTTACACTTCATACCTTGTGCTGTCGAAGAAGAAATGGAAGCAGCATCAACATGCCTCCATCGTGCACAATCCACCAAATATCAATGTGGCCTTCAGTAAAACGCTCATGGTTACTTGGGTAGAAAGAAACATTTTTTGGCACCAATAGAGCTAGGTGACTAGCTGTGGTGACTCTCACAGTATCTACAAAGTAAAGATCAATGTTAGTGATGTTGAGATTATTTAGATTAATGAACAAACCTAAAGCTGATTAATGGTTGAAATCTAGAGTTAGCGCATAAAAATGCAAAGGCACTCTTATCAGATTTCTGGAAAATACAATTATATTAAAATTTGTTTGTAATCCAAGAAAGAAAGAAAAATCACACAGGACATCATGGGATCAGTTCACCTTGACTGGTAATACAGAAAATCCTAAAATATGAATTTATTTTGGTGAGTAAGGTTTTAACCTCATATTGGCCAGAATTTTCGAGCTGTTCGCGCCAGGAGGATCTTCTGGTCCTGCTGATGTCAATCCCTGCTGCAGTTTTCCCAGTGGCCAGGGCTGCATAGAATGGGAAACCCCATTGACAGCAATGGGATCAGAAGATCCTGCCACTGGCAGGCCCCCTGTGCTGCCGCGAAACAGGCCGTATTTCTGTTTAACTACGTAGGGCACAAGAGCCATACCTAGTCTGGCCATGTAGAGGTTATAGTTAGAAAGCAGTCTGTGGTTATCATCAATCGGTTAGCACAGATACACTGTAGACATCAAGCAGGCTCCTTTGCCACTTCTGTGATGTATAATCCATATTTGTCATTAACTTGATATTGTACACACCCCAACTGATCTTTGCTGTCCTATCCTCTCCAGTTGATACACTCACTGAAAATTGCTTGTTAGCAAAGGTCAAGAAAGTTACTTCCAACAAGGAAATGCTTCTAGTTATTTTTAAGGTTGCTTTATATTTGGATGTTTTCAGTTACGCCCATCTGAGGTTCAAGTTGATTTATTTATTGGCATATTTAACATGAAACTCAAAACAATATTGTAAATTATACTACCTTTCAATTGGCTCAATCCCAGATCTACTACCTGTTTAAGAGGGTGGCATCACCCTGTGGTTAGCTTTCTCCCATTTTGGGGCAAATGCATCCGCAAATTTATCCCTGCCTTCTACCCTGGAGAAGTCTTTCACTTTGTAACACTGCTCTCCACTGTAATGTCCTAACTATGTTAGGGGTTGTGGGTTTTAACAAAAAGAAAATAATGTGGTTTGCACACGTAGATTCAAACCAACACACAACAGGTTTTATTGAAAGAGATGTTCCCTGCACTGCACCGAGTACAAAGTGAAAGTAAAACAGCAGCTTGTGGCCTCAGCCTAATGACAGCAGCATCATAGAAACCCTACAGTACAGGAAGAGGCCATTCGGCCCATCGAGTCTGCACCGACCACAATCCCACCCAGGCCCTACCCCATATCCCTACATATTTACCCACTAATCCCTCTAACCTACACATCTCAGAACACCAAGGGCAATTTTTAGCATGGCCAATCAACCTAACCCGCACATCTTTGGACTGTGGGAGGAAACCGGAGCACCCGGAGAAAACCCACACAGACACGAGGAGAATGTACAAACTCCACACAGACAGTGACGCAAGCCGGGAATCGAACCCAGGCCCCTGGAGCTGTGAAGCAGCAGTGCTAACTACTGTGCTACCGTGCCGCCCAAATCATGTGACCAGTTCCTAAAGCAACCTACAACCATTTTAAATATATAACATCCTCCATCTCAAGGCTGGGCAAAAACAACACATTCTGGGAATTCCCTGTACCAGGGTTATAGTTGTTAAGGCAAAAAACATCTGCATACTGTGGCACCATCTGACAACATAAATAATCAAATTCAAGGGGATAAGTTTACATGCTTGGTAACAGCACAAACTGGAAATTTGGGCATGCATAATTTCAGTTTTCTGACAGTTAAGGTGTGAAAAACTGGCACATTTTTCTACTATTTTTTTAAATATACTTTTCCAATTCAATCAAATCAAATCCAATTCAGAGTCTCAACAAGTTGAGACATTTCAGATCCAGGCTGACAAGACAGGGCAAGCGACCAAACCACCCTGTCCTGGGCCCGATCTACATGAGCCAAGCTGATTGGAGAAGGGGGAGGTTCCTCCTCCAAGATTTGGGCTCATTTGCATCTTAGCCAAAAGGCCGAGATGCCGCTTTTAAAAATTGCTTCATATGAAACTTCAATGTAACCTAATGACCTCAACCAAGTGCAGCATCCTCTCCATACTACACTTGATCTTTGTAGAAATGGAATTTTGGCAAGGTTTTGGGGCAATTTCCCAGCCTTGTTTAACACAGGCACAAATCCCGTTATGGCCGAAAACTCTCGTGATAGGACCAAAACGGGATTTGTGCCAGGGAGATCTCAGAATGAGATCCTGCCCACCCCCACTGGTGACGTTATCAGGATCACCTCCAGTTACCATTCATTTAAATATATATAAATATTCAAAACTGGCTTAACGCCGTATCTTACAGGAACGTATCTTCCATGCCACCCACTGGAGTGACATAACGCCAGCGGGAATTACTACTGGTCTCCAAAAACAGAGACGAGCCATGATGACCACTCCAGAGGCTCGGAGGCCAGTGTAGCATCTGGGTGGTCAGGGGTATGCAGGGCAGTACCCGAAGCCCCGATAACTAGAGATTAGGGGATGGCTGAAAACCCAGTATCGGTAATTGGGGGTGGGGTGATGCCGGCGATGATTGTGGAGGGGCGTCTTTAACTTGGTTAAAAGCACCCTGATCTCTGTGGTGTCGGGCTTGCCAGCATCTTTAGGTCCTGCACCTCACAAAACATGTCTCCCTGCTTTAAATGGCAAAACGTGGTAGGATCTAGATGGAAAACCTGCCTAGAAACATGCTGGTTTTGTCTGAACCTGACACTTTGTTGATTTTTGGGGAAATTCCACCCATCATCTCTGTTTGAAATTCCTCTACCTTTTGCGTGGAGTGGAAACTCCACCCTTTTATGTCAAAGAGCACAGAATGTTCAAATTGACATGACAATATAAGACTCGAGGGGGTGAATTGCTTACTCCTGCTCCTAGTTCTTATGATTCTGTAATTACAAGTTGGAGATAAAATTCTGCAATTTGGATGATATTGAAATATACTGCATCAAGAAAATATGATGCTAATAAATCTTACCTATGAATGTTTTCCAAGCTCTGGGATCTTCACTCTGCCTCCAGCCGTAAGGCCAACCCATAACAACTGAATTATGCTTCATTCCACCAAGTCCACATGATTGAATTAAATGTGCAATGCCTTCTCGCACCTTTGAAGAAACTACAATCTGGCAAAATCCTTTGACCTTTTCAATTGCCATCATGTTTTTGATTGTCTAGATTGAGAAGTGAATGATAATTAAGAAGGTAACTTGATTTCAATGGTCAAGTAAATTATAGAAAACTTGTTATAAATGTAAATTGCTGTTCTGATATTCTATTGAGCTTTACCACCAGTAACAATTCTACTTTGAAATGAATGGTTAATCATATTCATTTTTTATATTTGGTGCACTGAATTACACAACCTCCAACTGGGAATTTACCAGAGATGATAATAGTTGTCTTTTCTAGAGAGGTTTTGAATAGTTTTTCACAATTACAAAATATAGATGGATTTCAAAGAATCCTAGGAAATTGCAGAAAGAATGACACTTATTCTATGAAATTAAAAATATCAGACTTCTTACTTCTGCACAGAGCCCAGTTCCAGCAGTGTGCACCTATTATGCATTTTGGGAGACACAATTTTTCTAAATGCATTAATTTAAAGAAAGGAAATTAATTTTAAATTGATTTATTACCCCTTTCTAACACACATCCAAAAAAAAATGTTTTTGACGTATACTCCAAAGACAAATCCAACCCTACCAAATACCAGCTCATCAATCTGCTCTCAATTGAGAGCAAGGTGTTGGAAGTTGTCACTTTCAGCCTATTAAGTAGCACATAACTTGCTCAACAATACTCAGCTTGGATTTCACATGCTGGTATATCTTTGCAGACTTTGCAGCGATAACTTAACATTGAAACCCTCCTCGATGGTTTGCCTGGTGACGTTTTTTTTTCCACCAGCTGAATGGCCTGAATTTTGACGTGCAGCTCCTGTTCGTAGACCTGAGGGGTCTTCGTAACTCCGTGCAGGCGTTGCCTGTCTTGTACCAGCACCTGCTCATAGTCTGGGACATGGTAGGTAGCCTAGCACTGCAGCTCTCCCCCATCTGGAGTAGCAGCTGTCATCAGTGAGCCACTGCTCAGGAATCCGCTCCTCCACCAATACCATTTCAGGCTGCTGGCAGAGGGACAGGCTGTGGCTGCTGGGGTGACCAGGGTCGGGAAGTACCGGGTGGTGGAGGAGTGGGCTGGATGACGCCCCATGGATTGGCTCAATGCACGGCGGTGAGCGTCCAGCTTGTGACTGATGCCATCCATGACCTCAAAACAGTCATGGTCAGACTCTACGGCACACGTGGTCTTGAGGAGACACAGACATGTGGTGGACTCCCATCCGAGTGTACCCCTGCTCGGATGGAATTTCACATCAGCCCCAAGCCTCGACCCATGCCCTGGGGGCTGGAGCTTCACAGTCTGAGCCACATCATGTAAACACCCTCCGCGCCCTTTGCTGCTGAATAGAGAGGGTTCCTGTATGGGCTGCTGCACATCTTTCACTTCTTTGCCCTCCCCTAGGCAGTTCTTGTTGCCATCTGGTGGCAGAGGTCCCCAGTGGAGGTCCCTCTATGGTTGGGGCTCTCCCCTTTAACATCGGGGACCTGCACTAGAGGGTGTTGCATGCAACAGTCATGTACAACTGTAGATTGCACCGGTTCACCGACTCTCAAGAGACCTGCCCTTCTTGTGGAGTCTGTGGACTACATTTATGTAGGGTGGTTTAGGTTATACTCCCTTTTCAGTTATTTAAAAATATCTTGTTTGCACTTGAGACCCACACTCCTGACCTATGGAAACCTGGTGCAGAGGGGGCGGGGAAGTAGAAGGACCTCTTTGTGAACCTACTCCTGGACCTTACCAAACTTGTCATCAATAAATCCAGGCAGCGGGCAATCAAGTGGGCCATCCGACCTGACTGTCTGCCACTCTACCGTGGTTATATTCGTGGCTGGGTGTCCCTGAAGAGTGTGCACGCAGCAGCCATGGGCACCATCGAGGCCTCCTGGTCTCATTGGGCATCACAGGGGCTGGGTTGTCTTTGACCCTTTTAATCAAATTTTGATTTAATGTTTTAAGTTTCATTTGTGATTTTTGTTTTGGGTGGTTCCCCTTTAAGGAACTGCCCTTTTATCTTGTCCCTCAGTATATTTAATTTAGTTTATTTGGTGAATTGAGCAAGTGATTCTTGTTGCCCCAAAGCCTTTCTATCATCTATGAGGTAAAAATAATTTATTTTTAAATAGCAATGTACAAAAGCAGCTTCTTCTGTGAAAATGCAATCACTGTTGGAAGAAACCTGAAACATTCTTATTCTTTTCTCTAACTGTCTTGGCAGTTGTGATAGGAAATTTCTGTGCTACCCTTGAGCATTTTGCCATTTAGTACAACAATGGTCTTTATCCCAGTCTCAACATATGATTAAAGAAATGTTTATAGATGACACTGAGTGCCAACAATGAAAAGCATTACATTTTCCAGCGTTAAAATTTTTCTCTTTGATGAGCACATGAAGTTAAGCAAAAATCCAAAAATCATGAAACTTTCAGTCGTACTTGTTCAGCAGCCTGTGCTTCTCCATAATTTTCCAGAAAGTTTCCTTGGATAACAGAACCAACAATAGTAAGACCTTTGCCAGCTTTTAACTGAGAGGCAAATGTTAGTAATCTGGGAAGCTTCACATGTAGATCTTCATCTAGCTTCAGCATAACTAGTAATTGAGGCCTAGGAAAGGAAGCATTGTACAATTACTGGAATAATTCAACATAACTTTAAAAGCTAAATAAATTCTTAATAAATTCTGACACAACTTCAGACGGCTGTGGACGGTGCTTAGAGATGTAGTTTGGAGGTTTTGTGCATACCAGTATGGGAGGCCTGCAAGCTAAATACAGAAAAGCAACTCTTTGTTTAAACTTACTTTTCAGATATTATTCGGGCAAGTTTATAATGTGACGCAGAAAGAAAGTGTGACAAGATGAACTGGTTACAGGTTAAATACATGCACATTTATTTTTTAAAAAGCTAACAAGTCCTTTAAAAATGATCTAATTTCAAATATAGGAAAAGGAGTAAGTCACTGAGTGGTTCCTCCCTCCAACTTGCTTCCTCGAGTTTGTTCCATTATTCAATGAGATCATGGATAATCTATGACCTAACTCCGCATGCTCACTTTTGCCCAATATCCCACAAAATGTTTGTTAACCTCGTAGTTTAGAACTCCCTTCCACAAATGATAATTGATGTCAGATTTATAATTAGCAATTGATCAAATATCAATTGCAGCTTGTGGGATAGAGTTCAAAACTTCTCCCACCCTTGATGTGTAAGAAGTGTTTCCTAGTTAAACTCCTGAATGGTTTGGCTCTAACTTTTAGAGTATGCCTAAGTAAGAAGCTGACACAATATAAAAAGACCACTGGCTCATTTATTAAAGTATGAATAGTCTTAATTAGCAAGTCAAATTAACTATAGCTTTGTATTAGCTTACTAAGTAATTATCAAAAGAAAGGTGGTACACAGCTAAGTATTTATATCAAATATAGCAGAATACTTGCAAAAAGACATGGAATATAGCAGGGCTTAAAGCGACACACAATCGTTACAATTCAATATTGATTCAGATTGGGTTTATGAACCATTCATAGACAGGATATCTGTTAGGTTTAAAATGAATTTGTCCACGTTTATTTAATGCTCCTATACAATCAAGCTTCATACCATTTTATTAGTTAATCTGTGGTTGCATAACACAAGCTCTAAACTGAATGCATTATTTTACCTCCAATTCTTTGTGTGTGGAGGACCTTCTTCCAATCTCAGCAACGCATAACGAGCTGCGCTTAGGGACAAGCCCCGAATGCCGTCACCCCATTCCTTCTCTGCACTGTTAAAAAGAAGACAATTTATCCAGTTTGTCATAATATCCAAATATCATTGAAATATCCAAACTCGCAACGAACTGACATTTACATCATCCTTCAGCTTCAATGTTTAAATGCAGTAAAATATAAAATTTGTAGTGAAGTCATCCAGTTGCTGAGATGCACATGGCAAAATATCCACCATCTAATGAGATCATGATGCACCAGGCTCTAGCTGCTGGTCTAAGGCATTGAGGCAGACTCAAATATGTTTCTCGTGTTACAAGCTTCAAACTAGGAAGCTGACTTTAATTTAGCTGCTAATCTCATGGATACAACTCAAAAAAAGATCCATTTTAAATGTACACATTTGCAACTGGAGGGTTCTCCAGTTTCCAACTGAGAAAGTGACTCTATGTTAAAGGGGCAGGACCAAACGTTTAGTTCAATTTAACAGCAGTAAGAGCCATCCAGCAAAATCTATTTTTTTCCTCGAGGTGGACAACTCCTTGGCACCATAAATAGTTGAATACCCTCATTCTGTGAAACGAGACAGTTTCAAGTCCGTACCCTAGGGGCAGATGAGGTTCTACTCACTTCCACATCTCTCCTAAAATGTCTCTTCTCGAATTTGAGCTTTTCTCTTTTGACCTTATATTTAAGAAACGTTTGCTGCCAATGCATATGCAGTTGTACTGATTCATTCCATGATGTGACTGTGAATGACAGAGGTCGGGGGCGGGATTTTACAGCCCTGCTCGGCCCGAAACTGTAAAATCCCACCTGAGGTCAATGGACCTTTCCATGCTTCACCCTTCACCTGTCTTGATTCCCAGGGTGGGCAGAGTGGTAAAATTCTGACCCAGAATTCTATTCATTCCCCAACCTCAGTGTGATACTTATCCTCTCCAGTTAGTTTCTCATTTATTTTTAGGATTCTGGAACCAGAAAGGGCTATTTTATTCAGAACAAAAAACAATACCTATTTCATCTAGATAATTTCCTTTAGCTCCAACTTTCCCTATGGCAGGCACCCAAACAAAAAGGCAGAGGCCGGAGACTTCAAACTCCCTTGCAAATACAATGAAGCTGATTATCATGTCACTGCTTCTGATGCTCCAAAAACACCTGGATACAGCCACAAAAATTACAAATGGGTTGGGAAATTGGCTGACTACCCCATATGGATTTTTTCAATGCTCTGTACCTGGATGATCCAACATGCCCAAGTCAGGAACACAAAGAATCTGCATCAATTTTTAAAAAATTCAATGAGAATACTAAATATATAGCTCAAGTTTTATCCATCTTGAAATTCAGAGCGACAATTTAAATTTGTGCATCCGTTTTCCATTGTCATCAAGATTCAGCTTTAGGTTATCTGCTTATGCACAGACAAGTACACATGAGGGTGTCAGTGGCCACCTTGGATTGATAGGAGATATAGGCCGGAATTTTACCAGCATGCCCATCCCAAAATCGGGATGGGCAAGGCTCACAGAATGGAATTCTCCGTTGGCCTCAGGCGGGATTTTACAAGCCTCGCCCGAGTAAGATTGTAATATCCCGGCCACAGTGTTAAGAAAAAAATATTCTTCTTAACACCACCATAACCTCCAATTGTCAAGAGGGAAATCACAAAACAATTCTGTATTAGTCCACAGAGCAACATTTACGATGACTATAATCTGCTCATGGGTTTGGTTCTACAAGAGAATGAACTGTTTAAGAGCTGGATTTTCCTCCTGGAAAAGCTTCTGCTAGAATCTGATGGTATGTTGCTTCTTAAATTCCTTTGGGGTATACTGGTTGGTCTACTGATTTGGCAATGCTTGTATACAATAAGCTAAAAATGCAGTATTGATGACAAGTGGCACAAGTTACATCGTTATTACTCACTGCTTCTCCATGGTGAATTACTCCACAACTTGCTTGAAAAATGACACACCCATACCACAGCGATACAGTAGTGGATCTGGAAGGTGCATAGCTAAGAATTTGTTTTGCTTGTGGAAATTTCAACTTAATGGGCAGAATCTTGCACTCTATGCACAGAGCGGCGCTGGTTGGTATGAGAAAACTGGCAAATAGCACAAGTGCAGCTAAGTATTCTCTCCATATTTGTTGGCACTCTGTGCACAGAGAATCTGGGCATGTGGTTTCTGCTGGTAGGACAGGGCCGGATAGAGCTGGCAACGCCACTCTCCAAGAGATCAGAGTGCCATATTTAAAGGGCACCTGCATTAAAAAGAAATTCTCTCCCTCCCCCACAGCTTGTGCGCCAAGCAAAGATACGCTCCCCCCCTCCACCCCACATAAGAAGCACCATGGTAACCCCCCTCCCCCACACAAGCACTGGGGCAACCTCCCTTCCCTCAGACAAGCACCGCAGCAATGCCCCCCCCCCCCGCCCCATAGGGCTCCCAAGAGGGTCTGCCCCGGCACAGCCTCCTGACAATGCTGCCAGGTTGGCATTGCCCTGCCATGTCCTTCTTCTCCCAAGGGCTTTACTTACCTTTGTGCCCTCAATGGGTTCCCCTCGACAGCTTCCTGATTTGCAATAGCTATTGTAAACCTCGCTGATGAAGGAATTGCTTCTCGGGGGCGTGGACATATGGTGGGAAGCCCTTTAAATACAATTAAATTTGTTTAAATGCATTTAAATTAGGTTCCGTCCTTTCTGGGTGTGAACCTCGTGATGTCACCAGTGAAGGACAGGGCAAATCGGAAAACAAGATCTGGCCAACAAGACTCTCGTTTTCTGACTCTCGTGAGATTTTGTGCCCACGTCGCTGTATGCATTCACGCTGAATGTGGGCACAAAATTGCCCGCCAATGTTTTTATTTATGGTCAGCAAATTACAAAAATACGTAAACAGAGATAAATATTGCCAGAAGGGTATGGGAGCAGGATTACGTTACTGGACTGTAATCCAGAGACCTGAACTAATGATCACTTGATTTTACTGAACACGGCCGCAGATGGAAAATTTAATTTCAGTTAATTAATAAATTTGGAATATAAAGCTAGGATGAAACTACCAGACTATCATAAAATTCCGTCTGGCCCTTCAGGGAAGAAAATTTACCGTCTTTACCAACTCTGATTTATGTGCACCTCCAGGCCCAGAGCGATGTGGTTGGCTGTTAACTAATCTCTGAATTAGCCTCGCAAGCCACTCCGTCATATTCACTGGAGTGGCTCACCACCAACATCAAGGCCAATTAGAGATAGATAATAAATATCGATGAGCACTCACATCCAGTGAATTAAGTGAGAAAAACAAGAACAGGTCTTCAGCAACTCGTACTGTATCATGAGGCTCTGGCTGGGAGTTGTGAATTTTAGAAAGAGTGCATTACTTCATTCCAATTGACATCAGAAAGCAATTGCAGAAATAGTTCAGAAAGTTGTTAGCACAGGATACAAATTCATGATGTTTCAACGATTACCCAATTTTCCTTGATTTAGTTTGAGAAAAAAATATAAACATTTGTATTAGCATTATATTAAACCTTCAGACATGCAAGTTTTGCTTTGATCAGACTGATCAAGAAAATGTGTAATTGAGATAGTAACTGTATTTAAATTCCCCAAAGCAATGTTGCCTCTTCAAATCACATATACTCAGTCCACCACCTGCAATGATCTGATTGGCAGTGGTCACTTCTGTGGCTTTACTTCAGGAAATCTGATCTTGCCATCAATTTTAATGGAGCGTTAACGCAGAAATTTTACAGTTGAAATCAAAATTAGGTGTTTAACTCTTTCAGCAAAGGAAAAGCAGAACAAAGCAAAATTATCAAGACATTCTGGTGTGGTGCTGGCAATAGTCTTCATTAGCAAAGTCACTCACTCTCTAATTTGCTGAAAATAGAAACAGTAGGCATTGTTGGTGTAAATTCTGACCCATCATTTTAAGAATACAGCTCCTGAATTAAATTGTTTTGCTCCTTAAAATTATGCATCTCTTCATGACTCCACAATTATTCAAAAATAAGACCAGAGGATTTAAACTTGAGGAATTAAGAAAATCACAAGCAACACGTGGTCAAGAAAAACCTGCAAACATTTTAGTACTTACCCTTGATATTCAATATATTTGTATATCATTCCTGCAATTAACATAGCCACAAGAGCATAATACCACGAAGAAATGAACATTAGGGCAATGCACATGCTCATACCTAAAAATGACAGAGCCCTACAGGAAAAAAAACAAAAAAATAAAATTTACCTTTATAAAATTGTGCATTTTAAAGACTTAGGTTTAACAAGCAGAAAAAATTCATGATCCAAGAGAATTTTTAAATTACTTCTATTAAGCATCTATTGTGCTGTGATCAAATGACAAAAAACAAATCAAAGCCATTCCCATCCATGTGCACTCGTAACCAACTGCATAAAACTGTCTAGGTTTCTCTCTGCGTATATCTGAATGGTGTAATACTTCATAATCACCACAAATCATCTTCATCTGTAAACTCTGAGGTTAACAATTCAAAAAATATTGATTGAAGGGTAAAAGACACAAATAAAATGCTCATCTGGCTTTTCATTTTATAAAATATTTAAACATATATGGTGGGACCCCACACTATGGTGTGTTTTCTGATAGCAGCCCGCCACCAGTGCCCGGCAGCAGGACCGGAAGATGCTGCTGGTGGGAAGGGCTGGAATATTTTGCCCATAGAGTCGAATATAGGTTTAATGCCTTTTAATCCGTTCTTACCAATGGTAGTATTTAAATCTTGGACGCCAGTTGGGAGTCTGTAGAAGTGTCTGCACCGCACAGGCCAAGTTAACAAACAAATAGCACATTAAGAAAAACCTGTAAAATATGAATAGGAACATTGCTCGTACAGTTATAGAATCAAGCACAGAGCCAAATACTTTGACCTTGGTCACCCTTTCAGAACTGAAAACTTTATGGTTCTCTTTTTCCCCATATAACAGTGAACAACTTTACAAATAAAACCAAAAAATGTGATACATAAATGTTGTTAAATTAGAATCATAGACTAGCTACAGCACAGAAAGAGGGCACCTGGCTTGTTGTCTCTCTGCAAGAGCAACTCAGCTCATCCCACTCCCCTGCCTTTCCCCGAATTGTTTTTTTTTCTATTCAGATAATAATCCAATTCTCTTTGAAAGCCACAACTGAAGCTGCCTCCACCACACTCTCAGTCAGCTCATTCCAGATCCTAACCACTTGCTACATAAGGAATTTTTTCTTCATGCTGTCTTTGATTCTTTAACTACTCACCTTAAGCCAGTTTCCTGATTCTCAACCCTCCATCAATGGGAATAGTTTCCCACTACCTACTCTATCCAGGCCACTGGTGATTTTGAAAACCTCTATCAAATGTGCTCTCAACCATCACGTCTCCTAGGAAAACAGCCCCAGCCTCTCCAATCGATCCACATAACTGAAGTCCCTCATCTCTGAAATGATGCTTATAAACCTTCATGCATGCCTTCACAGCCTTCTTAAAGTTTGATGTCCAGAATTGGACTCAATACTCCAAATGAAGCTGAACCAGAGTTTTCTAAAGTTTCATTAACATCCTTCCTTTTGTGTGCTCTGCCTCTCTTTAAAAATCCCAGGATCTTGTTTCCTTATTAATCCCTTTCTCAACCTCTCCTCCCACCTTCATTGACTTGTGAAAATATATCCCCAGGTTCCTATGCTCTTACAGCCCCTTTTAGATCCATATTTCACATTTTATATTGCCTCTCCTCATTTTCTTCCTACCCAAAAAATTACTTTACATTCCTCTGCATTAAATTTAGTCTGCCGTCTGTATGCCTATTCTACCAGCCTGCCTATGCCCCCTTGAAGTCTATCGCTAACCTCCTCAAAGTCCACAATACATCCAAGTTGTGTGGCATCATCTTAGCTGCTCACATTATCATCCAAGCTATAATTGTAAATTTGGTAAAATTACTTTCCATTTGAACACGTTTTAATTATCCAGCCTTAGAGCTCGATTACTTTCCTTTACATTTATTCCAATTTAATTATTTCATTTTCACTTTCTTCACAGCCATTGTTCTACAAATTCAGAAGCTCTAATTTCATTTGTTTAATACTTTATGGTTTTCTTTTTACAACAATTAAAGAGCTAAGTTAACTGGGGCAAACCATCCGAAAATTCCCCAAAGCATCAGGAACTAAAAAAATGTTGACAGACAAAAGAAACAGCTGAAACGACTGCTCAAGGAACAAAGCTCAAGCACAAACACAAGAGGTCATTCGGAGAGTTTCTCAAGACATGGAACTTAAAAAATCAAAACTAAGTGAAAAGAACAAGGTAAAGAGATTGTGACAGAGTAGTGAGGATAAACTGGCCATCAGAAGGACAATGTGCAGTCTTTGTGAAGTGCAAAGCACAAACTTAAGTGTTACTTAGGGGCTAAGTCTCTATTGCATGTTTTTTACCTCATACTCTTCACCTTTGGACTATTTTGCCATTCATTCATGTTAGCTTGAAGGGTGTAAAAAAATCCACAGTCAAGGGCGTAGGCATCGTCAGTGCAGTAACTAACTTGATTTGTTTAGAATCACATGTTCTAGAGTAACATTTGAATCCCAATATATCATCGCGGAAGCAGGAAAATAAATGTCATTCGAAGCAAAGTTCGATTTTTTTCCCTTCTAATGCAGATTCAATATTTCAGCACTCTAGCTTTTGGGCTCCCTTTCAACAATCCTCCTTGTGCTGTATTCACTTTCCCTGTTTTCTGCATTTGTTCACTTACTCTATTTAACCCAAAAAATCTTTAATTTTCCATTCTTTCCTGGATTTCTCTGCTTTCTTGATTCTTTAGTTTCATTTTGCAGCTTAATTTCAATATCATAACTATATGGTTTTCAACGTGAAATGTCCACGGAAGAAATCTTCCACAAAGGGAGAGCTGAAGTAAAGGAATTCAGCGCTTAGTAGCATATTGAAATTGCTCTCCAAATAGAATCAGAAGCTATGAAACAGTTGTGAAATGTATAGTTAAATTTGGCGTAGATTTGTATGTTGATTGATTGCAGGAAGATCTGAGAGTTCAATAACACTAAGGCAATTACAGCTGTAAGATTAGTTACAATGCCTTCAATCCAGTCACTCATCTTGATTTGACGCTGATCAAAAATGATCATTTTGCATAGGAACAGGAGTAAGCCATTCAGCCCATCGAGCCTGCTCGGCCATTCAATTAGATCATGGCTGATCATCTACCTCAATGCCATTTTCCTGCACTATCTCCTTATCCCTTGATGTCATTAGTCTCCAGAAATCCATCGATTACTGTCTTGAACATGCTCAATAATTGAGGTTCTATAGCCCTCTGAGCAGAGAATTCCAAAGATTCACCCTCTGAGAGAAGAAATTCCTCCTCATCACAATTTTAAATTGCCATGGTCTAATGGTCTAAAGCACAGAATAGAAAACGGGAAGAGTTTCTCCTGTTGCTGCCATTTGTGTAGTTATATTGAGTACTCAGACCAAATTGACCAAGAGAACAAAATAGAAAATGCTGGAAAATCTCAGCAGGTCTGGCAGCATCTGTAGGGAGAGAAAAGAGCTGACGTTTCGAGTCCAGATGACTCTTTGTCAAAGCTTTGACAAACGGTCATTTGGACTCGAAATGTCAGCTCTTTTCTCTCCTTACAGATGCTGCCAGACCTGCTGAGATTTTCCAGCATTTTCTCTTTTGGTTTCAGATTCCAGTATCCGCAATAATTTGCTTTTATTTTTGACCAAGAGAACAAATGTGAACAGGAAATGTATATGCAGTCTTTTATTTACTCACACAGTAATGGACATGTTCTGCCTAGTGCCCAAGACTAGGTTTTGGATATCTCGCAATTAAACTTGAAAGTGATATAGATACTTTATTTTTTTTTAAATAAAAAAGGAAGAAAAATATTTTTAATAATGGAAATGATGAGATGCAGAAGACAGTGAAAGTGAAGACTTTCGAGAAATTAAAATTTAAAATAGTGATCGATTCAAAATGGAAATTTCACTTACATTGAGAGAATGGGAGCCACCATATCAAGAGACGCTATCAGAATTCCAAGTTCAGCAATGATTGCTGTTAAAAGAAGGGCCCAGGTCGGCTCACCATTGACTTTTCCATTGCCAAACACCTACAATATATAAGATACCAACAAAATCTTAAAATTCAAAATCATGAATAGAAAGTCACATTACTATTTCTGATTCATTTCATCACCTTATCAAAAAAGTCTCAATTCAATAAAAAAACACTTTGGTTAAAAAAAAAACTATTACCAAAATTGAAGATGTCAAATACTTGAAAAAATGTGGAAAGCATAAGATAAACGGATACATTTTCTTTACTGAAGCTATACATTCTGAGATTTACTATCTGGAGTCTACACAGCTATTAAAAAGAGCTACATTTTATGCTTTGAAAATTCTTTGATGATTCTAAAAACCTCTATATCCCGTAGAGAAACCAAAATGACAGCGAGGAAGACAAAGACCACACCTAGACAAAGAAGTGAATTTAAATAGCTTTCAAAAAATGTTCTGCATCAAGATTTCTATACCTAATTATTAATCACAATTATGGATATATCTGCTGAGACAAACTTATTGCTGAGAGTGGTTTATTTCTTTGATACAATTAAATAGAAATGGGAAATGAGTTCTGAAGAAGGGAAAACTGAAACTTGTGTGACTGAAATATTACAATAATGCTCTGCTGAACATTTCTGTTTAATTAGAAATTCTAAAAAAATTAGACACTGAAGCTGAAATTCCTACCTTTACAAATTATAGTGAAAAAGTAGACACGAGCTTTTCACATGACATTTGCTCTTATTAAATTTTGCGATGGTAGCTAATGAGCACTCTCTACTTCTACTCAGTCATCAGTTATACAGACAAAGATCAACAATTAACAGCGGAAATAGGGATAACTATCTTTCTCCAATTAATTTTATTAGGGATGAGCAAAGATTCACCATCATCCGGTTTCTTAACTTTTATTTTTATTTTAAAACCTGAAATTTTTGGAATGATCAGTATTTCAATTATTTGAACATGTGGAATGAAGTGCAATGTTAGAGTGTACACAGGAGTAGCCTGAAGATATGTTAGGGAGTGGCAGCCGAAAAAAATATTCTCCAAAACAAACAATGGCTAAATCATTTGTACAAAAATTGCCTTAAAAATATACAGTAAGAAGTCTCACAGCACCAGGTTAAAGACCAACAGGTTTATTTGGCATCACGAGCTTTCAGAGCGCTGCTCCTTCCTTAGGTGAGTGGAGAGTTGGGTTCACAAACACGGCATATATAGACAGAGATGCAATTGCAAGATAATGGTTGGAATGTTGCATTATCTTGCAATTGTGTCTGTCTATATATGCCCTGTTTGTGAATCCAGCTCGCCATTCACCTGATAAAGGAATAGCGCTCCGAAACCTCGTGCTACCAAATAAATCTGTTGGACTTTAATCTGGTGTTGTGAGACTTCTTACTGCGCCCAACCCAGTCCAACCCTGGCATCTCCACATCATAGCTAAAAATATATGATGTAGCAGTAAGAAGGTTTAATCAAAACAAATATATAGCTGTACTAACCTGCAGGAAAGGAATGATATTATCTTTAGCTATGGCTTGCAACAAACGTGGAGCGCCAGTTAAGCTCTGTAAACCAGCTCCACAGGTAGAGAAAAAGGAACCTATCACAATAACCCAAGGAGAAGGCCAGGCCAGAGTACCAATAACTAGATTATTATTCACAGCATCACCATACCTGGGGACAAAAAAGAAATACAAAACAAATTTATTACATATAGAACTTTTCCAATAACAAAAAGGAAACTGGCCTCGAGTGTTAATGGTGGTTGGGCGAAGGGCTGCGAGGGCGGTCGGGCGAGAGCGGTCATGCGGGGGCGGTCGGGCGAGAGCGGTCATGCGGGGGCGGTCGGGCGAGAGCGGTCATGCGGGGGCAGTCGGGCGAGAGCGGTCATGCGGGGGCGGTCGGGCGAGAGCGGTCATGCGGGGGCGGTCGGGCGAGAGCGGTCATGCGGGGGCGGTCGGGCGAGAGCAGTCATGCGGGGGCGGTCGGGCGAGTGTGTGAGGGCAGTCAAGTGTGGGCGGGCGGTCGAACGAGCAAGCGAGCCAGCAGGGGAGGGTAAGTGTGCGAGCATAAGAGAGAGTGGGCATGAGTAAACAGCAGAGGGCGAGCGTAACCAGGAGGGCAAGAAGGTTGGCATGAAAGAGAAAGCGGGCATGTGGGAGAGTGAACAATAGAATGTGTGAGAGAGCTGTTGTCAGAGTGTGCGCATATGAGAGAGAATGCAGTTGAGAGAGAATGTAAGAGCATGTGCGAGTTGTGTGAAAGAGTGTTTGTGTTTGTGTCAGAGAGAGAAAAGCAAAGTTAAAACTTGTTTTTCCATTTTCAAAATATCCAACAATTAGACTTCATAGTGACAATAATTATTTTTCAGTGCCAAGGTGGTACATTGGCAGCAAGTACCACTTCTGAAAATTGTTAAAAGAGACTCTAGCAGTGAATCCAGATTGAATTTAATATACATGGACGTTAATTGGATTCAAAACAAGCTCCCTGTGACTACATCAGAGCATGATTTTGAGGAGAGCTTAGTTTAATTTACTATTCCCTTTTGGGAAGGAAATCTGCTATTCCTACCTGATCTGGCCTACGTGTGACTCCAAACCCACAGCAATATCATTGACTCTTAGTTGTCCTCTGAAATGGCCTAGCATTCAACTCAGTTCCAGGGCAATTAGGGATGGGCAACACATGCTGGCCTTACCAACGACTTCCACATTCCCCAGAATAATTAAACATTTTATTTATCCATTAATGTTCCTGTTCCAAACACAGGCTTCTTTTTTAAAATTGGTTTGCTTGCAAAATATTTATGTTCCTTATGAGACCAGACAAACAAAGAAAATGCAATAAATGACACTTTGCACAAAAAGAACTTTGGAAATCAGCAAAGGAATCATTATATTGACAGCGTGAAACACCCAAGACAGAGTAGATAATTGTAGATTTAAATACCCTGGAGCACCTGGATAAGACACTTATGTCAGACTCATATTTATTGACTACAGCTCAGCCTTCAACACCATTATTCCGACAAAACTCATCTCCAAACTCCATGGCTAGGGCTCGACTCTTTCCTCTATGACTGGATCCTAGACTGCCTAACCCACAGACCGCAATCAGTAAGAACAGGCAACAACACTTGCTCCACAATTATCCTCAACACCCGTGTCCCACAAGGCTGTGTCCTTAACCCCTAACTCTTCTCCTTATACACCTCTGAGTGTGTGGCCAAATTCCCCTCCAACTCGATTTTCAAGTTTGCTGATGACACCACTGTAGTGGGTCGGTTCTCAAACGATGATGAGAGTACAGGAAAGAAATAGAGAATCTGGCGAACTGATTCAACGACTATAATCTTTCCCTCAATGTCAGTAAAATGAAGGAAGTAGTCATTGACTTCAGGAAGCATAGTGGAGGACATGCCCCTGTCTACATTAATGGGGATGAAGTGGAAATGGTCGAGAGCTTCAAGTTTCAAGGTGTCCAGATCACCAACAACCTGTCTTGGTCCCTCCATGCTGGCGCTATGGTTAAGAAAGCCCACCAACGCCTCTATTTCTCAGGAGGCTAAGGAAATTCGGCACGTCCACTACAGCTCTCACCACTTTTACAGATGCACCATAGAAAGCATTTTTTCTGGATGTAAGATGACAAGAAACTACAAAGGATTGTGAACGTAGCCAAGTCGATCGCGCAAAATGCTTTCCATCCATTGATTTGATCTACACTTCCTGCTGCCTCAGAAAAACAGCCAGCATAATCAAGGACCCCATGCACCTCAGACATACTCTCTTCCGCCTTCTTCCGTCGGGAAAAAGATACAAAAGTCTGAAGTCACGTGCCAACCGATTCAAGAACAGTTTGTTCCCTGCTGCCATCAGACTTTTGAATGGACTTACTTTATATTAAGTTGATCTTTCTCTACACCCTAGCTATGACTGTAACACTACATTTTGACCCCTCTCCTTTCTTTCTCCTCTACGTGCTCTATGCACGGCATGCTTTGTCTGTATAGCACGCAAGAAACAATACTTTTCACTGTATACCAATATATGTGACAATAATAAATTAAAATGTACTTCTACTTTATTGAACAATGTAAAATGGAGCTTTTAAAGGTTTGAAAGAGTTATCAATTACTTAAAAAGATACTTAAAGACTGTGGATTAACCATGAATGTTATACTGGATATTGATCTAAAGAGACGCAATAAAAATATTAAACAAACCAAATACATTTTCATAATAGACTTTAGTTCTTTTCAAAATGATTTAGTACTTACTTATCTCTAAGTACAACACCTTCAATACAGGCTCCAAACAACACCACACTACTCAAGTCTGAAGTTCAGTCAAGTGAAATAAAAGTCAATTCAATTAAACTTATGGACTGCTGAAAGTATAATTAATCATCAGAATCGGTTTTACAAGTAAACACCGCTAGATTTGTGACAACGTTATGATGTGTTTCTTTGCCAAAGTGCTTATAATTAGAAATAAACATACAACCTTTTCATAAACAATTCCCCTTGCTCTCCAATTAAATTGTGCACAGCTGTTTCACATGACCAATCTTTTTTCAACCAAGAAAACTAGATGGGGCAGATTAACATAGCCCAAGAGCAGTTGTGACTGTAGTCAGATGTTCTTGGTTGGTTGGGAACTTTAATAAGCTCCAAAGATGTGCGGGTTAGGTTGATTGACCATGCAAAATTGACCCTAGTGCCAGGGGATTAGCAGGATAAATGTGTGGGGTTACGGGAATTAGAGCCCGAGTGAGATTGTGGTAGGTGCAGACTCGATGGGCCGAATGGCTTCCTTCTGCACTTTAGGGATTCTAGGATTTTACATTCTAAGACAAAGAAATAGGCATGGAAAATGGTTTTCACAAACTGGACTAGTGATAGTTTTAAAATTTCGAGAGACCAGGTCTAATTTTCTTTTTCACATGGAATTGTTCATACTTGAAATGCTTTGCCTGGTTTTGTTGTGAATGCTGAAAATGTAGTGACTTTTAGAAAACTTGTCAGGAACACAGATGTACGTATTCTTGTTTTTAACACTGTGCTCATGTGCAAAAGATATATCGGACACTGAGGACCTACAGCAGACCTTCTCCACTAATACTGCTCTGTAACTAATAGAAAATAACATGTTTAGAGAGCCCACCTCCTCTCAAGGTGGGCAATCAAACTGATATCCAGTTTAAGGCATTCAAGCTCCAGTAAATGAATGGAGGTGCCTGGGCTCATTTCCCCTGAAGAAAAGGCTTCGTGAAGATAGCATTCAACATTCTTGAGAGAATCAATAAATTAAATTCCACCGGCATCTTGAAATCCATGAATTCAAATTTGTGTGTTCCCCAAATTAAAAAGGCAACGTATACTAGATTACCCAGGGAAACAATTGCTCAGATCTTCCAATCAGCATCAGGGAGGGCACACTCGCCACTGACTGCAATTTAATCTGCCCACGTACCATTTTAAGATGGAGCCTTTGCACGTTCCAGTCCAGCTCCAACAGGGACGAATAGGGTCAGGTGGCCAAGCGACAGTTCCAGTGAAGCCACGCTGCCTTTTTGCGTCATGAAGATCTGTCTTCAGTTTATTGACTTACAGTTTAAATGGAGTGTCATCCCTAACACTGCACAGCCTCCCCTCACTGTGTTAAACTCATCCCGAAATAATGCTCAATGCCCCCCCCCCCAATCCAAACAATGCTCAAGCCCCCTCCCTTGCCTCTCAAAAATACTCAATTTTCTTTCTTTTCTTTCTCTCTCCTCCCCCACTACCCACGAAAATGCTCAAGCCCCTTCCCTGACGCCCAACGGTGCTGATTCTCCCTCACCAGCAATTCCCTCACAATGCTGACTCTTCCAACAGGACAGGAGCTACGGATTTCAGAATATGGGTTGGGAGGGTGGGTGAGGGTGACCAGTGTCCAGAACAGGGGGAGGGAAGCGAGCAAGCTGGAAGGTGGTGAACACGATTGGGACAAGGATGACCTTTGTTGGGTGGGGCTTGAGGAGTGTGGGCCAGGAGTTACGCTCAGCCGGCTGTATATCTGGTATGAATAGCTTTAAGTAAATCAGTGCAAAAATCTGTGTTTAGTATATGACAATCAACCCAAGTCTCTGTTGTTCCGGCCATTTGCTCCTACTATCACAGGCCATTGTGTAGCAATTTGGACAGGGCAAAACTGCTATTGAGAGTTTAAACTTTCCATGCAAGAATCATTGGAACTTCCTCCCTCCCTAACGGCATTGTGGATCAACCCACAGCACATGCACTGCAGTGATTCAAGAAGGTGGCTCACCACCACCTTTGTAAAGGCAACCAGGGATGGACAATAATGCTGGCCAGCCAGCGATGCCCATGTCCCACAAATGAATTTAAAAAAAGGTTCATCAGGTGCATCATCAACTTAAGTTGAGTCATTCGCCATTCCCCATAATGGAAGATTTAGGCCAAAAAACAATGACTTGTGTTATGACCTTCAGCCATCCCAAAGTGCTTTACAGCCAATGAAGTACTTTTCAAATGTAGGCTTCTGCTATCATGCATACATAAAACATCAATTTGCATGAAGATCAATCTCACAAACAGTAATGTAAAATCAACAGATCGTATGTTTTAGTTACTTCGGTTGAGGAATAAATATTGACCAGGACATTACTTGGGATTCCCTGCCATTCTTCAGAATAGACCTATCTGACAGAGTAGAATGAACTCCCTCAACACTGCATTGGAGAGTCAGCCCGCAAGTTTCAAGTTTCCTCCTAACCTGCAGCTAAATGAACTGTGAGATAATTGGCAAAATCTGAGAAAGGCACACAAACTGCACCAAACACGCCTTACAGGCATCCCAATCTGGAATCACAGGAATTAATTACTATGCCATCTACTTCGACCTTCAGTACTGTATGTTTTGCACTTACAACTATTTGCAATGAAATAAAAAGGATACAAATTAGTGAAGTTGTAGCAATAGCCAAGATTGTACCAATAGGAATTGACTTTTGTGCATCCTTCAGGTCTCCTGATCTATTAGAACCAGCCATGATACCTAACAGATAAAAGCAGAAAATTATATTATATATGATTATATCCAATTCCTTGTTCATCTTAATTTACATAATTGTTATCACTCACAATTTTCTATTATATTTGGTGAAGCACAATGCTCAATATGATACAAAAGGATAGAAATTACAAATAATTTATTATAGCTTATCAAAAAAAATCCAATGCTTTTTTAAAATTACCATTAAATGTAGAGCAAATTTACTACTTACCTTGTGGCAATATGCCAAATAGTGTTCCAATGCACAGCAAATTAAAATACTCCACTTGCCAGTGACAGCTATCCTCCCCAGTGAAAAGAAGAAATTAAGAGGAGTGATTTATACCTGATTATATATTGCAGAGCCACTAAGTCAATCAGTGACAAGAACAGAATGTTAACCCTAGCAGTTGTCTTGGCCAAGAGGCAGGGAACTACAGTTTTGTCAAAGAGCTCTGACCTGAAGCATCAACCTGCCTGTCTTTCACTCAGATGCTGCCTGACTTGTCAGTTTCCAATATTTCAGATTTCCAGCATTTGGGAATGTTTGCTTTTTGTTCTTTGCTTCCTACAGAGACACTGTTGTAATATAAATAGGATATTAAATATTGGGTTTAGCTTTTTTGCATCGAATATATTTCTAATTAAAAAATGCACTGTGCTAAATATTCAGCAGAAGTTACATTCAAGCAGTCTTTGTATTGTGTTAGGAACCATAATTAGAATTGTAACAAAACAAATTAAATTATGTGCAAATGTTTACACTGGTGTTAGTTTTATTATTTGCTTTAGTACTAGCACCAATAGTTTACTTTATAAAGTTACTGGAAATGTGTTTAGATTAGAACACAAAAGAAAATCAGAACACAGCTCATGTTGACCTGGAGGATGAATAGAACTCAATGTTTTTCTCTAAGAATCCAAGTTTGGAAAATAAATGAAACATAAATCGCATGAGCCAAGGATAACGGCTATTGTGAAAATAAACAAACTATAAATGCCATTGCTTCTTAACACACCAAATATATCTCATTAATCAAACCCAAGTATAGCGTTCAAAACACTAGCTGATTAAACTGTAGCACAGGCTTCCTGGACAATTACCAAATACGCTCAGCCTGCAGTTGAGATTTCCTTAGAAACATAGAAGATAAGGGATAGGAGCAGGAAGAGGCCATTTGGCCCTTCGAGCCTGCTCTGCCATTCATCACGATCATGGCTGATCGACCAACTCAATAGCCTAATCCTGCTTTCTCCCCATAACCTTTGATCCCATTCGCCCCAAGTGCTATATTGAACCCCCTCTTTGAATATATTCAATGTTTTGGCATCAACTACTTCCTGTGGTAATGAATTCCATAGGCTCACCACTCTGTGGGTGAAGAAATGTCTCCTCACCTCCGTCCTAAATGGTCTATCCCGAATCCTGACTGTGACCCCTGGTTCTGGACTCTCCCACCATCGGCAACATCCTCCCTGCATCTACCCTGTCTAGTCCTGTTAGAATTTTATATGTCTTTATGAGATCTTCTGATGTTTGAGCTCAGTACCAGAAACACATAAGAAATTATTGCACAAGAATGTGTGAAACAATCTCCAAGTGTCAGCCTTGAAAGTATTTAGAAATTATTCACAAGTTAAATTAAAACTGCATTTCTGTGACATTATAAAAATTATAGGGCTATCTGCATTTCAAAGGACTTGGCAGTAGCAAACAGTACTGTGCGCAGTCACTGGCTTTGACCATTAAATTCAATAGGGAAAAAACTGCGGTGAAATGGGAATAAAATGCTTCAGTATTATGAAATAGAAGAGGTCACACACTGACATAACACCCTATATACAATGTTTGGGAGCACACTAAGTGCAATGGAATGGAAGTGCATGGATTGAAGTGTGTGTTTTTTTTCCAGTAGCACTCATCAACATTGAGGGGGCAGACTTTAGACTCTGCTGGAGGAGGCCTTCCAGACAGCAGCATCATTAAAGGGGCAAGTGCAGTTAAAGCTCTATGTGAGAGTCAGATGACTTTGGCTTTTTGAGTTCAGAAGGCCTGGATATTTAATTAGATGGTTTCAGATGACGTACATAAATTTTAAATGTATTTTGTGATTTGCAGATCAGTGCTCTCTAAGTTAGTTTATACACCTGGACCCTGTGGGTAATTTTGAACTAGTCGTCAGTCTAGAGTGGCAACAGAATGCCAAAGCAGCAATCCAAGTACCTGTATAGTCCACCGTGGAGAGAGCTGATAAAGTGATGGCACCGTTATACCAAGCATTATATCGTGAGAAATGGGAAACAAAATACATAAACAATAAAATTAAAGATGGTGTAAGTTAAGTGTTGGTTTAACAGGTCTCTTATGTAACTACGTATAGAACTAACAAGCATATGATTGATGAGAGCGAAAATCCCTACTCTGCTTTCAGGAATCAATTTTCCGTAGCTAGGGAGAGGCCTAGCTAAATATCTTCAGCAGCTATCAAGGCGGCTTTTGGTTGTTTTCCCTTGTTTGTCTCTAAACAGGTTAAATCACAAGAGAAGGGGTGGTACAATTCTGAGCATGTTGAAAATCAGTAAATGAATGGACCAACAATGTTCTGTAATAAACACAGAAAAGGAAAAGCTATTTTTAAAAAAAATCCATCGAAGATCTTCCTTGAAAATACCAGCCTCCTGCTGCTGAAAGCAGAAAGCGCAAACAATGGACCTGGAAGGCACAGCACCAAATTCTTCTCGAAATTCCAGATTCCATCAGGAAGTAAAGCAGACGTCTGACTTTTGTCTGCGAGCAATTTCTGTGGGGTTCAATCACCTGAAAAGTTGTGCAGTAAATCCTGCTGTAGATTTGCTTAGGTGTAGAACAGAATCAAATGAGTAGCGGTCAATTTTCTTGTGCGTGACACCTACTTTTCAGACACTGGTTGCTAAACCCAGGAAAGAAAATATGCTTTTGGTCATCATTATGAAAAATTTCAATATTGGAAAATGAAACACTTTTTACATTGTGCATCAGCATCCAACACGTCGCAATCCTAGCCTCAGAAAGGCACTGTCTCTTCCCATTATATTAATCACCGATACACTTCTGTCGATTTAAATTTAGTGGCAAACCATGCTGTTTTTGTTGTGCCATGTTCGTTAGAAACTGAACTTTGCCTATCTAACCTTATTTTCCACAGACCTTTATAGTCAGCTTTGTCCCACCAGTCTAGATAGAATTTGGTTCTCGACATGATACTGTGCTAATTCACACTGCAATATCAATCTTTTCAAGCACATTATTATATGTTATTTATTATAGTAATTCAAGTTTCCTCACCAGTTACTGAGGGGAAGAAGATGCCAACCATCATTGTGAAGGTAGTTGTTATGTCTGCAAAAACATAGACTGGCAGATTTCTTTTTGATCCAGCGGCTTCAACAGATGATAAAGAATGCTTTTGGAGTATCTCCCCTTTGGTCAAGTAGCTGCCCCATAGATTTTCTACATGAAAATTGAAGAAGATTAAATTGTGAAATTTTGACTGCAGCAATTGAAAGGAAGTAAATTCATCATGTGTAAGAAAGATATAAAAATTAAACTTTGCCCATCATGTATTATTAAAAGGTTAGACATTTAAGAAATTGAAAGTCTGTACAATTCAAAATATTTAAATGATGACTTTATACAAAAGTCACTTGGAATACTGTTGGGTTCAAGGCTCAAATCTAGATTTTTGGAAATTTTTGAAGTTAGTAATGAATCCAATTTTTAGCAGTACTGCAAAAAGTACAGCTGCTATATGAAATATGTTTAAATAAACTCGGACTGTAAAAAAATGAGACAGTATGGTACATTGTGTGTAAACATTTGTATAGTTACATTATCCAAAATGCAGTACGAGAGTTACTCATCTGTTTGACAATTATTCCCAGACACATTAAGTGAGAATGGAAACATTAGTCAGAATTTTCCAGCAGTTCCCGCCCCGCCACCGCTGCAAGTGAGGGCAGAGAATTTGGTGCTTGGCCAAATTTCCATTCACTGTGGTGGAATCAGGAAATCCTGCCTGCATGAACAGCCGGAAAATTACGCCCAATATGATTTGTCCCAATTTAATTAATCTAACTTGGGATTGTAGTAAAGCATTTTCATATACCTTCAGCGTCACCAACACTTCTAACTTCCAAAAAATAACTGCACAGCCTTCTGCAAATACCAAGCTGTTTCTAATATTGTGCAAGTAAGTGTGGTAAAACAATTGTGACTTCAATGCTTTCCAGCCCATTTTCTATGTAGCTTTTTAGATAGATGGGAATTTGTGATTTAGACTACAGCAACCTAATGGTTGTTTTAAACTTACATGGGCAGTACAAAAGTGTGTGCAAGATGACATAATCATTGATATTCTCTGCTACATAATGTAACAAGAAAGTTATGATAAGGTGTTCTGCCTGCTGGTTCGGAGTATAAATGTACAGCTCAAGAGATTCTGGCTTGTCGTGCCCTCTGCTGAGTTACCTAATCTTAACCAATGCAATTCTCTTCAGTACTCCTATATTAGGGAGAAAAAAATAGATTAGGGTTTCACTCCTGATCATGATCCAGCAACCTCTGATGGAAGTATGTCTACGTGATCATCAGGTGTCAAGAGGATTGGCTTATGTTTTCAATGCTCCCGCATTATCAAAGATCACACATAAATAATGGCAATTTAGTCAGGACACCAGAAAACATGTCCAGTACCTCAGCATATCCCTAACAGCAGTCTTTATGGAGGGAGAAAGGTGGCGGATTGGTGAAAGCAGTAGAAAAAAATACAAGTATGACAAGAGCATATAGTATTTTCTAACATTCTGGATGGTAATCAAGACTGTTATAGATGCACATAGTATAGGTCAACTTCTTCATTGGCATTTCATTGTAGATTTTGAATGGTGCACAAGGACGCATATAAGCGATCATACTAAATATCCAATAGAGGAAAAAAATAAGATAGGTAAAAATATTGTGATGGTATATTGTGATCTAGTTCAAACTTGCGCTCAAACCAATTTGCATAATCACAAAAGTAAAATCTTGTATCAACCAGCACATTCACGCAGCATAATAGAACATATAATTATTTCCTTTAAAAATAGGCCTTGCTTTATTTAAGAACGCTAACCTGATGCACTTTTACCATCACAAAAAAGACATTTTAAGCATGTCTTGTTCCTTGAGGCGGCCTAGTGGCTAGCACTGCTGCCCCACAGTGCCAGGGACCTGGGATCAATTCCAGCCTTGAGTAACTGTCTGGGTGGAGTTTGCACGTTCTCTCCATGTCTGCATGTGTTTCCTCCAGGTGCTCCGGTTTCCTCCCACATTCCAAAGATGTGTGGGTTAAGTTGATTGGCCATGCTAACTTGCGCCTTCATGCCAAGGGGATTTGCAGGGTAAATACATGGGGTTACGGGGATAGGGCCTGGATGGGATTGTTGTCAGTGCAGGTTCAATGGGCTGAATGGGCTCCTTTGGTACTGTAGGGATTCTACGATTCTGTGAGTCTATGACTTTAAATCACTGAAAATGACATTTAAAGAAAACTACACAGAAATGTTTACTAGTCTCGTTTGCCTAGACTAGTTAGTTTTTTGCCAAAATCCCAATTTGAAGAGGCTCCTTGAAAGGTCACAAACAGGTGTAATCTCGAGGTACTCATTATTTTGATTTGGAAGAGTAATCAGTTTTCTAGATGGGGTCAATTTCCAGAATTACTCTTTTTTAATCCAGGGTTTAAGATCGTGGAAACATTATTCATGCTCGATGCAACATGCAAAAATGTTGACTTGGCTGCTATCAGATGAATTGCACAGGACCAGTGCAAACTAGCAGATACTCTCGGCTGTCGAGTGAATTACATCTAGGTTTCAAGTATTACCATGTCGGAAATACGAAAATATACAAAATTATTTTAGATAATTTGATGTCATTTACTTGGGTGACACGGTGGCACTGCTGCCTCACCGCACTAGGGGCCCGGGTTTGATTCCCGGCTTGGGACACTGTCTGTCCGGAGTCTGCATATTCTCCCTATATCTGCGTGGGTTTCCTCCAGGTTCTCCGTTTTCCTCCCACAGTCCGAAAGACATGCTGGTTAGGTGCATTGACCATGCTAAATTCTTCCTCAGTGTACCCGAAGAGGTGCCAGAATGTGGCGATTAGAGGATTTTCACAGTAGCTTCATTGTACTGTTAATGTAAGTCTACTTGTGACACTAATAAATTAACTTCAACGTCAATATAGCCTGGTTTAATAAATTCTGAGAGTCATATTTTGCTGCACAAATGAATCTAACTACGCTATTAATTAGACTTGGATTACCGGCTTAATTTTAATTATATTTTACATCACAAACTAGTAATCTGGGCCAGGGCTTTTAGGATGGTGGAGTTTCCCTTATGCCATTTGTATTAGTGGCGAGCACTAGCCCCCCCCCCCCACGGTACTGGCTGCCCACAGACATCTAGGCCGCGATTCTCTGATCCCGCTGTGAGGGTTTGCACCCCCTTGCGTCTCCCAGCGCCGGATTTCCGGGAATGGTCGGGGAGGCCAGTGATCGGGCTGTGGGGGATGGAGAGCCAGCATTGTGGGGGTCACGGGGCTGGCCAGCAATTGGGAGGATCTGAGCACTGACAGATCAGTGCATGCACAGTGGCCCGCTCAGCACTCTGACTTCAGCCTTTCCAGCAGGGATAGACTCCGCCCTCTGAAATTTAATGTTATTCATGCCGGTGGTCTCTGCAGTGCACAGAGTGTGGGAGATTCTTCTCTGGACTCCCACTGAAAAAAAACCAGCGTGAATTATTCCAGTTTTCATGCAAATTTGACACTTAGAAGTTTTTTGGGGAGAACTCCACCCCTATGTTCCAATGAGCATTAATTGATTGGAGGTGGCACTTCCTTCTCTCAGTCAGGGCATGTCCCACCTCAGAGAGGGGGCAGAGGAAGAAATGAGCGGTTGGTGGAAAGGCCTGGGGGTAGGAAACACACACAGAAGCCAGAAATGATTCAGGGCGATCCAATGTTGAAAGGAGGCTGTCAATGGAGGCAGCTCTCACCCTTCCTGTATCAGGCCTGAGTAGGGTCACTTTCCAGGCTTCCCCTTATTTCTGGACTTCTGGCTGCCTGAAAATTGAAGATTGGCTGGCCAAAGCCTTGCCTGCCCCATTGTAAAACTGCAGATTGGTGCAGTTCCCGCCCGGAACCAAACAGCTCAAAGACTGAGAAGGAAGTGTAAATTAAAGTGAATGAGTTCAACAGAAAATTACATATAGAAAGGAAAATAATGAGTGAAAGAATGATTGAACTGAAAGACAAGAGACAGTACAGAAATGGTAAGTTTTTTTAAATTTTAAAAATATTTAGTAATTAGACATTAAGGAAGAAACTACACTTCCAATAGTTCATATTTGGCGCCATAGAGGTTCATTCGCACTAATTAACACAACACAATGTTGAAAGAATGCACAGATCTTACATGGCTCCAAACAGGCCCCTTGTGTCACTTCAGACCAACTCCTAGCCTTCTGTGCCACATTTAGTACCTATTGCAGGCAACTACAGCAACTTCACATGTCCAATATATTGCAACTGTAAGACAATCCTCAAGATGTTGTTTTTACAATATTAACAGTGGAGTGTCCTAAACAACAGCTTTTAGATCTAATCGTGCCTCAGCCTTTGCCTGAATTTGCTGTAGCCTTTGTGCATGAGTAACAATGAGGCCTATTACCCTTGCCATTATTCTGCCAGTGGATTATGGACAACTGTGACAATTAAATAAAAAACAAAATTAACCCAACAGTGGCACAACTTTGGGACAGGATTAGTATGAAAATAAAAAACTGAAAATGCTGGAAAAACTCAACAGGTTTGGCAGCATCTGCGGAGAGAGAAATTAAGTTAATATTTTGAGTCTGTATTACTTCTTCAGAGCTATTTTAGTAAGTAAATGTTTGGTTTACATTTGACTAATCTGAATTTGGCCATAGCAGACAATAAAAAGTTGTTTTCTTCATTTTGAATGGCAAAATATGCTGATATTGTGCACAAATGTCCATCAGGCTGCTTACAGTTAATTTAAAACAAGTATTTATTTTAGTTCATTTGATTAATGATGAGTGGACTGTATTATAATTGTCATCTGATGAGATTTATGCATCAAGTAAAGTTTACAAGATGAAAGGAGGCCCTCTAGTGGATCAACACATATTAAAACAAATAAGGCAACTATTGGGCAAGAAATTGTACTTCCTACTGCAAGAATCTAACTTTGAAAATATGACATTCTTCACTATTTCAAGTATACACAAATCATTCATTTCCCTTAGTCATACAAATAGAGTCATAGAGGTTTACAGCATGAAAACAGGCCATTCGGCCCAACTTGTCCATGCCGCCCTTTTTTAAAAAAGCCCTAAGCTAGTCCCAATTGCCCGCATTTGGCCCATATCTCTCTATACCCATCTTACCCATGTAACTGTCTGAATGCTTTTTAAAAGACAAAACTGTACCCACCTCTACTACTACCTCCAGCACTCACCACCCTGTGTGAGAAAAAAATGCCCCTCTGGACACTTTTGTATTTCTCCCCTCTCACCATAAACCTATGCCCTCTAGTTTTAGACCTTTGGGAAAAAGTAGGGGAGTCTAAAACTAGAGGGCATCGGTTTAAAATGTTCCATGAAATGCATTATTAATATAACCAGTTTTATACAAACCTTTTATTCTCCCACTTGCTACACCTGGAATTCCTTGGATTTCTGAGACATTATTTTGAACAAAGTACTCATCACAAGTCGCTGTTTGATTTTTAGAGTTGCAGAACAGGTCCCACAATTTAGTCGTTACTGTCACATTGTTTTCAATTGTGGTTTTGGCACAAACATCAAACAGATTTCTGGAGAGAGTTCGATTTCCCAACATGCAAATCCTAAAAAAAACAAGATAGCATTTTCTAATGTTGCAATACAACTTTCATTAAAATTGGCTCTTGCTGATAATACAATAGTATCAAGCACTATGCAGCATCAAACTCATGCTCACGAATGTTTTTTACAAATTCAAAGCTTACTGTTCTTCTGTCAAAGACAAATATTATTTATTTTTCTTTAAACTAATTCCAATAAGTAAATTATATATTACAGCATCTAAAGGAGGCTATTTTGCACACTTCTTCAAAGTAGCTATCCAATTTTTCACACTCCCTACACCCATAGCCCTGTCAAACTTTTTTTCCCTTCAAGTATGTTTCCAATTGCCTTTTGAAAGCTAAAACTGCTTCTACCACCCTTTCAGGCAGCGTATTCCAGATCCCAACGAGTCACCTTGTAATTTTTAACCCCCTTTATGCTGCCTATGAATCTTTTCCTGAAAGCCTCCAGCAGAGTCCTCCACTTACTGACTATTCTGCCTCTAGAAATGGTTTCTTATTTATGCTTATCCAAATGGATCAAGATTTTGAACACCTCTATCAAATCTATCTCTACTCTGAGGAAAACAACTTCTCTATTCTCACCATGTAACTAATCCTTTTTCCCCAGAGCTATTCTGGTAAATATCTGGATGAGTGCAGATCCACCAACACATAATCATCCAGAAGAATTAGAACCCCAATCTGGCCAACACTTTGAACATTCACTCCTTCCATCATCACTGCACTGTGGCTATGGTATGTCATGATGTGGAGATGCCGGCGTTGGACTGGGGTAAACACAGTAAAAGGTGTGGCTTTTGCTACCAAATAAACCTGTTGGACTTTAACCTGGTGTTGTTAAACTTCTTGCTATGGTATGTACCAGTACAAGATGCAGTGCAGCAACTCATCAAGGCTTCTTCAAAAGCACCTTCAAAACTTGCAACCTCTAATGTTTAGAAGAACAAGAACGGCAGACAAAGGGATCATCACTTGCAAACTTCTCTTCCAGTCACATAACATCATGACTTGGAAACATATTGCTATTTCTGAATTGTCACTGGGCCAAGATGCTAGATATCCCTCCCAGAGTATCCTCTCTAAGAGTTGCAAAACTAGTTCATAAAGGCAGCTCAGCACCAACTGAAGGCAATTTGAGATGAGCAATAAGAAATCCTGGACTTACCAGTAATGTCCAACAAATGTAAAAAACACTTCTGTACCCTCTCCAAAACACTCACATCCTTCCTAAATGTAGTGCCCAGAATTGGGCATAACAGTCCAGCTACAGCCAAAAAAATATTTAGTGTAGGTCTAGTATACATCTTGCCTTTTGTACTCTATGCCTCTATTTATAAAATCTGGATTCCATATCCTTTATTAAATTGTCCTTCCACCTTCAAATATTGGCATACAAACACCCCCATGTCTATGCTTACATTCTGTTTAAAACTGCACCATCTACTATGCATTGCATCGCTCATTTTTCCTACCAAAACATATCACCTCTCACTTTTTTGCATTGATTTTATTTACTTGTGTCCACCTACTCTATCAGCTCACCTATGTCCTCCTGAAGTCTGTTACTTTTTTCTCCACTATTGCACTTTCAAGGTTCAAAACTGTAAATCTGTGCCCTGTACCAGCAATGACCCTGGTACAGAAGCATGGGGAACTCGATTGTACCTCCCCTTCAGAACAAAACAAAAGTCATTCACCACAACCATCTTCTATCCCTTCGGTAATTTTATATCCAGCCTGTCTCTGCTCCATTTATCCCATATACTTCAGTTTTGCTAACAAGCCTAAGATGCGGTATCAAATATATTATCAATTATCAAATATATATCAATTATCAAATATAATTTTGAAGTCCATAAAACAATAACTTTTTAAGAAATCCATTCATGGGATATTGGCACCATTAGCAAGGCCAATTTTTAATGTCCATCCCTAACTGACTCTAAGAAGGTAATGGTGGGTACCTTCTTGACAACCAAATAGCTTGCTAGGCTATTTCAGCAGGGAGTTTAGAATCCACATATAGCTATGGACCAGGACAAGGATGGCAAACGTCTTCCTTAAAGGACATCAGTGAACCAAATAGTCTTTTTTATGATTATCCCATAGTCCAAATTTATTTAACTAACTATACTTAAATGTCCCAGCTATTGTGATAGGATTTAACTCATGCTTCTAGGTCATTAGTCCTGCTTTCTAGATTTCTAATCCGATAACATAACCATTATCCTACTGTTTCCAACTCCATTGCCTTCATCTATCCTGTGACTGCATCAAATAACTCAATCAAGTTCATCAAACATTTGCCTTTAATAAACCTGTTGCAGCTTTCATTTAAGAGTGCACAAAAAACACAATTTCACCAAAACTAAACCTGTGTACACTGAGAATAGCACAAAGAAAATATTCTGCTACAAATTTAATCACACAATCCAAGAATGAATCATAAAGTCACTTAGACAAGTCAAGTCACACCTGTAACTGGTTCCCAATAGTGTTGGTGAATATTGTTAAGAAATTAGCTATATACCTTGTATACATATACAATTAGTTTGAAATAAATAAAGGAATGGGCTAGTGCTTTAAGTTCATTTTCACTGTTTCAGTTATGGAAACCAGGCGAGAGGAATCATATTCTTAGATAAAGCTGACTAATTTGAATGAAGGGCCATATTTGGAAGAGATTACAAGTGATATGAAGAGGTGTTAAGATTTTTCATTTAATCTAGCTTGCTGAGGCACACATATTCAGTAATGTGTGGGAACATTAGACGTGGCTGCAGTAAACATCGCTTCTCAGCCTTTTGGCTAAGATCAAGTGTAGTATCGACATGCTGTGCTTGGTTGAAGTCATTAGGTTACATTTAAGCTTCATTTGAAGCAATTTTTAAAAGCGGCATCTCGGCCTTTTGGCTAAGATGCAAATGAGACCAAGCCTTGGAGGAGGAGCTATGCCTACTCCAATCAGCTTGAATCATGTAGATCAAGCCCAAGACAGGAGGTGAGAGCCCTGTCTTGTCAGCTTGGATCGGGAATATCTCAACTTATTGAGACTCTGAATTGGACTTGATTTGATTGAATTGGATTTTAAAAAAACATCCCAATATAATGGTGTAAAGCCAGAAACATTGGGAAGGTTCATCACAGTGGGCAGTGGAAAAAGACTCTGAAGGAAGACTCCAGTCAAACATTCCTGAGGGTCCAAGAATCCGAGAAGACCAGAGTACTGAGAAGAAATGTGGAAGGATAAAGGAAAAGCTGCGCATGCATACCAGCCATCTGGACTGGTACCTGCTATCTGTCATGGCCATGTGTTTTTGTTGGATAATTAGAAATGTCATATCCATTCTTAAACACTTATTAAAAACTCAATATGCCAACAGAAATAAAAGCAGAAAATGCTGGTAAAACTTAGCATGTCTGGCAGCATCTATAGAGAGGGAAACAGAGTTAACATTTTGAGTCTGTATGATTCTTCTTCAGTCATTTGGACTCAAAACATTAACGCTGTTTTTCTCTCCACAGATGCTGCCAGATCTGCTGAGTTTTTCCAGCATTTTCTGTTTTTATTTCAGGTTTCCAGCATCTGTAGTATTTTGCTTTTATACCAAAATGCCAGCATAAAGCGGACTCAAATCCTAATTGATTGGTTAATTGATTGGTTAGTGATAACTCTTAAGTTTAACTCAGTATATTTCAAAGAGTAAAACTTCTGCAATATGCAATGAAGAACTACTATTTTTAATTTGATTGGTGCACTTATACTTTAAAAAAATGCAACGATGCTTGACAATACTGCCAGCTTATTAAAAACAGATATTATGATAGTGCATTGATAGGTTTCCAGTGACCTTAAATACCATCATATTCAAAGTAACATAATAGTTTAGCAACACAGTTGCTTTGTCAGTATTCAAAATTGAGGTGTTTATTGCTGTTTGTTACCTGGTACTTCTGGTATTAGAAAAACTCCACTTATCCTTACAATAATCTTTCTTGAATTATTAAAAATCTGCAATTATATTAACTAGTATAAGTGCTGCAGATTGCTATATTTTCATTCTTTAATTTCACAAGTATATGCAAAGAATGTTCTAATTAAGTACATATATGCATATTAAATAATATTTAACAGCAATAATACTGTTATAAATTACATCTCATGACCTGTGAATGATAATTGAAGTGAATTAGGCAACTCAAAATACGTCTGTCGCTGGTTCCTAATAGAATGGATGAACATTGTTAGAAATGAGCTATATACCTTGTATATGTATTACAATGACTCCTATATACTATAGGATAAAACATTTCATATACATATTATATAAATAATGACTAACAGCAATACTAATACTTACTGAAATTCTGGAGGACGGATGGCTGATTTGATCACTCCCACATAGATGGACAATATGGATAGTATCACACAGACCAAAAATAAAGAGGCAAACTTATTAACATATTTGACGCCGATGAAAACAACCAAGCACATCAAAGTGAGGAAAATTGTCCCATAGATTCTCATGCTGTTAAGCATAGCACTGGTTTCTTCATGTGGTTCAGATGGTGTAAATATAGCTGCTGAAGGAACGATGTAGGCCTGCAAAACAAAGTGAACCAGTCAAGTTAAGACAAATAACTTGCAGGCAATGGAATAAAACAAATAAATTAAAAAAATAAAAATACTGAACAATTGATAGGTTAAGATGGGAAACTGGACTTGGCATCTACCACTGGCAAAGACCAGGTTACATCACAGATAAAGCTCCAGAAATCAGTGGGCAGAATAAAGTGAACTGAGATGCTTGTTATGGTAATCTGCTTTTTTGCCTTCACAGAATCTAGATTCTCAATGCGTTGTGAGGAGGAAAATCGACCCTCAGGTACTTCCTAAATCTCTGAAGCTACCTATTTAAAAAAAAAAAATCCCCTGGTCCAGATGGGATTAGCATTGGTTATACTAAACCCCAGTTTCAGTTTGGCGGAAACTGACAGCAATGCAGGTGGCTATCAGAGCATCTATATTGTAGACTCCAGGGCACTGTGATCTGAGCAGAACAAAATTAGCTCAATATATCCAAGCAAAATTCACTACAAATAGATTCAATGGGACAAATTCCAAATTAAAACTTCAATATAATGAAATTTGACACGTAAAAGTATATCGTTAACCTCTGTGGGGAAAATGGTTCTCTAACCTCAGGTATAGGAATGGAGATTTTATTTTACAGCTCTCTATTTCTTTTCCCTCTTCATAGTCAACAGATTCTCCAGACAGAAAGAGGAGGAAGGTCTACCCTCAAATATTGTCCATGCTTTTGAACCTGCCTTTTTAGAAAATACCATCTAGCAATGCAGATAGGAATAGCAACTGCACCCATCTCCAACCACTAACACCCCTCCACCCCATGACATAGCCAATACTGCATTTATCTCAGCTGGGTTTAATCTAAAACACAAGTGGCCATTCTTAAAATACTCAGCTGTCCAATAAAGCAGGACATTAAAGTTGTGGTCAATCTTCTTATCCAAAATGCACGTGATGAGCACTTAAAATACCATAATATTAAAGGATATGGGACAAGTGCAGAAAAATGGGATCAGCGTGCCTTTAGTGGTAGATATTATCTGTGCAGACTCGATGGGCTGGAGGGCCTTTTCTGCACTGTATGACTCTATGATAATACACAATTTTAACAGGAGTACTGGGTAAGATCCTCATATCCCCCCCTCCTCTGAGACCAGCTGTAATAACCACATGGGCTGAGCTTAGCCATTGTATTTACATACTTGACATTCCTCCTGAGAAGAAATGTCACAGGAATTCTCTGTTATTCTCCTAGCACATTAAAAAATATGCTCAGATCTGCTGAGACCAGTGCTGTCATTTAATAACAGCTTTTAATTGGAAGTCTAATACTATACCATGCCCAACTACAGTCACTTTTTGCTGGAAAAAATATGATCAGAAAAGGTAATTAGTCCATTCTGTGGAAATTCTGTGTTAAATTATTTTCATTTCCAATTAAACTGTTAAAATGTGATTACTGGGAGGCATTGAAGGCATGTTGCAATATCAGATGTGTTATTATTCAAACAAATTATTAAACCAATGTCCTGTTCCCGGGAGCTTCAAGTGAATGACAAACTCAGAGCATTATGCAAAGAGCATGTAATTCTGATATCTTAGCCAATACTGTTTCCCAATTCACACCAATAACAGATTAACTGGTCATTCATCACATTGCTTTTTGTAGGGCCCTGGTAGAAAAAGGTCCACTGAATAGTGATTATATAACAACAGTTACACACTTGAAATCAGTTCAGTGTCTCATGGAGCATAAGGGCAAGTCTGAAAGCAGAAATAAGCTGTTTAAATGCAAGTCTTATTTTAACTGAGGCCACTGAATGTCAATGGCTTAAATGTTTGCACACGTAACCGGGCATGTCAGAATTATATTGATCTCTATAAAAGTAACTTCACTGTCATTTCAACATTAAATGTTCAGAAAAATCAAACCACGGGAGTTTAAAGTAAAGTTTATTTATTAGTCACAAGTAAGGCTTACACTGCACTGAGGTTACTGTGAAATTCCCCGAGTCGCCACAGTCCGGCGCCTGTTCGGGCCAATGCACCTAACCAGCACGTCTTTCAGAATGTGGGAGGAAACCGGAGCATCCAGAGGAAACCCGCGCAGACACGGGGAGAATGTGCAAACTCCACACAGACAGTGACCCAAGCCAGGAAACAAACCCGGGTCCCTGGTGCTGTGAGGCAGCAGTGCTAACCACTGTGCCACCGTGCCATCCATGTTGAAGTAAATGTAACATTATCAACTTAAATTTGACATCAAAACTTAAATTTAACTCAACATTATCCTCACAATATTGATTAGAGCGGAGCTAACTCTTAAAGAAGTACAAAAGCAATATGATTACACATTCCTTTTCATAGAACAGAACCTTTGGGTTTCTTAGCATGGCAATTAAAATAAAGACAATCATCAAGGGCTTGTCAAAAATACAGTTTACAGTCTACTCACCAGTAGAATTTCAATGGCACCGAGTATATACATGGCTCCAGCAAAAGTCGTTCCAAGATAGAAACACAGGCCCACGGCACCCCCAAATTCTGGTCCAAGGGACCTTGAGATCATGAAGTAAGAGCCTCCAGCTGCAAAAAAGATGCACAATGAGAGAAAAAAAAAACATTATTGCAGGGATCAGATGAAAGCAGTAGGGAGACAGAAGAGGAGGTTGAGGGCAGCACAGAAGTTAAAGAGAGCACATTTAGTAGTAAAGCCAGTATCAGTAATCCTAGTACTAGACAGATCGGGCAAAAGCAAGACAGGGAGCAAGGGAAGTCCAGATGAAATTGCATTTATTTAAATGCAAAAGGCCTGACGGGCAAGGCAGATGAACTCAGAGCATGGATGGGTACATGGGACTGGGATATTATAGCAATTACTGAACCATGGCTAAGGGAGGGACAGAACTGGCAGCTCAATGTTCCAGGGTACAGATGCTATAAGAAAGATAGAATAGGAGGTAAGAGAGGAGGGGGAGTTGCACTTTTGATTAGGGAAAATATCACGGCAGTACTGAGAGCGGATATATCCGAGGGTTTGGCCACTGAGTCTATATGGGTAGAACTGAGAAATAAGGAGGGGGAAATTACTTTGATAGGGTTGTTCTAAAGGCCCCCAAATAGTCAGCGGGAAATTGAGGAGCAAATATGTAAGGAGATTACAGATAGCTCCAAGAAAAATAGGGTGGTAATAGTGGGAGATTTTAACTTTCCCAACATTGACTGGGACAGCCATAATATTAAAGGGTTGGATGGAGAGAAATTTGTTCAGTGTATTCAGGAGAAATTTCTCATTCAGTATGTGGATGGCCCGACTAGAGAGGGGGCAAAACTTGACCTCCTCTTGGGAAATAAGGAAGGGCAGGTGACAGAAGTGTTAGTGAGGGATCACTTTGGGATCAGTGACCATAATTCTATTGGTTTTAAGATAGCTATGGAGAATGATAGGTCTGGCCCTAAAGTTAAAATTCTAAATTGGAGCAAGGCCAATTTTGATGGTATCAGGCAGGAACTTTCAAAAGTTAATTGGGGGAGTCTGTGGGAAGGCAAAGGGACGTCTGGTAAGTGGGAGGCTTTCAAAAGTGTGTTAACCAGGGTTCAGGGTAAGCACATTCCTCTTAGAGTGAAGGGCAAGGCTGGCAGAAGTAGGGAACCCTGGATGACTTGGGATATTGAGGCCCTGGTCAAGAAGGAGGAGGATGCACATTACATGCATCGGCAGCTGGGACCAAGTGAATCCCTTGAAGAATAAAGGGGGTGTAGGATTAGAGTTAAGAGAGAAATCAGGAGGGCAAAAAGGGGACATGAGATTGTCTTGGCAGATAAGGCAAAGGAGAATCCAAAGAGCTTCTACAAATGCTTAAAGGCCAAAAGAGTAACTAGGGAGAGAGAAGGGTCTCTTTAGGATCAACAAGGCCATCTTTGTGTGGATCCACAAGAGATGGGTGAGATCCTAAATGAATATTTCTCATTCATATTCATTGTTGAGAAAAGTATGGATGTTAGGGAACTTGGGGAAAGAAATAGTGATGTCTTGAGGAGTGTACGTATAAAAGAGGAGGTGCTGGAAGTCTTAAAGTGCATCAGGGTAATAAATCCCCGGGACCAGATGAAGTGTATCCCAGGACATTGTGGGAGGCTAGGGAGGAAATTGCGGGTCCCCTCGCAGAGATATTTGTATCATCGATAGTCACAGGTGAGGTGCCTGAAGATTGGAGGGTGGCAAATGTTGTGCCTTTGCTTAAAAAGGGCTGCAGGGAAAAGCCTGGGAACTACAGGCCGGTGAGCCTCACATCTGTGGTGGGTAAGTTGTTGGAAGGTATTTTGAGAGACAGGATCGACAGGCATCTAGAGATGCAAGGACTGATTAGGGACAGTCAACATGGCTTTGTGAGTGGAAAATCATGTCTCACAAATTTGATTGAGTCTTTTGAAGGGGTAACCAAGAAGGTAGATGAGGGCAGTGCAGTTGATGTTGTCTACATGGACTTTAGCAAGGCCTTTGACAAGGTACCACATGGTAGGTTAATGCACAAGGTTAAATCTCACAGGGTCCAGCGTGAGGTAGCTAAATGGATACAAAATTGGCTTGATGACAGAAGCCAGAAGAGGGTGGTTGCAGAAAGTTGTTTTTCAAACTGGAGGCCTGTGACCAGCGGTGTGCCTCAGGGATCAGTGCTGGGTCCACTGTTATTTGTCATTTACGTTAATGATTTGGATGAGAACATAGGAGGCATGGTTAGTAAGTGCGCAGATGACACCAAGATTGGTGGCATAGTGGACAGTGAAGAAGGTTATCTCGGATTGCAATGGGTTCTTGATCAATTGGGCCAGTCGGCTGACGAATGGCAGATGGAGTTTAATTTAGACAAATGCGAGGTGATGCAGTTTGGTAGATTGAACCAGGACAGGACTTACTCAGTTAATGGTAGGGCGTTGGGGAGAGTTACAGAACAAAGAAATCTAGGGGTACAGGTTCATAGCTCCTTGAAAGTGCAGTCACAGGCAGACAGAGTGGTGAAGAAGGCATTCAGCATGCTTGGTTTCATTGGTCAGAACACTGAATACAGGAGTTGGGATGTCTTGTTGAAGTTGTACAAAACATTAGTAAGGCCACACTTGAAATATTGTCTACAGTTCTGGTCACCCTATTTCAGAAAGGATATTACTAAACTAGAAAGAGTGTAGAAAAGACTTACTAGGATGCTACCGGGACTTGATGGATTGAGTTATAAGGAGAGGCTGGATAGACTGGGACTTTTTTCTCTGGAGCGTAGGAGGCTGAGGAGTGATCTTATAGAGGTCTATAAAATAATGAGGGGCATAGATAAGGTAGATAGTCAATATCTTTTCCCAAAGCTAGGGGAGTGTAAAACTAGAGGGTATAGGTTTAAGGTGAGAGGGGAGACTTACAAAAGGTTCCAGAGGGGCAATTTTTTCACACAGAGGGTAAAGAGCATCTGGTGAAGCTGCCAGAGGTAGTAGTAGAGGCGGGTACAATTTTGTCTTTTAAAAAGCGTTTAGACAGTTACATGGGTAAGATGAGTATAGAGGGATATGGGCCAAATGCGGGCAATTGGGCCTAACTTAAGGGTTTAAAAACAAAGGGCGGCATGGACAAGTTGGGCTGAAGGGCCTGTTTCCATGCTGTAAATCTCTATGGCTCTATGACTCTAGTAAGAAGTTAAGCATGTGAATCCTAATAAGTGGATCCTCAATTGGACAAAACAATAAGTTATAGTCACATATTCTTGTAGTCTTTGGGCAGAATTCCCCAAGTCCACGTCAGCGGATTTGAAGGTGTGTTGGGAAGAGAATATGGCGGGAGGCCCAGAAATCGGTTTGCAACAACGTGGCGTGAAGAAGTCAGGACACACCTGAACAATGCCTGGTGCTGCCTCCAGTGTTCAGGGTGGAGGCTGCCCACAACTTTGGACCCTGGAACACCACAGCAGTGGGTCAGATGGTGACCTGCAGGTAGATCTTCCAGGTTAGGTGTCATGGATGGGGGTCCATCTCTCAGCCTCAGAGTGTTCCTGGAGATCCAGCAGCATTCTCAAGTGGTCCATGTTCCAGTCTCACAGAGGTTCACCTTCTTTCTTCAATAGTGCATCAGTGATGTTGGGTGCCTTTTCAATATGGCACCCAGTTATGACGGCAGACTACCCACCATCCAGGCCTGCCCCACCACTAAATAAGGCGTTAAACACTTGGGTGCATAATTAATGAGATTGGGGCTGAAAGATGTGGCATATATTCCTGCCAGCCTCGGCAGTGGTAAACACCCCACTTTCCCACCACGACAGTCTCAAATTGGGAGAATTCTGCCCTTTATGTCAATATAAAACTCCTATTAAAACAGTCTCAGATATAAGCTTCACTCAAGGAGCTAAATTCTGCTAGTTTTTAAATATCCATTTTCATTAAAATAACGGGGTGCATGTCGAAGTGGATGATATATGCATGGCTAAAATAAATTCTAATGTTTCTCTACAGAACATGCTTGAAAAGCAACAAGCTCAAAAATTTAAACCATGTGCTGAAAGTGTAGATCATTTATTTTTGCCAACAGACTTTTCAAAACAAGTTCATTACCTGGTACAACTCCATTTGTTGCTATCGCACTCATTGATATGGCTGTTAACATTGTCTGAAAAACATAAAATCTAAATTATGAGCTTCATCTTTTCAAGCATTCCACTCTGAATTCGTCTTACAAAAGAGTTCATCCACAATTTTAAATTATTTGAAAATCTTGCTTTGGCTAGGTATACAAAATAAGAAGTCTCACAACACCAGGTTAAAGTCCAACAGGTTTATTTGGTAGCACAAGCCACTAGCTTTCGAAGCGCTGTTCATTCATCAGGTGACTTTACCCCAGTCCAACGCCGGCATCTCCACATCATAAGTATACAAAAGCCAGCAGAATGCTAATTAAAAACTTTACATTAATTAGTAATTCCCTGCTTTACCAGCTGAGGGCACCAAATAATCATTACTGTGAAGCTTAAAATTCTTATTTTTTTTCCCCTTAAAAATGTTAATGATTGTAGTTTATGGATTTAACTGCACAGGCATTTGTTTAAAATGTTTGAGATGGTCGAGTCTACTAAGATGTTCAATGGAATTATTGAACACAAAGCCAGCCCTGGTATTCTCAGCAACTTCAGACGACTAACCAAACAAACTACCTTTGTGATGTCTGTCTGCAGTCAGGTCAAAAAAGGAAATCCTACGTCAAAGAGGGAATCATTCCAGCATCATAAACTGTGGAATATGCATAACTACCTGGTATCACATTCAACATAGGCTGGTTATTTTGTACTCAAACATCAGCATTTTAAATGCAGGCAGTGTACGGATCCTTTCATGTGTGCTGAGTGAAGTTACTGTGACTAGACCAAGCAAAAGCCATTATTTGGCTGCTGCTCCTTTAGATTGGATTTTAAAGGCGTCTTTTAAAAGAAAAGAATGTCAAAACTTGATATATTCCTGAGGGCACTGAGAAATGCATTGTTTAAAGTTTAAATTTTTAAAAAGTTTTCAAAGTTTTAAGTTAAAAGAGAAGTAAATCAGTCTATCTTTTCATCCAACAGTAGCAGTGGTGCATTGGAGCGAAGTTGATGGCTCAAAACCATCCTTTGCTTTAATATTCTTCGGTGTCAGTCATGGTTCGGTCAGTAACACTTTAACCTCAGAATGTTGTGGCTTCAAGTTCCACTCCAGAGACTTGAGCTCGAAAAAAAAATCAAAGCTGACAATCCAGTACGGTACCAAGGGTACCTTTGTAGTGTCCGAGGTATCTGAGGTTATATCGGTTTTCTCACGTGGAAGTAAAAGATCACACGTGCTTTGAGTTATCCTGTGGTCACGAAAGATAGCACATAAATACAAGTCTTTCTTTTTAACAGCAGAGTTGGAAAAATGAACCAGACTTGATTGTGCAAATATGGTGAGCTGATTCAATTGAATGTAGATTCCATGAATCAAGCTCGAATATACAAGTAGTTAAGACAGATTAAACAGTACATTTAGATAGCAAAGGTAGTGTAATTGGCGCGGGTCACAGTGGGATTTGAGCGAGAAGATATTGAAATAGTTTGTCTATTTGAAACAGGTAGTATTTAAGCAAATTACAGACCTTAAGATGTAGGAGCAGAAGTAGGCCAATCAGCCCATCCAGTCTGCTCCACCACTTTCTGCCTAATCCCCATAACTCTGAATTCCTTACTAATTAAAAATCTGTTTATCTTAGCCTTGAACATACTTAATAATATTCCCACTCACCTGAAGAAGGGGCTTAAGGCTCCGAAAGCAAGTGGCTTTTGCTACCAAATAAACCTGTTGGACTTTAACCTGGTGTTGTTAAACTTCTTACTGTACATACTTAATAACCCAGTCTTTACTGCCCTCTGTGGTAAAGAATTCCACAGGTTCACTACTCTCCGAGAAGAAATTCTTCCTCATCTCCATTTTAAATTTTTATTCGCGAATGACAAGTTTAAAAAATTTTTGCATGAAAATGGTGTGCATTAAACAAGGCTCACCAGCAAATGAATTCACAAAAGAATTAGGATTCTGGAAAAGTTTACATTTAATTTTAAGTGAGCTCCATTGCACTTGTTTTGTGTGGTACTGTGTGCCTGGCCTTTTTTTTTGATGAGGGAAGGTTGCTGCCGTTAATTTTGATTTTACATTGAAGTAGAAGGGCATCTCATGTTGGATAATAGAGAACTGAAATTGTATGAAAGAATCACAAATATTACAAATGCAGTTTTATGTTGGTGTGCACAAGAGTGATGTCCTTGTACAAACCACTTGCATTTCAATTGTTGATACATTTCACGGATTTAAAATTCTGCTACTAGGATAAAGAAACTGGGTTTTAGCAAACACAGGAAACCAACACAATGATGTCAACCACCCATGTAGAATTATGCACCCTGGCTACTAAAGATATCCATAGGACTGGACCCATTAGCTAATACATAAGCAGCTGCTATACATAGAATCATATTCAAACTAACGTCAGTTAATTACTTTAAAGTACCCAGTGAGACTTTGTTAAATATATGGTCTTTGAATTGTCCTCAAAATCTACACATACATTTTGAGACTACTACACTTGCATATTAAGGGAAGTTCAAGAAAAAGGAAACCCATGAGTGTTCTTGGCAATAGTGGTAAAATAAGTGACCGATTCAAATTATTTTGAGAAGAAAATCCCAATAAACTACTTGAAGATGCTTGAAAGGAATTTAAAATACAGATGGAGCGTGAGAAGGTAAAATTCAATACTAGTGTCTTGTGCTTAAACAAAGGAGACTACAAAGGGATGAGGGAGGTGTTGGCTAGGGTAGACTGGGAGCACAAACTTTGTGGTGGGACAATGTGAGGAACAGTGGAGGACTTTCAAAGCGATCTTTCACAGTGCTCAGCAAAAGTATATACCAGTGATAAGGAAGGACTGTAGAAAAAGAGATAATCAGCCATGGATATCTAAGGAAATAAAGGAGGGTGTCAAATTGAAAGAAAATGCATACAAAGTTGCAAAGATTAGTGGGAATCTAGATGATTGGGAAATCTTTATAGGTCAACAGAAAGCCATGAAAAAAGCTATAAAGTAAAGGAAGATGGATTATGAAAATAAACTAGCTCAGAATATAAAAACATATAGCAAAAGTTTCTACAAATATATAAAATGAAAAAGAGTGGCTAAAGTAAACATTGGTCCTTTAGAGGATGAGAAGGATGATGTAATAACTGGAAATGAGAAAATGGCTAAGCCATTGAACAGGTATTTTGTGTCGGTCTTCACAGTGGAAGACACAAATAACATGCCAAAAATTGATGACAGGAAGGCTATGGCAGGTGAGGGCCTAGAAATATCACGAAAGTGGTAGTGTTGGGCAAGCTAATGGGGCTAAAGGTAGACAAGTCTCCTGGTCCTGATGGAATGCATCCCAGGATACTAAAAGAGATGGCGGGAGAAATAGCAAATGCACTAGTGGTAATTCACTGGACTCTGGGGTGGTTCCTGCAGATTGGAAAACAGCAAAAGTGACTGTTTAAAACAGGAGGTAGACAAAAGGCGGGTAACTATAGGCAGGTTAGCTTAACTTCTGTAGTAGGGAAAATGCTTGAATCTATCATCAAGGAAGAAATAGCGAGACATCTGGATATAAATTGTCCCATTGGTAAGATGCAGCATGGGTTCATGAAGGAAAGGTCATGTTTGACTAATTTGGTGGAATTCTTTGAGAACATTACATGCGCAGGGGACAATGGGAACCTTGGATGTGATGTATCTGGATTTCTAGAAGGCATTTGACAAAGTGCTGCACCAAAGATTGCTACATAAGATAAAGATGCATGGTGTTACGGGTAATGTATTAGCATGGATAGAGGATTGGTAAACTAACAGAAGGCAAAGAGTGGGGGTAAATGGGTGTTTTTCTGGTTGGCGATCAGTGAATAGGGGTGTGCCTCAGGGATCAGTGTTGGGATCGCAATTGTTTACGATTTACATAGATGATTTGGAGTTGGGGGACCAAATGTAGTGTGTCAAAATTTGCAGATGACACTAAGATGAGTGCAGAGCAACACGTGCAAAGGAAGCTGAAAGTTTGCAAAGGGATATAGATAGTCTAAGTGAGTGGGCGAGGGTCTGGCCGATGGAGTACAATGTTGGTAAATGTGAGGTCATTCATTTTGATAGGAATAACAGCAAAATGGACTATTATTCAAATAGTAAAAAATTGCAGCATGCTGCTGTGCAGAGGGACCTGGGTGTCCTTGTGCAAGAATCACAAGGAGTTGGTTTGCAGGTGCAGTAGATAATTAAGAAGGCAAATTGAATTTTGTCCTTTATTGCTAGAGGGATGGAATTTAAAAACAGCGAGGTTATGTTGCAGCTGTATAAGGTGCTGATGAGGCCACACCTGGAGTACGGTGTACAGTTTTGGTTTCCTTACTTGAGAAAGGATATACTGGCACTGGAGGGGGTGCAGAAGAGATTCACGAGGTTGATTCCGGAGTTGAGAGGATTGGCTTATGAGGAGAGACTAAGTAGACTGGGGCTATATACATTGGAATTCAGAAGAATGAGGGGAGATCTTATAGAAATATAAAAGATTATCAAGGGAATAGATACGATAGAAGCAGGGAAGTTGTTTCCACTGGCAGGTGAAACTAGAACGAGGGGGCATGGCCTCAAAATAAGGGGAAGCAGATTTAGGACTGAGTTGAGGAACTTCTTCACACAAATGGTTGTGAATCTGTGGAATTCCCTGCCTAGTGAAGCAGTTGAGGCTACCTCATTGAATGTTTTTAAGGCAAGGATAGATACATTTTTGAACAGTAAAGGAATTAAGGATTATGATGAGCGGATGGGTAAGTGGAGCTGTGTCCATGAAAAGATCAGCCATGATCTTATTGAATGGTGGAGCAGGCTCGAGGGGCCAGATGGCTTATACCTGCTCCTCGTTCTTATGTTCTACCATCACAGGAAACTATGCTCACATTTTATCCCCTATTCTCTAATCTAGAGATACTGAGTTCAGGCACTGTCTCTCCATTGGTATCCCAAAAAATAAAGCTCAGATTAAATCCAATCCTGGGAATTGCCGAAGCTATATAATTTTGCAATAAAACAGCTGGTACACACACAAATATTTAAAGTCAATTGAACAACCTTGCAATTTGTGAATCAAATCAGTAAACAGAACTCAAAGCATGAACGAAGCCATACTCATGAAAGTTTTCCAGTACAAAAATTATGGATATCTTTAGGGTTTTAACATGATTAAATAGCATTAAAATATATAGAAAAACATTCAGAATGATTAACACTGCGTGCATCCCGACTGAATCAGAATCATAATATCATTATTCAGATTCATCAGTCTGCGCTATCTTTATATAGGTCTCTATTGCCACTCAATGTACAACTGACCGGTTGGAGACCCATAAGCTTCACACCTAATTGGTTTTCAAGAGAAGCTATTCTGAAGCAAAAATTTTGCTTCTCCTGGACTAGATAAGATTCCCTATGTTCTGAAACTTAGGTTTTTTTTAATTGAATCTGCTTTACCTGCTCTATAAACACTGTTTGGAAGATGGAAAACTACCGAAAGAATGGAAAACTGCTCTTGTTGTATTTTGTTTTAAAAAAGGGAGCAGAAAGTATAGTTTGATTTGTCACGTTGTTATAGTTGACAGAGACCAATGCTGTTACGAAATTTACCTGGATTTTTCATAAACCTTTAATTCAGTGTCACATGTGTGGTTATTGAACAAATTATCTGCGTTCAGGATTAATGGCAAACTTTACCAGTGAAAAGTCATTTTTGTTGGACTGTGTGGAAGTGGTCACCATTAATAGGCAATATCAAATCCAACACATGGGGGGCGATTTTCCCACCTCAGAATGCCTGGCGCAGATCGCATCAATCCCGGAAAATAGCGTGTGGGCCAAAGAAAAGCGGCTTTGTGCCTGATGCCAAACAGTTTTCAATCATCCCAGTCCCTTTCTAATGGCGTGATCAGGCCGTGACAATTAGCATATTTAAAACAGCATTTAAATATGCATAACCTGTTCGACACTGGGTTCTCCCAGCTCGTGGGATCTTCCGACCTTCGAGCGTGATGTGAGAATCACTACTGGTCTCACTAGCGATGGCCACGTCGGGGGGCTTGGAGGCCAATGAAGCCCCCAGTTGGTCAGGGGCATGGCCAGGCAGTGCCCATCCGGCAGTGCCCAATCGACACCTTGGCAGTGCCAGTTGGGCCCAGCCAGTGTGCCAGGGGCAGCACCAAGGTGGTCAGACCTGAGTGGGGGGCTATGACTAGTGGAGGGGGCTAAGAAAGGGGAGGGTTCGTGCAGAGGGCATGATAGGATTTTGTGTTGGGGGTCATGATAAAGGGGGAAATGCCGGAGGTCATGCAGGGGACCCATCTGGAGGGCCCCCAATGCCGGTGACCTGTGCCAGGGAGGAGGTGGGAGGACATGCCGCTGATGTGGGGAGGTTCCTGATTTCCATAGTGGGAGGGAGGGGTCTCTAAGTCCATTGGGAGATTGGGGTGCCCTTGCGAAATGGCGCCTGAGCACTCTGAAGCCAGGTTCACCTGTATGTTTGGGCCCCAAAGCCAACCTCTCCCCTCCCCTCCACAAGTACTGCCGCACAACCCACCACCCTCCAAAAGGGTGACTGAGCGTGGGATGATTGTGATGCGCAGTGCACCTGAGAGACAGGCGCGGATTGCTCCATTATTCTCACCGTTATGACACTTAAGTAATGTTTTGGCAAAATTCCGCCCACGATTTCTAGCGTCCCTCAAGGAAGTGTCTTAGGGCCCTTTTTATTTGTGGCTTATATTAATGATACTGATGGTCGGATTCAGCTCCAGGACGAATTTTCTACTATAGTACAGTGCTCCAAGGAATGGCAACTTAACTTTAATGTGGTGAAGTGTTCAGTTCTCCATTTCGGCCACAGTAATCCTAATTCACTGTACCACATCGATTGCTAGCCGTTAGTACATTCAACCATTGAAAAGAATTTGGGTGTAATCTGGAGTTCATGAATCATGTGACTCAGGGAGTACAACAGGCAGAAAATGTTTTACGAGCGCTGAATGCATCCTTTTTGAGTCGGATGTCAGCATTTATCTTAAACTCTGTAAGCAGCTGATAAGCGCACATCTGGAATATGCAGCGACAGTTTGGAATCCACACTTTCAGAGCAATATACAGCTTATAGAGAGTGCAAAGACGTGTTACCAGGAAAATGGATGGCATGAGGGGAATACTTTATGAGCAGTGTATAAGAATTCTTGGATTACAATCTTTAGAGAAGACTGAGTTTTGATTTAGTTGAAGCCTATAAATTGATACCTGGGTTGGAATTCTCTGGCTGTTCATGCCCGCCGCCGCTGCAAGCAAGGACAGAGAACTTGGTGCTCAGCCAAATCTCCGTTCACTGCAGTGGGACCAGAGAATCCCGCTGGCGTGAACAGCTGCAGAATCCCACCCATGGCCTTACTACCTCCACGCCTGAAAAGTTCTTTACTTGCAATTGCAGTATTTGGCGTGGTCATCAGTTCACATCTTGATATTCACAATTTTTTGTCACATAGAGTTGTTGATACTTGGAAAGGTTTGCCTGATTTTATTGTGAATGCTGAAAATGTAGCGACTTTTAGAAGACTTGTCAGAAACAGAGTGTGATTTACATGTCCGATGTTGTTGTTGCTGTTCTTATTTTTAACACTGTGACTATGTGCTTGGCACATATGGCAATAAAGATGAATAAATAAACAAATAAATCATATCAGTTATATCCTAAAATATTAAACAATCATCTTTTGGAAATTAGCTCAGAATAATTACAGCTCTTGGAAAATTACAAGCACAATTTGCTGGCATATGCGGAGGGAAGCGCATAATATGTTACTTTTATGTTATATAGAAATTAAGAATTTAAGTAATGTAGTTTTAACAATGTTCAGTATAGTTTTGGACAAGCCACTCTAATGCAGTATGAACAACTGGCACTTACACAGCAGCAACACATGAAGACAATACAGAAAGATTGCAAGACGCCTGCAATTCCAACAAGCCATGTCAAACGTAGAAAAAGAATCACTCCAAAGATATTCTGTAGGCAGGGTAAGTAAACTCCCATCAGGGTTCCCATGCTGGGCGACTAAGGAGAGAGAAAAAAAACAATTACAGTTCAAAATATTTTGAAATCACAAACTGTATATTTTAATGGTTAATTTATGACTTCCATAAATCTTACTGAATGATCAAAAAAGACTTGTATTAATATAACACCTTTCACATAAACAAAGAGCAGCACAATTAATACTACTTAATTATGATAGTGTACAATGTGAATACTATAGGCAACATCTGTAATGCTGAAGAACATTAAAAAAATGACATGTGTGTTCTGTTCAAGTAACACTAAGGAATATATTTTGACCATTCAGCTTATGCATGGGCGGCACAGTGGTTAGCACTGCTGCCTCACAGCGCCAGGGACCCGGGTTCGATTCCTGGCTTGGGTCACTGTCTGTGTGGAGTTTGCACGTTCTCCCAGTGTCTGCGTGGGTTTCCTCCGGGTGCTCCGGTTTCCTCCCACATTCTGAAAGACCTGCTGGTTAGGTGCATTGACCCAAACAGGCGCTGGACTGTGGCGACTCGGGGAATTTCACAGTAACTTCATTGCAGTGTTAATGTAAGCCTTACTTGTGACTAATAAATAAATAAACTTCTTAGCATATTATGGCAGAATTCTCAAAATCAAAGATTGGCTACAATAATCATTTATAATACTTCAGTAAAAAGGATTAAAGCCAATCCTTGCCTTGGGTGGTCTTTTCTTGGAAATTTCTGCATTTTCTGCTTCCTCATGTTCCTTTGCTCCCTGAGTGATGTTTGTGTAATTAGCCAATCTGCTAAGGAGCGATGACACCTTTGGTCGAATGTCCAGTTCCTCCTGTAAAAGATTTAGACCGTGGGTATTTGAAACCACAATAAAACCCAGGGTATAAATTGCACCCTTTCAAATACATTTTTAAACAACCTACAAAACGACAGTGAGGTGGGAGATTGGTGCAAGCAATGCTTCGCCATTGCCTTCCTAGGCCTGATTCTTCAGTTGATATCCATTATTTTTTGGTGATTCCTTGACAGTAGATAAACTACACTCGTGTGAAATGAGCTTAAATTTTTGAGGTTCAAATTTTTGATGAATCAAAATTTCTCACATTACATAATGAGATTCAACTACTTCCATTTTATAAAAGAAAAGAGTGCTCCTTCATGGGAAAAACTTTGAATTGTTTGCTGGCCAATCAATAACTGCAATCATGGAGAATAGAACACCAATCATGCTTCATTACAAGGGATTTATGGGATGTTATTAGAATAATATCCAAAGAAATGATCAGCTGTTCTCTCATTATTGGACATCAAGTAAAAAGTTTGCTAGTTATGGATGGAGGCTCTAGTCTGATAACTTTGGCAGCATGCACTTATTGCAAGGGAGTCAGGTCAGGTTACAACTGAATAGTGCTCAGATGTTAAGTGCTCTGGTACAACTAATATACAGAATCACAAGTGTTACAGCACAGAAGGCTATTTGGCCCATTGTGTAGGCCTGGGTACTGCACTCAGTTCTGGTCACCATACTTTAGGAAAGATGCGAAGGCCTTTGAGAGGGTGAAGAGAAAACTTATCATAATGGTTCCAAGTACAGTGCGGCCCTGTTATAACGCGATGGGTGGGGTCCATAAAAGCGGGGTCGCGCTAAATTTGCCAATTATTAGCGGAGAAAAAAGGGTCCAATGACACCATCGTGTTATATCCGAATTCACGCTAAATCGGGCCGCGTTAAATCGAGGTTCCGCTGTATAAGGGAACTCAGACACATGATAGGTTGAAGAGGCTAGGGTTGGTCTCTGTGGAACAAAGGAAGTTGGTGGTAGACTTGATAGAGGTATACAAGACTATAGAAGGTTTAGAAAAGATAGACAAAGAAAGGTTGTTGCCATTAGTTGATAGTACAAGGACTAGGGAGATAAATTGAAGGTCTTGGTTAAAAGATGCGGGGGGGGGGGGGGGGGGGGAAAGAGTTTTTTACATATCAAGTGGTAATGACCTAGAAATTATTGCCTAAGAGGATGGTGGAAGAGGACATTATCAATGATATCAAAAGGAATTTGGATCGACCTTTAACAGAAATAAACTTGGCAAGGCTACGGAGATAGAGTGGAAGAACGTGACTAGCTGGATTGCTCAAAAGAGAGCCAGCATGGACCCGATAGGGTGATTGGTCTCCATCTGTGTTGTAATATCGCCATAACTCTATGTGGAAATATCAGACTAAAAGAAAGCATTTTAAATGTTAAGCACAGTTCTTCACTGAAAATCATTACCTCAAATAAGGCCAAATTTCTGTCATAATATTCATTTCCTTTTAAAGTGTCAGTTTTGTTTAGGAAAGGACTGTCTTCTTTGTGATATCCATGACCTGAAAAAAAAAGTTATGCTCATCATGGAAGAAAAGTCAAAATGTAGATTGACCATGTTAAATATGCTCCATGAGGTATATAATTTAATGTACAGCAATTAAACATTTCACAAACAAAGGTAATTTATAGCAGACGTTTAACCTATTTTAACTGCAGTCTTTTGTCCTCAACATAGAGGAAAAGGAAGGCAAGTGAATAAATATAAACCAAGTAGGAGCACACTGCACTTGGCCATAACATAGAAAATTGCACAATATGTTTCCAGTTGTTCTGCCCATCACGCAACGAAATGCAGTTGTCAGAGCTCTTACATGCATATCATCCCCATCCTTGAGTTCACAGAGAAACATTTCAAACTTGCTATACGCCTGTGTAAACGTTGAGATCAGTTTTTAAGGTAAAGCATTATAGGATCAACTTTTAAGCAGGGAATGTTTGAGGGATTACTTTAAACTAAAACAACCACCCAGCACAGATCTCAAAAAAATCCACAATGTATTGAAGGACGTGATGCCCACACCAGTCATTTATTATCTTTCTCCCCATCATATTTTTAATTCAGGAACCACCCTATCCCAAGACAGGATCAAGCAGATATGCCTGTGGTTTCAATGCAGCTCAGGGTCCGAGAGTAAGGAAAGAAAGGGCCAAGCCTTTAGAAAACATTACACTGTTAGGCCCCAGCCCTTGACTCGACTTAGGCCTTGGTGCGCTTGCAAGGGTCCAATTAACAAGGACTGAGCCTTCACTTCAGGAAGACTGAAGGTTCAAGACAAGTCCTGGACATTCATTTATTTAATATTTGCTTTGGAAGTTTGTTCCTGCATCCCATTTCTACGTGCACTGTTCACTTATTTTCACTGATCAGTCAGGTTCTGCCTCTCAAGTGTCAAAAATCGATCCATATTTTTCCTCTCTTAATTGACAAATAGGAACTGGAGGAAATGCACAATTAGTATATCTTTTTTAAAAAGTAAGCATCGAGGTAACTGATGCAATTATTCAGATTATACTTTAGTTCTGTAATTTTGGGGGTTTTCTCCCGTGTAAAAGTCGACCCAAGCTTTACAAAGGCATATGAAAAATTAGGCTTTTTAGGCCAAAGATCATGGGGTTGACTTTCACACAAGATTGACTTTGACACAAGTATGTATGCTAATTGAACCTCTGGGCAGTTACGTGCTTGGCAAGCCCCTGTTAGTACTGAACTGAAAATCGACGAACTGGTTTCAAATAGGACGCCAAAGCCAGAAGATCAGAAGTTGTGAAAAGTTTGCAGTGGACTAGGATCCAGATCTAAGGTGCATTTTGTCATTTGTAAAGTTAAAAAGTGCATTATCTTTTCTGCATTTGTGCTGTCCTCAAGTATTTTTAATGTGTACTGTACAAGAATTGCTGGGCACTGTAAAATTGAATATTCTTTTAAACAGAAATTTATGGAAAGATGCCCATTCTTTCTACAGTCATTGCTTGTTTAGTACGAGTAATTAAATGAAGAAAATATTTTAGTGCTGAAATTGACTTAGATCTGAATAGTATTATTGATTGTGAGTGAAACCCAACCATCTCAACAACCAATCTCCATTTAAACTGGTCCAAATTGACATCAAGGCCAGAATGGCAACAAACCTCTTCTGGGACCAAAGAAGGGCCCCAATAAAGTAAGTGAGATGGGAGTCCAACACAATCTCAGTTGGTAGACGAGAAGTCGAGGCAAGATGAGGCTCAAAGTTTTCTTGAAGGGTAGGAAGATTGATGGTATGACTAACTTTGAAGGTATGATTGACCATGTAAGGGGCTACGGAGGAGGCAAACAGAGCAAGTGGAGGCCTGGAGGGAACGTTTGGCAAGGTGGGGAAGGTGAAAAGGTGGGGAGGGGGGTTGCGGAAAGGTAGCTGACACAACTGAATGGATGGACTTTATCATGGGTGCCGAAAAATCAACTGCTGCAAGAAATTACATTGTGACATTCAAAGACAAACACAAAATTAACAAAAACATGTTATTGGAGAATGTGTGCATTTGATACCTGCACATTAGATTTTAATTCTTAGTGAAGATAGGCAATCTTGTTGGTTTCTCCCAGATCCCCTCTTTATAGTTAGCCAAGCAGAAGGACTGGGCTATGGCAGAGTTAGGGGGTGGAGAGAAATGCTCCCAGTAAATATGAAAGGAACAGGTCAGAAATCACAAGGACTGGATTGCCTAGGATTCTGAGAGATAATTGCATAAAATGCGCTGGTTAGGATTTCCTAAAATTCCCTAGATCCTAGAACAGTCCCACTAGTTTGGAAGTTAGCAAATGTAACTTCACTATTCAAGAAAGAAGGGATATCAAGTCAACATCAACACTAAAATATCTCCTTCAGTTAATTACTCGTACTAAACAAATGATGACTGTAGAAAGAATGGGCATCTTTCCATAAATTTCTGTTTAAATGAATGTCCAACTTTACAGTGCCCATCAATTCTTGTACACTGTACTCGAACATTAAAAAGCCTTGAGGATAACACAAGTGCAGAAAAGATAATGCATGTTTTGACTTTACAAATGACAAAAAAACACCTTAGATATGGATGAAACAGTGAACTACAAGCCAGTTAGCCGAATAGACATTGGTAAAGTGCTGGAATTTATTATTAAGGAAATTTTAATTTAGAAAATTGTTCTATAGTATTATCAGACAAACTCAACATGATGTTTGACAAAGTTATTAGAGTTTTGAGGATGTAACCAGCAGGGCAAAATTAAGAGGAACCAGTAGATGTAGCATATTCAGATTTCCAAAAGCCATTTCCAAGGTGTCACATTAAAGGTTAATATGCATAATAAGTGTTCATGGAATTGGATAGAGGATTGGTTGTTGGACAGGAAGCAGACAGTCGGCATAAACAAGGCATTTTCAAGTTGACAGGGACTTGTGTACTTGGTCGAGGAACACATAATTAGCATGCAAGTAGTGTAAGCAAATCATAGAAATCATAGAAACCCTACAGTGCAGAAGGAGGCCATTCGGCCCATCGAGTCTGCACTGACCACAATCCCACCCAGGCCCTACCCCCACATATTTACCCACTAATCCCTCTAACCTACGCATCTCAGGACTCTAAGGGGCAATTTTTAACCTGGCCAATCAACCTAACCCGCACATCTTTGGACTGTGGGAGGAAACCGGAGCACCCGGAGGAAACCCATGCAGACACGAGGAGAATGTGCAAACTCCACACAGACAGTGACCCGAGCCGGGAATCGAACCCGGGACCCTGGAGCTGTGAAGCAGCAGTGCTAACCACTGTGCTACCGTGCCGCCAAATCATTGAATCTTACAGTGCAGGAGGAGGCCATTTGGCCCATCAAGTCTGCACTGACCACAATCCCCCCAGATCCTATCCCCATAACCCCCATATATTTACCCTAGCCCCCCTGACACTAATTTTAGCATGCCCAATCAACCTAACTCACATATCTTTGGACTGTGGGAGGAAACCAGAGCACATGGAGGAAACGCACATAGACATGGGGAGAATGTGAAAACACAGAGATAGTGACCCGAGGCCGGAATTGAACCCGGGTCCCTGGTGCTGTGAGGTAGAGTGCTAACCACTCTGCCGCCCCAAATGGCATACTGGCCTTTATTGCAAGGGGTTTGGAGTAAAGGAATAAAAAGGCAAACTGCAAATGTATAATGCTTTGGTGAGTCCACATCTGGAGTGCTGAGTGCAGTACTGGTCTCCATATTTAAGGAAGGATATACATGCCTTGGGGGTAGTAGAGTAAAGGTTCATAAAATTGGTATTTGGGATGAAAAGGTTGCCTTATGATGAGAGGGTGAGTAAACTGGATCTATAGCCTCTACAGTCTAGAAAAATTAGAAGTCAACGCATTGAAACATACAAGGTTCTGAAGGGGCTTGATAAGGTAGTAGACATTGAGATATTGGTTCCCCTGGCTGGGGAAACTAGCTGGGGTGGGGGGAAACATCTTCAAGATAAGGAGCCAATGATTTTGGACCAAGCTGAGGAGAAATTATTTCACCCGAAGGGGTATGAATCTTTGTAATTCTCTACCTCAAACAGTTATGGATGGTCCACTGTTGAATATATTTAGTGCTGAGATCAGACAGATTTTTGGTCTATATGGGAAGCCAAAGCCAAAGATAACCTGATAACAAAGATAACCAAAGATAACATACATATTGAACAGCAGAGTCGGCTCATTGGACTGCATCGTCTACTTCTACTCCTCTTTCTTGTACTATGTTAACTTGCAGTTTCAGAAGTTGGATCAAATTCAAGCTTTTTACCCCAATTCTCTTCTTGAAAGATGATGATTTATGACAAATTCCCAACCCATTTTATTTACACAAAACACTGTCACAATCTATACTAATATTTCTACTTTTCTAATTTGATATTGTGAGTGCATGTATATGTAAGTAGATCTATATAAATTCCAGTTTAATAACAGCAGCTATTAGACCTTGTAGTCAAAAGCCTAAATACTGCACCAAAAGGACATCAATTTGGATGAATGAAAACTTTTTTCTTTGCTAAAGCTATTTCTGCTGCCTATGAAAAATACTTGCTTCTAACAGGAAAAAAATGTCCAGCTTTTCACAGCCATCATTTCCTTCACATTGGCTTGCAAAAAGGGTGTTGGGAATGAACAAAGGCCAAAAACTATCAAGAAATATTTGTCTAGTTGCAGGAAGTTTGCTCAGCTATTTCTGAAGATTAAGAATTTTCCCAACTAGATATAGCTTGAACTAGGGATAATGACAAGAGCTATATTAAGCTCAATAACATGCACAACATTGATTGTTATTAACATACATTGTGCTGCGTTACTGCATGCTGGCACAACTCTAACATTGCTGAAATAAGCAACTATTTTAAGCCAGCATCCAGCTGATTAACATTGGCATGTAGCAGTAGACAATTCAAAGCAAGAAGGCAGAAACAAAAAGGTGGATTGAAGATGTTATTGACATTCTTTTCAACTAACGATTCTAATCATAATCTCAATCCTCAAGTCTCACCTTGCATCCCTCGCATCTTTGACTTTAGGAACTTCAGACAATAGCTACACACTTAATTTTCTCATGACAGTGCATGCTTGTGTTATGGGAAATGTTTGTGTCTTAGGCAAGGGGTTGACGGATTGATATTTTGGCTGGAGACTTTTCGTCAGAGCACAACACTGGATTGGTTGCCTATTATAGAAAGCAACCGAGTTTCATTTCCATTGCAAATCAATGGGCATGATCTGCAATGCCATTTTCACTTCCTGGCAAATTGAAAATCTATTCTAATAGCTCACTGCAAATGATCATACAGTACTAACCATGTACTACTCTCCAAAGTATAGATATCTCTCATTTTTTTTAGAATAGCAATTCCTCCCTTCCAGTTATTTTGCTCACCATTCCTTTTGTCATCAGGTTAGCACATATTCCTATTTAACTGCAAATTTTAGGACAATAGAAGGCTAAGCCAGTCTATGGGGAGTAAACTTTATAATACTGGCAGATAAAATGCCAAACTAATCTGCTTTACTCCCCCAATTAATAATGTCATTCAATTCTTCATGACCTATAATGCCAAGGATACCATGTCAACTCACATTGCACATGTAAACCTTTCAAAAAATAAGGTACAACTTGAAGAACAAGCTATATTAATCAGAAACAAGTATCAAAACACCTGATAAAATAAGCACATTATCAAAAGGAAATAAAAAATAATTTTGAACATTGTTCCAGGAAAGTGACCCAAAATGGCTTAATCTGCATCACAATGGTTAAAGAGGAAATTAACACAATAGTGAGAAAGGATATTAGCTCTGACAATGTGGAGTCTGTATGGGTAGAGTTGAGAAATACCAAGGGGCAAAAACATTAGTGGGTGTCATATATAGACGCCCAAACTGCAGTGGTGATGTTGCGAATGGCATTAAACACGAAATTAGAGATGCTTGTGATAAGGGAATATCGGTGATCATGGGTGATTTTAATCTGCACATAGATTGGGCAAATCAAATTAGCCACAATGCCATAGAAGAGGAATTCCTGGAGTGTATATGGGATGGTTTTCTTGACCAATATGTGGAGGAACCAACTAGAGAGCAGGCCATCTGAGACTGGGTATTGTGTAATGAGAAGGGAATCATTGCTAATCTAGCTATACGAGATCTGTTGAGGATGAGCGACCATAACATGGTAGATTTTTTTTATCAAGGTGGAGAGTGAAGTAGTTGATTTAGAGACTAGGGTGCGGAATCTTAATAAAGGAAACTATGAAGATATGAGGTGTGAGTTGGCCTTGATAGTTTGGGGAGAGTTACTTAAAGGGATGACAGTGGATAGGCAATGGCAAACATTCAAGGAATGCATGGGGGAACTGCACCAACTGTTTATTCCTGCCTGGCACAAAAGCAAAATGGGCAAGAGGGTCAATCCATTGCTTACAAAGGAAATTAGTGAGAGTATCCAATCTAAGGAAGAAGCATACAAATTGGCCAAGAAAAATAATAGGTCTGAGGATTGGGAGCAGTTTAGAATTCAGCAAAGAAGGATCAAGGATTAAGAAGGGGAAAATACAGTACAAAAGTAAGCTTGCAGGGAACATAAAGACTGACACTAAGAGTTTCTATAGATAAGTGAAGACAAAGAGGTTGAAGAAGACAAACGTAGGTCCCTTACAGACATAAATGGGGGAATGTATAATAGGGGACAAAGAAATGGCTTAGCAACTGAATACATACTTTGGTTCTGTCTTCACAAAAGAGTACACAAATCAAATGCCAGAAATGTTGGAGAATGCAAGATTTAGTGGGAGGGAAGAACTGAGGGAGATCAATATTAGTACAGAAACGGTGCTGGGAAAATTGATGGGATTGAAGGCAGTTAAATCCCCAAGGCCTGATAATCTACATCCCAGAGTACTTAAGGAAGTGGCTCTCGAAATAGTGGATGCATTGGTGATCATCTTCCAGGATTCTACAGACTCTGGAACAGTCCCTGCAGATTGGAGGGTAGCTAATGTCATTCCAATATTCAAAAAGGGAGGTAGAGAGAAAACAGGGAATTATAGACCAATAAACTTATCAGTAGTGGGGAAAATTCACGAATTCATAATCAAGGACTTTATCGCAGAGCATTTAGAAAACAGTGGCAGGATCAGACAGAGTCAGCATGGATTTATGAAGGGGAAATCATGCTTGACAAATCTGTTGGAATTCTTTGAAGATGTAACTAGTAGAATTGACATGGGGGAACGAGTTAACATGGTATATTTCGACTTTCAAAAAGCATTTGACAAAGTTCCGCACAAGAGCTTATCATGCAAATTAAAGCGCATGGGATTGGGGGAAGTGTATTGAGATGGATAGAAAACTGGTTGGCAGAGAGGAAACAAAGAGTAGGAATTAATGGGTGCTTTTCAAATTGGTAGGCAGTAACTAGTGGAGTGCCACAGAGATCGGTGCTGGGACCCAGCTATTCACAATATATGTTAATGATTTGGATGAGGGAACAAAATGTAACATCACAAAGTTTGCAGATGCTACCAAGTTGGGTGGGAGGATGAAATGTGACGAGGATGCAGAGATCCTTCAGAATGATCTGGACAGGTTAGGTGAGTGGGCTAATCAATGGCAGATGCAGTATAATTTGGATAAATGTGAGGTTATTCACTTTGGAAGCAAAAACAAGGCGGCAGATTACTACTTGAATGGCTGTAAATTGGGAGAGGGGAGTGTGCAGCGGGACCTGGGTGTCCTTGTGCACCAGTCACTGAAGGTAAGCATGCAGATGCAGCAGGTGGTAAAGGCGGCAAATGGCATGTTGGCCTTCATTGCGAGAGGTTTCGAGTACAGGATCAGGGATGTGTTGTTGCAATTATACAAGACCTTGGTAAGGCCACATCTAGAGTAGTGTGTGCAGTTTTGGCCTCCTTTTCTGAGGAAGGATGTTCTTGCTCTCGAGGGAGTGCAGCGAAGGTTTACCAGGCTGATTCTTGGGATGGCGGGACTGACGTATGAGGAGAGATTGACTAGGTTAGGATTGTTTTCGTTGGAGGTCAGACGAATGAGGGGGCCATAAGACATGAGCAGAATTAGACCACTCGGCCCATCGAGTCTGCTCCGCCATTCAATCATGGCTGATTTTTTTCTCATCCCATTCTCCTGCCTTTTCCCCATAACCCCTGACCCCCTTATCAATCAAGAACCCATCTATCTCTGTCTTAAAGACACTCAATGACCTGGCCTTCACAGCCTTCTGCGGCAAAGCGTTCCAAAGATTCACCACTCTCTGGCTGAAGAAATTCCTCCTCATCTCAGTTTTAAAGGATCGTCCCTTTAGCCTGAGGTTGTGCCCCCTGGTTCTAGCTTTTCCTACTAGTGGAAACATCCTCTCCATGTCCAAGTTATCCAGGCCTCACAGTAAGTTTCAATAAGATCCCTCCTCATCCTTCTAAACTCCAACAAGTACAGACCCAGAGTCCTCAACCATTCCTCATACGACAAGCTCTTCATTCCAGGGATCATTCTTGTGAACCTTCTCTGGACCCTTTCCAAGGCCAGCACATCCTTCCTTAGATATGGAGTCCAAAACTGCTCACAATACTCCAAATGGCATCTGACCAGAGCCTTATACAGCCTCAGAAGTACATCCCTGCTCTTGTATTCTAGCCCTCTTGACATAAATGCATTTGCCTTCCTAACTGCCGATTGAATCTGCATGTTAACCTTAAGAGAATCTTGAACAATGACTCCCAAGTCCCTTTGTGTTTCTGATTTCCTAAGCATTTTCCCATTTAAAAAATAGTCTATGCCTCCATTCCTCCTTCTAAAGTGCATTACCTCACAATTTTCCACAATGTATTCCATCTGCCACTTCTTTGCCCACTCTCCTAACATGTCCAAGTCCTTCTGCAGCCCCCCTGCTTCCTTAATAGTAACTGTCCTTCTACATATCTTTGTATCATCTGCAAACTTAGCAACAGTGCCTTCAGTTCCTTCCTCCAAATCGTTAATATATATTGTGAAAAGTTCTAGTCCCAGCACTGACCCCTGAGGCACACCACTAGTCACCGGCTCCCATCTTGAGAAAGACCCTTTTATCTCCATTCTCTGCCTTCTGCCAGTCAACCAATCCTCTATCCATGCCAGGATCTTACCCTTAACACCATGGGCACATAACTTATTTAACAGTCTCCTATACGGCACCTTGTCAAAGGCCTTCTGGAAATCTAAGTAAATCACGTCCACTGGCTCTCATTTATCGAACTTCCTTGTTACTTCCTCAAAGAACTCTAACAGATTTGTCAGACATGACCTCCCCTTGACAAAGCCATGCGGTCTCAGTCCTACTTTATCATGCACTTCCAAGTATTCTGCGATCTCATCTTTAATAATGGACTCTAAAATCTTGCCAATGACCGAAGTCAGGCTAATCGGCTTATAATTTCCCGCCTGCTGCCTCCCTCCCCTCTTAAACAGCGGTGTTACATTCGCTGCTTTCCAGTCCTGTGGTACCCTCTCTGCCTCAGAGTCACTGAGCAGAGACTGATAGCCAAGTTCCGCACACATGAGGACGGCCTCAACCGGGATCTTGGGTTCGTGTCACACTATCTGTAACCCCCACGACTTGCCCTGGCTTGCAAAATCTCACTAACTGTCCTGGCTGGAGACAATACACATCTCTTTAACCTGTATTTAACCCTCTCTCCACTCACATTGTCTGTACCTAAGAGTTGATTACCTGCAAAGACTCGCATTCCAACCATTATTTTGTAAATTGAGTTCGTATCTTTATATGCCCTGTTTGTGAACAGAACTCCCACTTACTTGACGAAGGAGCAGCGCTCCGAAAGCTAGTGGCTTTTGCTACCAAATAAACCTGTTGGACTTTAACCTGGTGTTGTGAGACTTCTTACTGTGTTTACCCTCCCTGCCTCCAGTGATTCCTGAAAGACCACCACCAATGTCTCCACAATTTCCTCAGCTATCTCTTTTAGAACCCTGGGGTGTAGTCCATCCGGTTCAGGTGATTTATCCACCTTCAGACCTTTCAGATTCCCCCGAACCTTCTCCTTAGCAATGGCCACTACTCACCTGTGCCCCCTGACTCACTTGGAGCTCTGGCATCCCACTGGTGTCTTCCACGTGAAGACTGATGCAACGTAAAGAGACTGATAAAATTCTAATAGGACTACACAGGGTAGATGCAGGGAGGATATGCCCAATGGTAGGGGAGTCCAAAACCAGGGGTCACAGTCTGAGGATTCAGGGTAGACCATTTAGGATGGAGGCAAGGAGACATTTCTTCACCCAAAGCGTGGTGAGCCTGTGGAATTCATTACCACAGGAAGTAGTTGATGCCAAAACATTGAATGCATTCAAGAGACAGCTGGATATAACACTTGGGGCGAAAGGGATCAAAGATTATGGGGAAAAAGCAGGATTAGGCTATTGAGTTGGATGATCAGCCATGATTGTGATAAATGGTGGAGCAGGCTCGAAAGGCCAAATGGCCACCTCCTTCTCCTATGTTTCTATGTAATCCCAGCAACAGCACAGTCCTGTTAGGCAGCTTGATAATTTCACCATAAAGCAAACAAAATCTCTTAAAGTGTCAACTTGTGCAATGTGACTTTCATGTAAAGTCATTTTATTTAAAACAAAGGTAAATCTGCACAAAGTAATCAGATAAATATGGCTACATTATTCAAATAATGTATTTAGTCATCTCTGTCATGCCATTCTTTAACAGAATCTAATTTACATGAAACAGAGCGATTATCTATGGCTTGTGTTCCCTTTACATATTTTTTCATTTTTAGAAAGGTGAAGGACTTCAGTGTTGTGGGATGGATTACTTCTTTATTTTGCCACATCTATGCACCAGTGCCAAATCTTCCATTTCCTAAGTCAACCTAATAGTCTGACATTAGAATTGCTGTTGAATTATGAGCTATTCTAAGCCACAACAACAGCAAGAATTAGGTGGGGTAATTCATTGCTTATCATGAGCATCTTTCACGTTTCCCTGTTTCTCGAGTAGTGCATCGCGCATTCTTGGGAGTATAGATGAATGATGACTGGGGAGGGTTGTCTGTTGAATTTTAGGATGAAGTGTACCTCTTCACAATGGGAAAGATATTCAGTTCAGTTCATCACCTGTTGACTGATGATCAGCATTACAGAATTAGTTAATCTTTTCCCAGTGTAAACACAGGGTTTCTAATGGTGCTCCTTGTGGTGTGTGGTCTTCACCATTGTCTTGACAATACCATGAAGGGTGACCAAGGACAGCTCCTTGCATGCTGGTAGGCCTGCAATCACCAGACCTGTGGCATTAACAAACATAGCACATATGGGGTGAGCATATAGGATTTTTGTAGCAACACTTGAGTGTAATGGATCACAGGGATTAAACCTGAGCCATTGTATGTAGTAAACTTGGCAGTGGTTGGTCAACTCACCACACCTATGGGTACACACATTTCAGGATGCGAAGAAGAACTTTGGCACCTGCATCCTTATCCAGTTTTGCATTTAGGTTATACAGACCCTGCATCTCTGGGCAAATAATCTGGATGGATTACATTTTTTGATGTTCAGTATGCGGAAAGTCAGCTCACTTTGTATATCAATGGTCTGGTTAGCCTCGTGATCTGTTTGCGAAGCCGTTTGGTGTGCACTCTTGCTTGGTTATAATGTTGTATGTGTCTGGTTTTTGGTTGTGGCTTCTCATGATTTTGAACAACTTGTTCTGGCCTTTTCCTTCTGAACTGGCACTCCCAATGTCCTCTGCTGCATACAGGGTTCAAAGCTGAGCAATTACTGGGTGCACGTAAGAGGTCACAACACCTTCAGTGTTCACTCAGCTTGCCTGCATTGGCTATCACACCCATTGTCTGTAAACTCTATCTACCTTGCAGCATGGCATTGTACTTGCATCCGCCAAATAGTAGTATTTCCATGGTGTTTTTTTGGAACACTTCTACTGGCTTATGAATTGCTCAATGGTCTCTGTCAGTTGTTTGAAAGACATGAATTCCAGACATTGTATTTGGAAGTTGAGCTTAACTATTAATTGGTCTTCCAGTGTTTACCAAATTTGAACTGGATTTTTATGATGGTCGTCAGACAGACATGACGTTTTCAGTCTGTGGCAGTCTTCATTGTCTGTAGCAAGTTTAATTTTTATGGCTTGTTTATCTGGCTCAGAATCAGTGAGGGCCAGAAAGACAGCTCTGGTGTGTTTTTGGATCAAAGTAAACTCAAATAGGAAATCTGCTGCTTTCCAATTCAGACTTGGAAACCTATGGTAATCTTTTAGCATTAAAAACCCTGTAAAAAAAAACTATCTGGTCTGTTGACAGCTATTCAGGCTGTTATAGTAGATTGTACATAGTTTGTGAAAGGAGACAACACAAGAGGTCAGACAGTCTTTTTCGATTTTGCGCTCTTGAAAAACAACTGGTTTACAACTTTTTCCCAATCTGATTGCGGTTATGTTCCATAGGATCACTTTACAGATAACTATGAACAAATCAACACCAAAATAGAGCAAATATAGAAAAGCTGATGAACATTTCATAAGACAGCAAAGCACATTTATGACAAAGGGGCACTAAAGGCCTGTTTAAAAATTGTACTGTTTTAATGCAATATTGCTACTTTATCACGGATACTGAAATAGTATAGGAAGAGTCTTTGCCCCTCACTATTTACCACACCACCAATTTACTTGTCATCTGCGAACTTATTTATCATACATACCTCCTACATTCAGATCATTCATGTACACTACAAACAAGGGATCCAGCACTGATCCATGCAGAACACCACTAAACACAGGCTTCCAGTCACAAAAACAACCTTTGGCCATCACTCTCTGACTCCTGCCACAAAGCCAATTTTGGATCCAGTTTGCCAAATTACCCTGGATCCCATGGATTTTTAACTTCTTATCAGCCTCCCATGTGGGACCTTGTTAAAAGCCTTCCTAAAGTCCATGTAGATTACATCAACTACACTACCCTCATCTACACAGCTAGTCACTTCTTCAAAAAATTTGATCAAATTTGTAAGACATGATCTCCCTTTGACAAAACCAGGCTGACTATCCTTATTAATTCCTGCCTCAGCAAGTGGAAGTTAATTCTGGCCCTCAGAATTTTTTCCAATAGTTTCCCTACCACTGAAGTTAGGCTCACTAGCCTGTAATTTCCTGCTTTATCTCTAATTCCCTTCTTGAATAATGGATAAATTTCCAGGGCATGAAAATCTTCATCCCCAGAGTGCTTAAGGAGATGGCCCTAGAAATAGTAGAGCCACTTGGTGGTCATTTTCCAAAATACTTTGGACTCTGGAATGGTTCCTACAGATTGGAGAATAGCTAATGTAAGCCCGCTATTTTCAAAAAGGAAGGTAGATAGAAAACAGAGAACTATAGATCAGTAATGCTAATTGGTAGTAGGGAAATTGGTTAGTCCATTATCAAGAATTTCATAGCTCAGCATTTGGAAAATAGTGGTAAAATCAGGCATGGATATTTGAAAGGGAAATCATGCTTGACAAATCTAGTGGAATTCTTTGAGAATGTAACTAGTAAAGTTAGTGACTAAGGAGAACCAGTGGTTGTGGTTCATTTAGACTTCCAGAAGGTTTACCAGGCTGATTCCTGGGATGGCATGAGTGTCATATGAGGAGAGTAAGTCAGTTAGGACCATATTCATTGGAGTTTAGAAGAGTGAGAGGTGACCTCATAGAAACTTATAAAATTCTAACAGGATTAGAGAGTAGATTCAGAAAGAATGTTCCTGAGGATAAGGGCTAGACTTTTTAGGATTGAGATGAGGAAAAATTTCTTCACTCAGAGTGGTGAATGTGTGGAATTCGCCACCACAGAAAGTAGTTGAGGCCAAAACATTGTGCGATTTCAAGAAGAAATTAGATATTGCTCTTGGAGCTAAAGGGATCAAGGTATATGGGTGGGAAGGCGGGATCAGGGAGTTGAATAATGAATGGAGGAGCAGGCTGAAAGAACTGAATGGCTCAAAGGGCTGAATAGCCTCCTCAATTGCCTCTTCCTGCTTCTATTTTCTGTGTATGAACCATATTAGCTGTCCTCCAGTTCTCTGACACCTCTCTTATGGCCAGAGTAGATTTGCAATCTCCTCCCTTGCCTCCCACAGCAGCCGGGGATACACCTCATCTGGGCCGAGGATATATCCACTTTTAGGCCAATTAAAACCGTAAAGATCTCCTCCCTCTCAATGTTAAGTTACAGATCATAGAATTCCAACAGTGCAGAAGGAGGCCAATCAGTCCATCGAGTCTGCACCGATTCTCTGAAAGAGCATCTTACCCAGGCCAACCCTCTTGCACTATCCCCGTAACCCTGTGCATTTACCATAGTTAATCCACCTAACCTATACATTTTTAGACTGTGGAAGGAAACTAGAGCACCTGGAGGAAACAAACGCATACACGAGATGAACGTACAAACTCCGCGCAGTCACTAAAGGTCGGAAACAAACCCAGGTCCCTGGCACTGTGAGGCAGCAGTGCAAACCACTCTGCCAACATACCTCCCCGTGCAACATTATCATGTAACTAAGACACATTTAACATTATCATCCTTGTGAATCTATCACCTCCTGAGTGTTCAAATAAATCACAATGTCCCTCCCTGATTTTTACACCCACATCATCCTTCTCCATAGTAAACACAGATGCAAAGCATTCATTTAAAACCTCACCTATGTTTTCCGGTTCCAAACACAAATTGCCACGTTGGTCCCCAAAGGGCCCTACTCTTTCTCTGGTCATCCTCCCGCCCTTACTATACTTATAAAAACACCTTTGGATTTTCTTTTATTTTACCCACCAGTGTTTTTCATGTCTCCTTTTTGTTGTCCCCAATTCTTTTTTTAAGTAATCCCCTACACTATCTATACTCCTCTAGGGCTTCTGCTGTTTTGAGCCTTCCTTTTTTTTCCTGATCCAACTTTCTTATGTTGTTGGCATAGGGGAAAATTGGTTACTTTCCAAAACAACAACCTCGAGACTGCTGAGGAAAATCACAAGGATGGAATCTGACACCAGTGTTCAAGACAAATAATAGTTTAAAAAAAACAAGTGGTGTGTTTGTACTTCACCATGGTTTTAAAGCTTAATTACAGCCAGGAATGTATAAGTGAACAGCTTTATTTCCCCACCATAAACCCTTCCACCCCTCTTGATTTAATACCAAAACTCAAACCTTTGCTCATCCATCCATTAGTTGTCCATTTTTTTTCTCTTTACTGCCCCAGTACAACATTTTACTATTAGCTTTTTACTGGAAAATAAACAACTTTCTCCTTTGGTAACAACACGTCTGCTTATTTCTCCAATACTTTATTTCTCTTTTCCTGCCATTTTCTAATCCTTTCTGGCATTTTTGGGGCATTCTTTATTGAGGTGATGCGTGCAAAGCCTTTCTCTACCTCATGACTATTATAGAACCATTGACAATACCATTCCGTCCATCTTAATTCATCCATCCAGAGGCTCCCTTTAGTTCCTCATTAAAGCATCCAATTGTCTCCGATAATTCCAGGGTACCACCCCAGTACTATATCAGGAAGCCCATTCCATGTGTTGATCGCGTTGAAGAGTTTTCTGATGTCAGCACTAATTTGTCCTTTGCTCGTCTGAACCTGCATCTTCCTTGTCTAACCTAACTTTATTTTTACTCATAGCAATCTTATACTGCCACAAGATTGCTTTCTTTTCAACCTTAAGAATTTGATTTCTCCAGCCTTAATAACTCAACGAGAAACAACGCAGGAGATTTGTTAGCTTTGATAAAAATTGGCTCCATTATAATTACTGATCCTCATTTTAAAATTAAACAGAATTTATTAATTCACACACCACGCTAGTTGAAAATAGTTAAAATAACTCAAATGTGTTACCGGTAAACCAAATCATGTACATTTACACCTCCAATTTAGATGTTTCAGTTAGCATTGAGAACACTAGACAAATTGCAGTATGTGTGCGCAGATGTGCCCTTTATACATTTTGCTGTCTAATTTGGGATTTGTGATCCATTGTGTTTATATTTAAATAAGCAATCTAATTTTCACATCCTTTTGCACCATGTGTTGTTTTCCAGACAGAATTTATCAGTGATCCAGCATATGGGATTGGCTTCTAGTTACCCTTTTCACAAGGCACTGGTCATGAAAGGACTAATATGATCAATAGTCATGGGGTTTTTAGAAATGCTGCCATTACCTAGATATTGGCTGTTCATTAATCTTGGAAGGACTGTAGAACATGAACTTTTGGTGAAATGAACACCACTAAATAACAGCAAGGAATTGGAAGCAATGGTGTAGTAGACTAGTAACCCAGGCACCCATGGTAACATTGTTCAAATTCCACCGTGGCAGATGGTGAAATGTGAATTTAATTAAAATGTGAACATAAAAAAATTCTGACCAGGGAACCACTGCTGGTTGTCATAAAAACCCATCTGGTCCACTAATATCCTTTAGAAAAGGAAACCTGCCCTTCTTACCTAATCTGGTGTACATGTGACTCCAGACCCACAGCAATGTGGTTGACTCTTAACTACCTGCTGAAATGGCCCAGCAAGCCACTCAGTTCAGAGGCAATTAGGGCTGCGCAATAAATTCTGACCTTGCCAGTGATGCCCACATCCATGAATGAATTTAAGAAAAGTTACATTTGGGAAAATTCGGAAAATCTTGTATTCAAATTAGTACACAATGAAAAGTTGTTAACCGAACAATAAAAGAATCACTTCCTTTATGACCCGGGCGGCACGGTAGCACAGTGGTTAGCACTGCTGCTTCACAGCTCCAGGGACCTGGGTTCGATTCCCGGCTTAGGTCACTGCCTGTGTGGAGTTTGCACATTCTCCCCGTGTCTGCGTGGGTTTCCACCGGGTGCTCTGGTTTCCTCCCACAATCCAAAGATGTGCGGGTTAGGTTAATTGGCCAGGCTAAATTGTCCCTTAGTGTCCCGGGATGTGTAGGTTAGAGGGATTAGCGGGTAAAATATGTAGGGATATGGGGATAGGGCCTGGGTGGGGTTGTGGTCGGTGCAGACTCGATGGGCCGAATGGCCTCTTTCTGCACTGTATGATTTACATGTCCTCACCCAAAAGCCTTGGCATTTGTCCAGTACACAAAAGCAAATTAACGTCACATGGATCAAGCAGAAAAACAAAATTACGTATCCAGTAAAGGGAATTCTATATATAAAAGAACTTCCTTGTCAAATGCCTAATTTGCTTAAAAACCCCATTGTCACGGACAATTTAAAAGCGTTTCCCCAAAGTCACTTGTGAACAATGTATTTGTGTGGATATGTGTATTTTCTAACCTGAGGAGTGCAAAATTCAATTTAAAATAACTCAGGAGCAAAGCCTTTTTAGTTTAAAAAAAAGAAAAGGTTAGTTTATGTCACTCCATTGCTCTGGAAGTTACTTTAGATAAAGTTACTTTTGTAAAAATTCATTCAAGGGCTGTTGGCATCGCAGGCTGGGCCTGTGTTTGTTGCCTATCCCTAAATGCCCTTGGACTGAATGGCTTGCTAGGCCATTTCAGAGTCAACCACATTGCTGTGGATCTCGTGTCACATGTAGGCCAAACCAGGTAAGGATGACAGATTTCCTTTAGTGAACCAGATGGTTTTTATTTTAAGACAATCGACAATGGTTTCATGGTCATCATTAGACTATTAATTCCAAATTTTTATGGAAGTCAATTTCTCATCTGCTGTGGTGGAATTTGAACCTAGGTCTCCAGAGGCTTATCTTGGGTCTCTGAATTACTAATACAGTGACAATACCACTACATCACCACCTCCCCTTTAACGCATACACATGTATAAAGCTTTGTCACAACTGAAGATATGATACTTTAAAAAATTGGATCAGATTAGTCCATAGTCAGTGCAGTCCTCATTTTTTGAAGTTGAGATGTTGCATTATCTGAAATGAAGGTTTGAAAGTTGTAGGATTGTCTTTGCAGCTGCGATGGCTTCCACTGTTGAATTGGCAAAGGTTGCTTTCAGAGGTAAGCTTAATAGGTGGAATCAGGTTTATCGGGAGGAGAGAAGGTTCCTTTCTCTGTAGGCATGGCACTTTCAAACTGTCTTTTTACTTAAAATAAAAGCTGTGTCTGTTTCTAGAAGCCTTTCTCTGTCTTTCGCTAGGTTGAAGCTTCTTCAAGATAGTTCTTTCAAGTTACTTTTTTTGCATAAGCATGAAGCAAAAATGGCTGCTGTCATGCTCAGGCAATGTTCCATATAAGGCAAGTAGCATTTCCATTACAGTTATCCGATGTCTCCTTACATCCTGTGAAGGGTGAAGGTTGTTCACACTTCATAATGGCTTATCAGTTAATGGCTTACTGTTTGGAGAAAAACTCATTAAGTTAATGAGTTTCTGTTTACTGTTTTGGAACACTTATTGAATTTTAAATGTTAGTGTCTGAGGATGCCTTCTCTTTGGCTGAAGGAGTTCCAGCCAGAATCCACAAGGTGAAAGTTAAGTCTGCCTTGGAGTCCATTTTGAAAACAAGCTCAGTCCACTGCATGGATCTTATTCCCAAATTCTAGAGCCATCCTTCCACATGGGCTACTCAAGCCTCCATTACTGCAAAAACCCACTTCATCCTATCCTTCTGGAATTAAAATTAAAATTAAAGTTAAAATTAGCCACACAGATAAACATTCAGTGGTAATCAAGTTTACTGATTTACTGTTTCTGTATTATTACAATTAGGTGAGGGGAGATAGAATGACTCCCCCTTCTCTTCCCAATCCTCATTTGACCGTAACAGGATTTTAAAAAGGATGGGCTCGCCAATTTGTAGTGACTCTAAAAGACACCCACAGATGGGTTGCCTCAAGTTTTTTTTAAAGAAAATAAGATTATATTTATTGTCCTTAACCAGGTCTGTTAACATTTTAAAAATGCTCCAACTTTCATGCACACATGCACTCAGATTCACATTAAGAAATTACAGAGTGGGGGGATAGATTAAGTGATATCTTAAAGTCCAATAAAGATTAGTTATATAGTTCTTGTGAATTGATAGCTTGGTGGACCTAGTGGTCCTCTGATTTCGGCTTTGAGATGGGTTAAAGATATAGACAGACGATTTATCAGTTCTTCTGGAGACAACAGTTACTGGGTTGCGTTCTTTAAAATCTCTGCCTGCAACATGTGGATAGTCAAAAAGCAGACTGGGCTCAAGCTTGCAAGATGGGTGGAGAGAGAGGGAGAGCGCAAGGGTATGTATCTGGACCTTCTGTCCCCTGGCTCTTCTACACTGTTGGTCTCTAGACTGGCTTGTTTCTCTCTGGCTCTTGGAGTAAATAAGATTTGTTAATAATTTGTTAACCAGATAGAACATAGAACAGTACAGCACAGAACAGGCCCTTCGGCCCACGATGTTGTGCCGAGCTTTATCTGAAACCAAGATCAAGCTATCCCACTCCCTATCATCCTGGTGTGCTCCATGTGTCTATCCAATAACCGCTTAAATGTTCCTAAAGTGTCTGACTCCACTTCACTGCAGGCAGTCCATTCCACACCCCAACCACTCTCTGCGTAAAGAACCTATCTCTGATATCCTTCCTGTATCTCCCACCACGAACCCTATAGTTATGCCCCCTTGTAATAGCTCCATCCACCCGAGGAAATAGTCTTTGATGATCACATTATCAATACCTCCATTGTCTACATCAACTGTTTGAAGTTAGAAGCTATTGCTACAAAATGGGGATGTGTAGTCACTGTTGGCATCTACTTATAATGAACCAGTTTCTCTACAATTTAAGTATTAGGCTCAGACAGAGTGAGTTTGCAAGCCTACTGGTTTTCAATTTTGGTAGACACACAGACAATTCCAAATTCCACAAATGATTTCACCTCAGCATGTCCATTCAAAGTAGGGAACCCTCCCAAATGTTTTAGTACACAGAGAAATTTCCCCAGCAATAGAAAATACATGTATAATAATAATTATAGTTTTGTAGAAGGATCATTTAGATCTGAAATGTCAACTCTGTTTCTCTCCACAGATACTGCCAGCCTGCTGAGTTTATCCAGCGTTTTGTTTTAATTTCATCCACGGTATTTTGCTTTTATTTTATAGAAAATACCTTAAGAATTTTCCCAAGCAAATAGCCTCAAAGTGAACCAAGACGACCTAACAATTTCACTACTTAGCGGCCTAAAGAAAATCATAGACAACAACACTTCAACAACAGAATAATATATGGTATACTGAATGCTATAGCAGTTAGACTATGTTGTTAGTAGCATCAGTGATCAAACTGATAGGAAACTGAAATCAAACTAGGAAAAGGATGAACTGTAGAAGTGTACAAATATAAGAAAAACTATTCATCATGACAAAAACTCTCCTTTGTAAATACATACTTCTGCATGCTAAAAATCAATTAGCCAGAGATCTGCTGTTAGGGTGGGCATGCCTTGTAGCTGTACTGTATGCAAAGTACTGCACAGAGATTGCTGGACACTGCTCTCCTGTGAGGCCTTTAGGCGCCACAATGCTGATATGGTCGACTATCATCTTGGCACTTTACTTGGGTATTGTTTTCCTTCTCCGGGACTCTCCTTATCCTCCTGTTGCTTTATGAACTGGACTGTCGGAGTTGCTTTGTACCACTGTTGAACGGAAAATAGATCGATTTTGCTGGCGGGTTTCCGACTGCCATTTGAGTGGCTTTTTCCAAAGTCAGATCTTCTTTAAATTGGAGTAAAATGCTCAAGTATTATTGGTCACTCCCACTACTATTCATTCTTAGACTGAGACTAAGGAAATTGGGCATGTCTGCTACAACTCTCACCAACTTTTACAGATGCACCATAGAAAGCATTCTTTCTGGTTGTATCACAGCTCGGTATGGCTCCTGCTCTGCCCAAGACCGCAAGAAACTACAAAAGGTCGTGAATGTAGCCGAATCCATCACGCAAACCAGCCTCCCATTCATTGACTCTGTCTACACTTCCTGCTGCCTCAGCAAAGCAGCCAGCATAATTAAGGACCCCACGCACCCCGGACATTCTCTCTTCCATCTTCTTCCGTTGGAAAGAGATACAAAAGTCTGAGGTCACGTACCAACCAACTCAAGAACAGCTTCTTCCCTGCTGCCATCAGACTTTTGAATGGACCCACCTTGCATTAAGTTGATCTTTCTCTACACCCTAGCTATAACTAGAACAGTACATTCTGCACTCTCTCGTTTCCTTCTCTAGAATGGTATGCTTTGTCTGTATAGCACAGAAACAATACTTTTCATTGTCTGCTAACACGTGAGAAAAATAAATCAAATCAAATCTTTCAAGCTCCAACATAGCCACAGCCTTCAGCTAATCTGACTTGCAAAGAGAGTTTGCATAAATGGGTCCCTTTCTGATTACTTGTCTCAGGTAGAGTCCCCAGGGGTTCTGTGCTTGAGCCTCAACATTTTACAATTTATATCAATGACTTAGATGAGGGGAGTAAAGGCATGGCAGCTAAATTTGCAGATGACACAAAGATAGGTAGGAAAGCATGTTGTGAAGCGGACATAAGGAGGTTGCAGATGGATAGAGATAGGCAGAGTGAGTGGGCAAAAATCTGGCATTTGGAGTATACTGTGCAAAAATGTGAGATTGTTCACTTTGCCAGGAAGAATAAAAAAGCAGATTACTTAAACAGAGAATAACTTCAGAATTCTGAAGGATCCAAGTGTTCTCGTGCACGAGTCACAAAAGAAAAGGTTAGTACTGAAGTACCAACATCCTCTCATGGAGTCCTCTTACACTGGACAATACATAGATCTTTCTTCTGCTGTCCATCCTCCACTCCTACCATGGAACTTCTTAGGCAGGATTGGACTTGTACCGGAGCTTCTGGGTCAAAAGCAGGGACTCTACTCACTGCACCACTAAACCTCCTGTGTGCCGTTTTGGTGTCCTTATTTAAGGCTGGATATAAATGCTTTGGAGGCAGTTCAGAGGAAATTTACTAGATTGATTCTGGGAATGAACGGGTTGACTTAGGAGGAAAAGTTAGACACATTGGGCTCGTTTCCATTGGAGCTTGGAAGAGTGAGGGGTAAATTGATTAAAGTATATAAGATCCTGAATGATCTAGGCCAAGCGAGTGTGGAAAGGATGTTTCCTTTTGTGGGTGAGTCGAGAACTAGACGGCACTGCTTTAAAACTAAGGATTGCCCCTTTATCACAGATGAGCAGAATTTATTTTCCTTGCAGAGGATTGTGCGATTTTGAAACACTCTGCCTTAGAAGGCAGTGGAGACGGGGTCATTGAATTTTTTAAGGCAGTGGTAGATAGATTCTGGTTAGGTAAGGGAATCAAAAGTTATTGGGGTAGATGAGAATGTGGAATTCAAAAAAACAAACAGATCTGCCATGGTCTTATCGAAGAGCGGAACCAACTCAAGGGGATCGAATGGCCTACTTCTCCTCCTATTTTGTATGTTCATATGTTCTCAGGGTTTGGCAGGCTCCTGTCCTGGGTAGACCATTTTAAACTCCAGTGATTCTGCAGAAAATCTTTTGAACAAACTATTTTAGCAGCTAGTTGCTTTCTCAGGTCAGACTATAGTTTCTTTATTTCTTCATTCCTAGGGATTTCGGGGTCCTTCACATGCTGCCACCGTGTTGCAAAGTTGAATGTTGTCCATAAAGAGGCCTAGATACTTGTATGGTTGAACAATAACTTTATTAATAACAAAACGACATATACATATACGGAATACCAAAGGTGCTATCTTCGTGCCAACTGCCACCAGACTCACCACTACACCAACCAATCCCATGTGATTTGCTACATCAAATAAGGGTGGTACTATTTTTCCTGTCCCACATTAACCCAAAGACTACATGTATCATTTATAAGATGCACTGGTGCAACTCTCCAACACTCCTTCAACAGAACCTTCCAAATCCGCGATGTCCTCTACCACCTCGAGGTACAAGGGCAGCAGATGCATGGGAACACCACCACACCCTGCAAGCCGCACAATATCCTGACTTGGAACCATATCATGGCCATTGCTTTCATCAAAACCCTGGAACTCCCTTCCTAACAACACTGTCAGTGTACCTACACCACATGGACTGCAGCGGTTCAAGAAGCTAGCTCACTGTGATCTTCTCGATGGCAACTGGGGATGGGCAATAAATATTGGCCTAGCTACGACACCTATATGCCATGAAAGGATAAACAAGTAGTAACTGAAGTTGTCAGAGAATGCATTTAATTTGCAACTAATGTGTTTGTACTAGCACATTACAGATCTAGAAATAATCATTAAAAATTCACATTTAAAAAAACAACTAAATTAATAACCCAATATTTTTATAGACTTAACCAATATCTCCTCACATTTCCCTGATATGTTGCTATTTTACTAAAGATACACCTGAAACCACCATTTCAGTGGATGTCATTGACTTCAGGAAGCGTAAAGGAGAACATGCCCCTGTCTACATCAACGGGGATGAAGTAGAAGGGGTCGAGAGCTTCAAGTTTTTAGGCGTCCAGATCACCAACAACCTGTCCTGGTCCTCTCATGCCAACACTATAGTTAAGAAAGCCCACCAACACCTCTATTTTCTCAGAAGACTAAGGAAATTTGGCATGTCAGCTACGACTCTCATCAACTTTTACAGATGCACCATTGAAAGCATTCTTTCTGGTTGTATCACAGCTTGGTATGGTTCCTGCTCTGCCCAAGATGGCAAGGAAGGTCGTGAATGTAGCCCAATCCATCACGCAAACCAGTTTCCCATCCATTGACTCGGTCTACACTTCCCGCTGCCTCGGCAAAGCAGCCAGCATAATTAAGGACCCCACGCACCCCGGACATTCTCTCTTTCACCGTCTTCTGTCAGGAAAAAGATACAAAAGTCTGAGGTCACGTACCAACTGACTCAAGAACAGCTTCTTCCTGCTGCTGTCAGACTTTTGAATGGACTTATCTTGCATTAAGTTGATCTTTCTCTACACCCTAGTTATGACTGTAACACTACACTCTGCACTCTCTTGTTTCCTTCTCTATGAATGGTATGCTTTGTCTGCATAGCGCGCAAGAAACAATACTTTTCACTGTATGTTAATATATGTGACAATAATAAATCAAACCAAATCAAACCAAGCAGCTTCCATCATAGTCTCAGGTAACCCATTACAGATCCTAACCTGCATAAGAAAGGTTTTTCCGCATGTCACCTTTGGTTCTTTTGCCATCTCCTCTGGTTCTTGACCATTCCATCAATGCGAACAGCTTCTTCTCATCTGCTCTGTTCAGACCCCTCATGAGTTTGAGCACCCTTATCAAATCTTCATTCAAACTTTTCTTCTCCAAGAAGAACTGCCCCAGCTACTCCAATCTATGTAACTGCAGTTCCTCATGAACCATTCCCCTGCATCTTTTCCATACCGTTTCCCTTGCTTTTGCATTCTTCCTAATGTATGGTGCCCAGAATTGGACACAATACTCAAGTTGAAGCCAAACCAGTGTTTCATAATGATCTGCCATTATTTCCTTGTACCAAATGCCTCTATTTAACAAAGGCTCAGGATCTTGCACACTTTATTAATTGCTTTCTCAACCTGTCCTGCCACCTCAACGATTTGTGCACATATACCCCTAGCTCCCTCTGCTCCTGGCAGCCCTTTGGAATCTTACCTATTATTTTATATTGTCCAGAATTCTCCGGCTGTTCATGCCTCGCCACCGCTGCCAGCAAGAACGGAGATTTTGGTGCACAGCCAAATCTCCGTACGCTGCAGCAAGACTGGAGAATCCCATCTGTTGTCAACATTGGAGAATCCAGCCCATTACTACTTCTTCCTACCAAAATGTATCACTTCTGACTTCTCTACATTACAATTCACCTGTCACATGCTCATTCATTCCACCAGCCTGCTAATGACCTCTTGAAGTCTATCTCCATCCTCCTTAGTTCACAATACTTCCAAGTATTATGTAATCTGCAAAATGTTAACTTGCGCACACACAAATTTAACTTAATCTAGATCAAAAAAAGGATAGTGCATCACAATCATTAGAGATGTAATTTATGACTTTGATTCAGCTCTTAAAAGTGTGTAGGGACAGAGGAACCTGGAGGTATAGTTGCCTAATCTTTGAAAGTGGCAGGACATATTTAGAAAACATTTGGCAAAGATATAGGCTTCATAAAGAGAGATGTTGAGTAGAAAAGCAATGAAGTTGAACATTTATAAGGCTTTGGTTAGACCATAACTGGAGTAAAACATCCAGTTCGAGTCAGCTGATGATAGGAGGTTTGCTAGGATTCTTGAGATAGTGCACAGCTGACTTAAAAGAATGGTTCCAGGGATGAGGACATTTAAAAACCTACGAATTAGGAGCAGAAGTAGGCCATTTGGCCTCTCAAGCCTGTTCTGCCATTCAATAAGATCATGGTTGATCGGTTTGTGTTAAGTTCCACATCCCAAAGCTATCCCTGATAACCTTTGATTCCCTTGCTTGGAAGAATCTATCTACTGCCGCCTTAAAAATATTCAGCGACCCTGATTCCACCGCCTTCTGAGGAAAGACTTCAAAAGTAATCTGCAAATTTAGCTACAAGGTTAAATTGGAGAAATTGGGATTGCTCTCCTTGGAACAAAGGAGATTGAGAGGAGATCAGATAGATGTGTACAAGGTTATGATAGGTGTAAATAAGGAAAACACAAAGGCTGTTTGTCCAAGGACTAATATATATTACGCTTCATAAAGAGAGATTGAGAACAAAAGCAGCGAATTTGCCAACAAATGCTGGACTAATTAGCCTATAGTTTCCTGCTTCCTGTCTCCCTCCTTTCTTGAATAGTGGTGTCCAAAATAAACTGGCAAGCATCTCCTGGACTGCCTTTGCCAATTTAATTCGTCCAGTCTATATGAAGATTATTGCAGTACCTTCTTGATTTATATTCTGTTCTAGGGTAGCAGCTGTGAGAGAGCCTATAAACCACTCCCACCAGTGACTTCATAGATACAGCCAGATCTGACAATGAATGACTAAATTTATTCTGTGCCTTCGATGTTTAAATCTGCACCATTTGGACTAAAGGGAGCAAGGCTGGGTGCCTTACAGCAAATTTAACTTCTCAAAAATAGTTCCTGAATATAAATCACTTATATAAATGTAGCCTCCAGTATCCCTTTAATTACTTCCCTCAAATTTGGCATAACTTCTCTTACAAGTGCACAATGTTCCTACCATTTAGCTGTTTTTTTTAAACCCAGTCCCGAGATTGATCCTGAATTCCCAGAACTTGAAGTTTAATTCCTTTTCATTTTATGAACTTTAGAAGCAATCCATAGTTAGTTATTAAAATATATCAGTCTGCTCAAAGTCTCACCAAAAAACTTACATACTTCTCTTTATTTATCTGTAGAAGGCTAACACATTGGGTATTATGGAAAGTTGTTTACAGTAGGTGCAGTAAGCCTTGGCGTCAGTGATTCTGCTGTTTTCTAGTTACAGCTGCATGATCACATTCCATTTTCGGCATGCGCACAGATTTACCAAAACAAAACAGCCCAGCATTGATAAAAATGGACTGTACCTGCCCAAGTTTCAAATTTCATAGTTGAAAAGAGTAATTAATCAGCGGTAAAACCAGACAACAACAACCAAAGCCAAAATAATAATTAAAATACGAAAGAGCTGCTCCTTGTTTTGAAAATGAATTGCCGAGACCTATCAAAACTTGCATAAAAAAAACATGACTCTCACCACTTCTGAAAGGAAGTCAAGACTGATGCCAAGTTCGCAATGTTTGTATAGTCATAAAAATAAAACTCCCCAGTTATACAAGTTTATAAAATGTAAATGATATTTAAATAAATGCAAATGCACCACAGAATGAATCCAGCTACTCATCGATTACAAATTTACCAGAATTTTAAAATATTATACCTTTACCTCCATTACAAGGACACCTACAGTGAGAATGAAGGTGCGTGGACAGCGACACAGACTATTGAGGGACAGATGCCAACTGCCAGGTCCTCTGGAGGCTGACTGTTTGAACAAAGTTTGGAGGGGGATCGGAAGAAACGAGGGGAAACAAACTTTAGTTGGTTGAGAAGAGTACCAGAGCAAGCAGAGGGCAGTGAATCCTGTACCTTCTAAGGCCACTCCCTTCACCTGCAGCAAGCGCAATATCAATGGTCATACCAGAGTGGGGCCCCTGAGCCACACAGAAAATGTTTAACATGGAGTTGATCACCAAGATTGCAAACCATTGTTTCTCAAGATGGAAGGGGCTGCCAACCAATTCTCCAGACAACAGTTTATGTTAGTTTACTTTTCTTCCCTTTTGTGTTTAAATGTGAGAAACAAAAATGTGCTCAACAGAGAACATCTGAGCTCTATTAAAAAAGATACACAAAAGTAATTACAATATAGGCTGGTCTGCAGAAAGAGATTTTGCCTCAACTTCAACATAATTTCTCAAGTACACATTGCTGCAGTTTTATGTCTCCAAGTCCAAACAGGTCAATTCATTCAAAAAACCAACCTCCCAAGTCAGAATACATCAAATTCAATGGTAATCAGGTTTTCTCCAAAAGAATAGAAGAAAAGCTTGGTTGCCAACAAAGACTTGTGAGTCCCGCATTCAGAGACCTCTGAATTTACATACGACTCGTAACTAAGCAAGTGCAGTAGAATGCACAATGTCTTTATAATTACTACTGGCTACATGTCAAGTAAGTTTTATATTCAGATCCAAATGTGAAACAGGACAAAAAATCTGTACTATTTTTAAAAGCACTGAAAAAGAAAACTCTTTCTATAGCACAAATGAACCAGCTGTTCCTTTATGTTACAGTAAACATAACTATTTTTGAGATCAAAAACTTTTTAGCACTCATTTGACACAGGCAATCAGAAAGGCAAGAAATTCAAATATAAAAGTTATAAAAACTAAGAGGGAATATTCGAGAGAATTTGAGCAAAATAAAATGAAACACATGGAAGGCAACATATAAACTGGTTTTCTTTAAAGGCACATTTATCAGAAGACATGGTTGAGGAAGGATCCCCAAGAGATGAAGGAGGCAAGCTCCTAGTCGAGGATGAAGGAACTGCAGAGTACTTAATGTCAATTACCTTCTTTGTTTCAATTTTCATGAAGTAGGTGGATATTTTTATTGTAAAATGGGATAATGACTAATACAATAATGGGTTTTCAGAAAAGTGATCAGGTAACAGATGCAGTTCATTGCAAGGAAGTAATATCTTTTAGAATTAATAACGAGGAAAAGATTATACACATTAATGGTAGCATTTTAAGTGGGGTTGAGGAACAAAGGGACTTTCATGCACACATACTTTAGTCATAAAAAGCGTCAGAACAATAAAAAAGAAAAATTGAGAACAATTAGCTTTGTATGCAACAGCATATAACACCAATGTAAGGTGATAATATTCACCTTGTGCACCATATTCTACAATTGCAGTCGTGTACGCAGCATTGGACACAGCAATGTGCAGCATTGGACACAGCAATGTGCAGCATAGTTTCAGAAAGAAAGCTTAAGTTTTTTTTTCATTAGGCTTAGGAGTGATCAGAAAGAGTTCAAGGTTATGAAGGATAATTAGAAGGCAATTAATGACAGATTAATAAGACACAAATTAAAGATTGAAACAAAGTTAAAGGGAAGACTACAAAAATTTACAAAGGATGATAAGGATATGAAATGCTCCAGCACGAGTTGTCTGTAAATTACTTAATTAAATAATTAATTATATATATTTTTAATTATGAAAAAGTACAGGAATCAGGCAGGAAAACAGGAATAGACTAGTGGAAGAAAATCCATGGGCACAGATGTAATATGTCAAATGGCCCATTCCACTGCTGTATCGTTTTACACTAATTTGCACTGAGCCACACAACTTCAACCAAAATATTCTATGTCCTGGTTGACAAATTAAGCTATAAAAAATTTATAAAATATTACTTGTTGCAAGAGAACCATATACCACAGATAAGATAAGAAATTTGAATTAATGTGAATTACAAAATCAATGTTAAACATTTAAGGCCATGGTGAATGTTGACCACTCTGTATTTTTAAAATCCTACAATTATAGAGTACAACCTTTTCATTCACTTTCAACTCGAATTTATGATGACTTTATTCCAGACTCAAATTTAGGGATTGAAAATACATTCCAAGCAATGAACTGAAGACTTCAAAACACTATCATTGTAGGTAAAAAAAAATATGCTTCCACATTTCTTGTACATACAACTATTCAGTAATTTTAAGGCAAAAGAGAACATCCTACAATGGAAAGTTATGAGAAAAGAGGTATATTTACAAAGGAAGTTCAGTGGATGCTCACCCAGAACTTCTATTCTCTGGACGGTCTTACCCACAAGATACAGGAGACGGTGCGCTGACCCACTCCCTACCACCTCCCACCCGGAAGTTCCCACCACTAGGACGCCATGGTAATTGCACAGGAAGTTTAAACTTTCAATAGGCAATTACCCAGCTCTCCAAACCATTGAATACTCAAATACCATCGATAAATCAGATTCTTCGCATGATGCTGATTCTCTTAGTAGAATAGTTACCTAAGAAAATCTAGAAGGATGAAAACCACTTCCAACTCCTCAGTAATTATACTACTGACAACTCCCAACACCACCCCACCTCTCCCTCACTAATCCTAACCCATTCTACCCTCACCCGTCACCCCCAGATCCATCCTATCCATTTACCTTGTACATTTATCTTCTCTCTGTGTTCTCAAAGTGCACTTGAACACAAGGATCTTTAAACTTACCTGGTTTATGGCACTAGTGTTATGGGATCTTTTATGTCAACCTGAAAGAGCAAACAAATGTCCCACCAAGGTTGGTGTTGGGAAAATTGCTGGACTTTATTTTTGCGTCACGAAAATCTGAGAACAGTTAAGTGAAGAAGACTCCTAGCAACTTCCAGAGAACAAAATCAAAATCACAGATGGATATCAGATGCAAACTATTGCTCATTATGCTAAATGATTTGTTTTGAAAAATGAAGAAGCTGAATTTTCTCCAAATGGCAGAGGAACAGAGCAATTTAGGCATTCAAATAGAAATTTGCTAAAGTAGGTGCAGAAGTTGAGAATGTTGTATAATATTGACTATAAAAAATTAGATCTCAGATTTTATAAATAAGATATAGAGCGCAAGAGCAAGAAATGATGACATCAAATCATTGCTTAAGCCACAATTGAAAGAGTGTACACAATTTTGAGCATTTTTCTTATGGACAGATGTCAAACAGCCACAGCTGTAGAAAAGGTAAATACAGACATTCACAAAGATATTATTAACCACTAGTTATCAGCAGGGTCTAGCAAAATTCATGAAATGTACTATTACCAGGGGATATTGATGTCAGCATTGGGGGTGGGGATGCCATTGGTATATAGCAACTTTGAAATGGAATCTCAGGGTCTTGCAAGTACTTTAAGATAGTTTCCTCAAGATCCATAAACTGTAGGAAAGACACTATTGATTGCCAGAAAAGAGGTCTTGGAACATAGGGCACCAATGAGCGAGTTCTCAAGTTTTGGAAGCATTGGGGACAGTTATGGGATTGGGGACAGTTGGGGGAATTTGGGATTAGAGATCATGCAGCTGCAGATTTTTAAGCAGAGGGAGAATAATCACAGGATCTTCTGGGAAGGAGAAAGAGAATAGAGTCTGAGGAGAGAGATAGATGTCCAGCCGGGCATAGGTCTTGGTCGCTAAGATCTAACAATATTGATTGGAGCAGAATCTAGCACCCTACTAAGAGGGAAAATGGGAATTATATAGCACTGACTTCTTTCAAACCATTAGCTTCTCTTTGTCCCCATTGCCCATCAAATCATTCCTGGAGATGCACAACATCCTAACATGCTCTCCTTCATCGTTCTAGAGCACACTATTACTCCTAAAGAGATGTAAATTTCCATAAAATAAAGAATAAAACACTGCACTGATGTTTATATAAAGACCTTTATCACTATCAGTTGATTTGACGTGGCTTCTGATATTACGAGAATTCATGCAAAAAAGCAGATTCCTTTCATCCCTGAATTATATGCTTCAAGAATTCAATCTGCAGTTTCTTTTAAACTCTTTTGGAAAAAGCGCAGAAACTCGAATGCCCACAGGAAGAGAGGGCACACCCTTCAACTCTTGTTGATGTACAGATTGCAAACTGGAAAATTTTGCTAACAGTGCAGAAACCTTAAAAAAATTAATTCACAGGATATGGGTAAGGCCAGCATTTATTGTCCATTGATAAATTGCGCTTGAGATGGAGATGGCAAGCAGCCTTCATGAACCAATACAATCCTTGCATTAAAGCTATTCCTACAGCTTTACCAGGATTTTGCCCAATGACAATGTAGCAACAGTGATACATTTTCAAGCAGGTTCTGTGTGACTTGGAGAGGAACTTACAGGTGGTAGTTATCTCATACACCTGCTATCCTGGTCCTCTGGGTAGTAGGATGTCACAGATTTAGGAGATGCTGTCAAAGGTGACTTGCTGCAGTGCATCTTGTACTGACTGCAAACTACTACCATGGAGCGCTAGTAGTTAGAGCGAGTGAATGTTTAATATAGTAGATGGGATGTCATTCAAGGGATTGTTGTATTTTGGATAGTGTTGGGTTTTGAGAACTTCATCCAGGCAATGGTGAATATCTCATCACAGCCCTGGCTGTGGATTGTGGATGATGAGTAGGCTTTGGAGGTTGAGGCAAATTATTCATTGCAGAATACCTGCTCTTGAATCTACGGTTTTTATCTGGTTGGTTCAGTTTCTGATCAATGATGATAACCCCCGCACCCCCACTTATCCCCAGGATGTTGATACAGTAAACTCCCACCATTTGCAGGGGTTCCATTCACATGTATTCTCACCATATGTGAAACCACAAACGGTGAACTTACACATGTGCAGAGTTGGCATGTGCACAATCCACTCTTTCTCCACGAGAAAGGTGAGAGTTGAACTTAAAATAAGTTTAACTTAAATAAAGGGAATGGCAATGAAATGAGGATAGAGTTGGTTAAAGTGGACTGGGTAGATAGATTAACAGGAAAGATAACAAACAAGGAGTGGCAGGGATTTAAGGAGTTAATTCATAACTCTCAGCAAAAATACATCCCAATAAGGAGGAAAGCTTTTAAGAGAGGGTTAAACAACCACAGCTAACCAAGAAAGTTGAGAGTACCAAGTTGAAAGAGAAAACATATAAGGAGGCAAAAGTCAGTGATAGCCTCGAAGACTGGGATAAATTCAGAATCAAGCAAAGGAGGACTAAAAAGATAATCCAGAGAGAAAATAAACTACAAAGGCAAACTAGCGAGGAATATAAAAAAGACAATAAGAGCTTCTTCAAATATATCAAAAGGAAGAGAAAGGTTGAAGTGACCATAGGCGCTTTCAAAAATGAATCTGGGGAGATAGTTATAGGGAACAGGGAAATGGTAGAGGAGTTAAACAGATATTTTACATCAGTCTTTATAGTGGAAGATACTTTGCACAGCCCATTAATAATACAGAATACAGGAGAGGAATTAAGTACTATCAGAATCACTAGAGGAGCAGTATTATATAAACTAATAGGGCTAAAGGCAGATAAGTCCCCTGGACCTGATGGCTTGCTTACTAGGATTCACCAAACCTCGTCAGAGATGGTGAGTACATTGGTTGTAATCTTCCTAAAATCCTTAGATTTTGGAGAAATACCAGAGGACTGGAAAAGCACCCATGTGATGCCCCTATTCAAAAAGGGAGTCATAGAGTCAGAGGCTTACAGCATGGAAACAGGACCTTTGGCCCAACCTGTCCATGCCGCTCAGTTTTTGCCATCAAGCTTGTTATTGCAATGGAGAGGGATAGGGCCGTACGGCAGGGCAAGGTTTACAATTGGGGGAGAGGTAATTATGATGCGATTAGGCAAGAATTAGGGGGCATAAGATGGGAACAGAAACTGTCAGGGAAAGGCACTAATGAAAAGTGGAACTTTTTCAAGGAACAAATACTGGGTGTCCTTGATAGGTATGTCCCTGTCAGGCAGGGAGGAAATGGCCGAGTGAGGGAATCATGGTTCACGAAAGAGGTGGAATGTCTTGTGAAAAGGAAGAGGGAAGCTTATGTAGGGATGAGGAAACAAGGTTCAGATGGCTCGATTGAGGGTTACAAGTTAGCAAGGAATGAGCTGAAAAAGGGGCTTAGGAGAGCTAGGAGGGGACATGAGAAGTCCTTGGCGGGTCGAATCAAGGAAAACCCCAAGGCTTTTTACTCTTATGTGAGGAATAAAAGAATGACCAGGGTGAGGTTAGGGCCGGTCAAGGACAGTAGTGGGAACTTGTGTATGGAGTCAGTAGAGATAGGCGAGGTGATGAATGAATACTTTTCTTCAGTGTTCACCAAGGAGAGGGGCCATGTTTTTGAGGAAGAGAAGGTGTTACAGGCTAATAGGCTGGAGGAAATAGATGTTCGGAGGGAGGATGTACTGGCAGTTTTGAATAAACTGAAGATCGATAAGTCCCCTGGGCCTGATGAAATATATCCTAGGATTCTTTGGGAGGCAAGGGATGAGATTGCAGAGCCTTTGGCTTTGATCTTTGGGTCCTCACTGTCCACGGGGATGGTGCCAGAGGACTGGAGAGTGGCGAATGTTGTTCCTCTGTTTAAGAAAGGGAATAGAAATGACCCTGGTAATTATAGACCGGTTAGTCTTACTTCGGTGGTTGGTAAATTGATGGAAAAGGTCCTTAGGGATGGGATTTACGACCATTTAGAAAGATGCGGATTAATCCGGGATAGTCAGCACGGATTCATGAAGGGCAAGTCGTGCCTCACAAATTTGATTTAATTTTTTGAGGAGGTAACTAAGTGTGTTGATGAAGGTAGGGCAGTTGATGTCATATACATGGATTTTAGTAAGGCGTTTGATAAGGTCCCCCATGGTCGGCTTATGATGAAAGTAAGGAGGTGTGGGATAGAGGGAAAGTTGGCCGATTGGATAGGTAACTGGCTATCTGATCGAAGACAGAGGGTGGTGGTGGATGGAAAATTTTCGGACTGGAGGCAGGTTGCTAGCGGAGTGCCACAGGGATCAGTGCTTGGTCCTCTGCTCTTTGGGATTTTTATTAATGACTTAGAGGAGGGGGCTGAAGGGTGGATCAGTAAATTTGCTGATGACACCAAGATTGGTGGAGTAGTGGATGAGGTGGAGGGCTGTTGTAGGCTACAAAGAGACATAGATAGGATGCAAAGCTCGGCTGAAAAATGGCAAATGGAGTTTAACCCTGATAAATGTGAGGTGATTCATTTTGGTAGGACTAATTGAAATGTGGATTACAGGGTCAAAGGGAGGGTTCTGAAGACTGTGGAGGAACAGAGAGATCTTGGGGTCCATATCCACAGATCTCTAAAGGTTGCCACTCAAGTGGATAGAACTGTGAAGAAGGCCTATAGTGTGTTAGCTTTTATTAACAGAGGGTTTGAGTTTAAGAGCTGTGGGGTTATGCTGCAACTGTACAGGACCTTGGTGAGACCACATTTGGAATATTGTGTGCAGTTCTGGTCACCTCACTATAAGAAGGATGTGGAAGCGCTGGAAAGAGTGCAGAGGAGATTTACCAGGATGCTGCCTGGTTTGGAGGGTAGATCTTATGAGGAAAGGTTGAGGGAGCTAGGGCTGTTCTCTCTGGAGCGGAGGAGGCTGAGGGGAGACTTAATAGAGGTTTATAAAATGATGAAGGGGATAGATAGAGTGAACGTTCAAAGACTATTTCCTTGGGTGGATGGAGCTATTACAAGGGGGCATAACTATAGGGTTCATGGTGGGAGATATAGGAAGGATATCAGAGGTAGGTTCTTTACGCAGAGAGTGGTTGGGGTGTGGAATGGACTGCCTGCAGTGATAGTGGAGTCAGACACTTTAGGAACATTTAAGCGGTTATTGGATAGGCACATGGAGCACACCAGGATGATAGGGAATGGGATAGCTTGATCTTGGTTTCAGATAAAGCTCGGCACAACATCGTGGGCCGAAGGGCCTGTTCTGTGCTGTACTGTTCTATATTAAGCTAATCCCAATTGCCTGCATTTGGCCCATATCCCTCTATACCCATGTAACTGTCTAAATGCTTTTTAAAAGACAAAATTGTATCCACCTCTACTACTGCCTCTGGCAGCTCATTCCAGACACTCATCACCCTCTGTGTGAAAAAATTGCCCCTCTGGAACCTTTTGTATCTCTTCCCTCTCACCTTAAACCAATGCCCTTTAGTTTTAGACTCCCCGACCTTTGGGAAAAAATGTTAATTCTCTATCTTATCTATGCCCCTCATTATTTTATAGACCTCTATAAGGTCACCCCTAAGCCTCCTACACTCAGGGAAAAAAGTCCCAGTCTATCCAGCCTCTCCTTATAATTCAAACCATCAAGTCCTGGTAGCATCCTAGTAAATCTTTTCTGCACTCTTTCTAGTTTAATAATATCCTTTCTATAATAGCGTGACCAGAACTGTACACATTATTCCAAATGTGGCCTTCCTAATGTCTTGTACAGCTTCAACATGACATCCCAAATCCTGTAGTCAATGTTCTTATCAATGAAACCAAGCATGTTGAATGTCTTCTTCACCACCCTGGCTATCTATGACTCCACTTTCAAGGAACCATGAACCTGTACTTCTAGATCTCTTTGTTCTGTAACTCTCCCCAACGCCCTACCATTAACTGAGTAGGTCCTGCCCTGATTCGATCTACCAAAATGCATCACCTCACAGTTATCCAAATTAAACTCCATCTGCCATTAATCAGCCCACTGGCCAATGAATGGCAAATGGAGGGTGGCAAAAAGCAGGTAACTTTAGACTGATTAGACTAACATCTATTGTTGGAACCAATTATTAAGGAAGTAATAGCAGCACATTTGGAAAATCATAATTTAATCAAGCAGTCAGCATGGCTTTATGAAAGGGAAATTGTGTCTGACTAATTTATTAGAGCTTTTCGAGGAAGTCTCAACGAGAATGGATAGAGGGGCATCAGTGTTGTATTTGGACTTCCAGAAGGCTTTCGACAAGGTACCTCACAAAAAGTAAAGTCATAAGATAACAGCCCATGTTGTTGGAGGTAGTATATTGGCATGAACAGAGAATTGGCTAATGGGCAGGAAACAGCAAGCTGGGATAAGGGGTTCTTTTCCAGGTTAGTGACCTGTAACCAGTGGAGTTCCACAGGGATCAATGCTAAGACCGCAACTGTTTACAACGTACACTAATGACTTGGAGGAAGGAAGCAAATGTTTTGTAGCCAAATTTCAGATGACAAAAATAGGTGGGAAGGCAAGTTGTAAAGAGATATAAACAATTTACAAAGGCATTGACAGGTTAAGTAAGTGGGCAAAACGTTGGCAAATCGAGTATAATGTGGAAAAATGTGAAGTTGTTCATTTTGGAAGGGAGAACACAAGGACACAGTATTATTTAAATGGAGACAAACTGCAGAAAGTTGCAATAGAAAGGGACTTGGGGCTACTTGTGCACAAAACACAGAAACTATCACACAGGTGCAGCAGGTAATCAGGAAGGCTAATGGAATGTTGGCCCTTATTTCAAGGGGGTTGGAGTATAAGAGTGGGGAAGTCTTGCTACAACTGTACAAAGTACTGGTGAGACCACATCTGGAGTACTGTGAGCAGTTTTGGTTCCCTATTGGCTGCGATTTTCTGGCTGCATCGAGCTTGGCGCACAGTGTGTTAGAGTAGAGCGGGTCCAGAGAATTGCAGGTAAATGGTTTAGCGTGTTTTGTGCCGGCACCAAACCTCGTCAGTATCTTCCTACCCACTGTTCCCGGATGTAATCTGGTTCCCACCCAATAAGACCGGGAACCAGATCAGTATATTTAAATGAACATTTAAATGGGCAGAGTCCGTACATGGTTAAATCTTCTCTGCTCCCAGGATTTTCCAATCCTTGGGCGCAGCGAGAAAGAACTCGGTGAGAATCACTACTGGTCTCCACAAACAGAGACCAGGCATGATGGCCATGCCGTGGGGGGGCCACAAAAGCCTCCCGGTGGTCGGTGACATGGCTGGGCATTGCTAATCTAGCAGTTTCAGCCTGGCAGTGCCAACTGGCATCCTGGCAGTACTAATCTGAAAATGCCAAGTTGCACCCTGACAGCTAATAAAGCAACTAATGGAATAGTGGCCTTTATCTCGAGAAGGCTGGAATATAACACAACAGACGTCATGTTACAGCTGTACAGAGCTCTGCTTAGACTTCACCTGGAATAATGCATTCAAGTTCTGGGGACTGCACCTCACAAAGAACATACTCGTCTTGGCGGCAATGCAATACAGATTCGCCAGAATAAAACCAGAGCTAAATTTTTCAGATAATTGTATACATTAGCCTTGTAATCACTTGAATCTGGAACAGTAAAGGGCAATCTAAATGAAGTGCTTGAGACATTTAAAGGATTTTATAGGGTAAATACAGAGAAATAATTTCTTCTGATGAAAGAGCCCAGAACAAGAGAGTATAGCTTTATAATTAGAGCAAGGTCATTCAGGAGCAATGTCATGATACACTTCCTCATACATTGGGTAATGGAAATCTGGAACACTCTCCTCCAAAGAGTTGTTGAAACCAGATTATGTGAAAATTTCAAAGCTGGCATTAATAGATGTTTGCTAGGGAAGAGTACTGATGGCTATGGAACCAAGATGGGTAGATGGAGTTAAAATACAGATCAGAAGCAATTGAATTGAATGGCTGAAGAAACTTGAAGGACTGAATATCTCTGCTCCCAAAAAAAGGATGTTGATTGAATGGCAAAGTCAAAAGCAGCACATTTTCAGAAAATACAAAGAAGCAAGCACAAGAAAAAGAATGAGTTCCAAGCAAATTAATTCCTGACCCACCAATTGGATTTGCACCCTACAAGTTATTTCACTAGTTTCTCTCAGATGGGATAGCTTATAAATGTGAAACGAGCAGTTCATGAGAACCAACATAAAAGTGTTAGGTGCTCAATACCATTTGACATTCACATTAGAAAATATATCTGTTGCTTAACCGGAATATAATTTAGAATGTATAAATTATAGACATTGAGTGGAAAAATGCTCTGAGCAAATGTCTGTTGGATGAAACAATAATGCATTTTTAAAAATCTTCAATCCACAGGCAGCAACACTTTTTAGGGAATGCTTGACATTTCCTAGTTATAATGAATAATTGTGCATGAAATTCTCACATTATAACATGAGTATTAAAACTGGGTGAAAAGATTGCTTTGCAGGTCAGTAATAAAATATGCTTTCAGTTTTTCAGTTTCTTGCCTACACAGAAAAGTTAAAAACTATTCATGCCAATATATAAACTACCTCCAAGACAGGTCATTCCTACAATTCAACACATAACAGATTACAGAAATGCTGCTGGTGAAAAGGTAGGTCTTTCAAACATGAGCGGAATGCACTCAAACACACGCACAAACTAATACACAAATTTTACAAAGTAAACAAAAGGCAAACTTCAAGAACACACTGGAAAGTTGATGGGTCTTAATCTACATCTGAGATTTCTGGATAGTTTAGGTTTCTGTCATTTTTCTAAATGATTGAACTTTTACCATATAAGGGAGTTGGAGTAAGGATTATTTTCAAAGCAATGTATATTTTCACAAGTTTAAAATGGAGACATCTAGACAAGATATGCTCATCAATTTCTTCACTAAGTTACTAAAATAATTTGCAATTCATTAGTTTATCAGGGTATTCAATGTATTAGGGGGTACTGTAGCACTGCAGTTATAATACTGGATTAATAATTCAGGGAAGCCAGGACAAAACTCAAATTAAAACCATGGCAAAAAATAAGAGCATAAGAATTAGGAGAAATAGTAGGCCATTTAGCCCCTCAAGTCGGCTCAGTCTTTCAATAAGATCATGGCCAGTCCGATTGTGGTCTTAACTCCACTTTCCTGCCTGGCTTCATAACCCACAACTCTCTTGTAGATCAAAATTTTGACAAACTCAGCCTTGAATATAATTTAATGGCCGAACCTCCACTGCTCTCTGGACTAGAAAATTCCAAAGAATAAAGACCCTCTGAAGAAATTCCTTCTCAGGGAGGCGATGGCCTAGTGGTATTATTACTAGGCTATTCATCCAGAAACTCAGCTAATTTTCTGCGGACCCAGGTTCCAATCCCACAATGGCAGATGGTGGAATTTGAATATTGTTTTAATATGTTAAAAAATATCCAGAATTAAGAATTTACTGATAACCATTAAACCATTGTCGATTGTCAGAAAAACCCATCTGGTTCATTCATTTCTTTTATGGAAGGAAATCCACTGTCCTTACCTGGTCTGGTCAACATGTGAATCCAGAGCCACAAAAATGTGATTGACTTTCAACTGCCCTCCAAGGGCAATTAAGGATGGGCAATAAATGCTGACCAGCCAGGAATGCCCATGTTCCACGAATGAATAAAAAAAAGCTCCACCTTAAACAAGATTTTATTTTGAAGATTTCTTCCTTTCTACCCTGTCAAATTCCCTCAGAATCTTATATGTTTCAATAAGATGGACTAAGGGTATGGCAAAGTAGGCTTGTTAACTTGAACTTTGGGAGCTCTTTATTAGAAGTGTGCATTGTTCCACAGTTGAATCTCAGACTGCCCAACTGGGTCCCACACTGGGCAGAGCTACTTGCCCAGGGACAACCTGACCCACATTCTTAAAGGGGCACTTTGCACCCCAAACCCCAACGTATATACATATGTCACAAAGATCACTCTCATTCTTCTAAATTCAATTGAGTATAGACCTAGTCTATTCAATGTTTCCTCTTAAGACAAATCTTACTCCCCAGGAATCTAACTAGGGGAATTTAAATTTAATTAAATAAAACTAAAAAAAATACATATATGACATTCCTTCCCCTTTAATCCAAAGCTTCCCCAATCTAAACATATATACAAACAAGGAAGAAAACATATACACATAATGAAGACTATTTATACACAGCAATGTAACTACCACAGTCCCCAACATAAAGTCCCTTCAGACAGTTCACATGGATATAATGAGTCTATCGGGCAATGGTGGTTTTGTAGAGGCTGTTTCCTCGTTTCAGGAACCTCTTCCCGAATAGTCTCCCGGGATTCTGGAAGATCCTCTTGCTCAGCATGAGGGTCTCTCTCTGATGGACCACAGGTGGCTGGTGCTACTGATGCTGCTTTCTCCCTTGGGTGACTGACTCTGACATACTAAGCTCGGGCAACCCCACTGGGCCCAATATGGATGGTTCTTCCCATTTCTTGTGGGGCTTCCCACTTTTGACACAATGCTGCAACCAACCGGTCAGCATCGTTTCTCCAAACCAGTTCATCCTCGGTCTGTACTGCGCAGGACAACGGTCCCGTTTGTGGAACAATGGTAGCCAGTATCCACTTCTCCCCAGAAATATAATCTGGCCAGAACAAATTCCCTTTTCTGAAACGTCCTCAACTTTGCACTCCCTGCTCTTCTGGCCATCTGTCCCTCTTGGTTCTGTTCAACCACCTCTCGGGTCTCCTCCGGCCGCAGCAGCAGGTCGAAGCATGGTCTCAATTTCTGGTTGAACATCAACAAAGCCGGTGAGCAATAGGTTGCCATCTATGAAGTATTGCGGTACACATTCAGGAAATTGTTTATCCACCATCCTAGCAACCCCACCCCTTGCGATTACTTCACAGATTGTTTCAAGGTCTGAATAAATCGTTCCACCAGACCATTTGTCACCAGGTGATATGCTGCTGACCTCATATCTGATTCCGTGATGCTACATGTACTCACCAAAATCTTGTGGCGCAAACTGGGGTAAATTGTCACTGACCACTTGTTCTGGATTGTCAAACTGGGCAAATGTTTCATTGAGTTTATCTAGTGTTGACTCCGCCGATGTGGACTTCATAGCCACAACCTCCAGCCACTAGCACATTCGATCTCTGAAGTCTGCTTTACCGCCAAGTGGACCTCCGCACATTCTTTTTCCACTTCTACGGCTGCCCTTTTCCAAGCAACCAGTACAATTAGTTTCAACACTGTCGCCAGATCATGAACAAACTTGCCATAGTAATCAATAAGTCCCAAAAACGGCCTCAGTTGGGACACATTTTCTGGTCTTGGGGCTTTCATGATGGCCTCCATCTTCTTAGATGCCTTGTGTAACCCATTGACATCAATTACATGATTTAGGTACTCAACTGCGTCCTTAAAGAACTCACATTTCTCTCTCTTGATTTGTAGGCCGTGCTCTTGTAACTTATTCAAGTTGTTCTCCAGGTTCTTTAAATGCTCCTCCTCCATTGAACCCATGACCAAAATATCATCCAGGTAACACTCAAGATGTGATCCATGGTTCTCTGGAACAGAGCCAGAGCTGACATGATGCCAAAAGAAAGCTGCTTATAACAAAACAGGCCCTGTCTGTGACTTTCATTGGCGGTGGCTGTGAATCCTTCATTATCCCCATCTGCAAATAGGCCTGTGATAGGTCTATTCTGGAGAATTTCTTTCTTCCTGCCAAGCCACTGAACAGGTTCTCAATGAGAGGAAGTGGGTATTGGTCTGCACACAGGGCTGGGTTTACTATCACTTTAAAATCCCCACAGATTCTCACTGATCTGTTTGATTTCAAAACTGGAACAATTGGGGTGCCCATTTACTGGTCCCAACTCCTCCAAATCCACGAGCCATTCCAATTCAGCTTCAACCTTGGGCTTAATGGCAACAGTACCAGACGGGCTCCTCGGACAAGCATCCGGCTTCAGCCGTAATTTAACCTTGACACCCTTCATCCCTTCAAGAGTTCCTTGAATGACATCTTTAATTTTTTCCAAAACATCTTGTAAACTTATGTTTGAGTCTGCCAGCTTATTAACCATGCCCCAGTTCAATTTCAACTTCTGCAACCAGGTGCATCAGAATAATGCAGATGCCTTTCACCACATAGTGGCAATTCTGCACATTGATCCCTCAACTGTACAGTCACCAGTACATAACCCTCGAGGGGAACCACTTGCTCTGTATATGTTCTGTATATGTTCATAATGCGATCTTGGCAGGCTTCAACAGCAGGGCTTTTAATTTCTCCCTGTATACTGATTTGAGTATCAAGGACACCACCGCCTCCATATCAACTTCCATTTTCATGGTTTTCCCTTCCAGTTTAGGGGGAAATCGATCAGCTCACCTTGTACCGACAGAATGTTCAGTCTGAACTCTTGTTTCTCTGGACTGTTTGCTTCCCCTGCAGACCCAGTTGACTCCCTATCCTCGCCATGGCTGGCAACATGGACTTTTTATGTTTTCCTCTCTCTGTGCTTAGTTGCACCCAGAAATTCCATGCACTTGTGACATTGGGCCTCTCGTGTCCAGCAATTTGACTCCGTGCGGTCACATCAGTGGCATTCTGCTTACAGCGCTGAAACCTGCGGGGCTTCCGCTATCTTGTGCACCTTACCTTGACCCCCCAACTGCTCTGTTTCTCTGGCAGCCAATTCCAGAGAAGTTGCGATCTCTAATGCAGACTTAAACTGGAAATTCTTGTCAGTCAATAACTCCTGCTGGAAGGCGTCATGCCGGAGGCCACAAACCAGGCGGTCCCGTAAGACACCCTGGAGTACATTTCCAAACTTGCAGTACTCTGCCAGTCTCTTCAGAGTTGCCACGAATTACATAGAAACTAGAAGCAAGAGTAAGCCATTCAGCGCTTCAAGCTTGCTCTGCCATTTATTTTGATCATGGCTGATCATCAAATTCAATATCCTGACCCTCCTTCCCCCCCATATCCCTTGATTCCTTTCACCCCAAGAGCCATATCTAATTTCTTCTCGAAATCACATATTTTGGCCTCAACTACATTCTGTGGTAGTGAATTCAACACATTCATCACCCTCTCAGTAAAGAAATTTCTCCTGACCTCAGTTCAAAAAGGTTTACCCCTTATCCCCAAACTATGACCCCTAGTTCTGGACTCCCCCACCATTGCGAACATTCTGTCTAACCCTGGTAGAATTTTATAAGTTTCTATGGGATTCCCTCTCACTCTTTTAAACTCCAGTGAATATAACCCTAACCGATTTAGTCTCTCCTCATATGACAGAATTGCAATGGACTCCCCTTCGAGTTGGTCTCATAGAATTGGAAACACTCCGTAATCATCAATGGCTGGGAGCGAAGTGAGCTTTTAATACGTCACACAATTCTTGGTAACTCTTCTCAGCTGGTTTTTCAGGTTGTACCAAGCTTCTCAAAACAGTGAAGGTTTTGCTCCCTATGGTATTTAAGGAAACCGATACAACCAGGTCATTGCCTATGTTATTGGTTGCCAGGTTAGCACTAAAGCACTCTGTACAAAGTATCCAGCTCTCTGTCTCTTCATCGAAGGGGCGGAGCTCCTTGCCCAGGAGTCACCTGACCCACACTCTTAAAGGGACAGTCCGCACCCCAAACCCCAACATACAACATATACATATATCACAAAGATCACCTCTCATTCTTCTCAATTCAATTGAGTATAGACCTGACCTACTCAATCTTTCCTCTTAAGGCGAATCCTCCGCCCCAGGAATTTAACTTTTATTAAATAAAGCTGGAATAAAAAAGTTACTTTCAGTTTGGTCAACATGAAACAATTGACTGTAAAAATCCATCTGGCGTACTAACGTCCTTTAGGGAAGGAAACCTGCCATCCTTACCTAGTCTGTGTCATATGTGATTCCAGACCCAAATAATGTGGTTGACTCTTAACTGCCCTCTGGAATGGCCGAGCAAACCAGTCAATTATGTTCAAAAAAGCGGCTCACCATCACCTTCAAGGGCAACGAAAGGATAGGCAATAAATGCTGAACTTCCCAGTGAGAGCCTCATTCTATGAATGAATTTTAAAAATGTCTGTGAAAGTAGCTGATTTTGTGACAGAGTGGGAGTTTTTTCAAGAACATAGGCCAAGAAAGACTGCCAGGCTTTTGGAAGCAGACAGACACCAAAAAAAAGAGATTGAAGGAGACTGGATCTGCTCGGGATGAATAACACAATGCTGAGAAATTATTCTGCTTCAACACAAGTAAAGCAACCCATTGAGATATTCTTCTTTTTCATTATCTGAATACAAATCATACCAAATGAACAATGATCATACCTTTTCTCGCGGAGGAAGACATGGGGCTCGGCTCCTCCCTCTGAGACTAGATCCTAGACTTACTAACCCACAGACCACAATCAGTAAGGTTAGGCAACAACACCTCCATGATCATCCTCAACACCGGTGCCCCACAAGGCTGTGTCCTCAGTCCTTTACTATACTCTTCATACACCTATGACTGTGTAGCCAAATTCTCCTCCAACTCGATTTTCAAGTTTGCTGATGACACCACCGTAGTGGGTCGGATCTCAAACAATGATGAGACAGAGTATAGGAAAGAGACAGAGAATTTGGTGAAGTAGTGCAACAACAATAATCTCTCCCTCAATGTCAGCAAAATGAAGGAGATAGTCATCGACTTCAGGAAGCGTAGTGGAGGACTACATAAACGGGGATGAAGTGGAAATGGTCAAGAGCTTTATGCTTCTAGATGTCCAGATCACCAACAACCTGTCCTGGTCCCTCCACGCCAATGCTATAGTTAAGAAAGCCCACCAATGCCTCTACTTTCTCAGGAGGTGAAGAGAATTTGGCATGTCCGTTATGACTCTCACCAACTTTTACAAATGCACCAGAGAAAGCATTCTTTCTGCTTGTATCACAGCTTGGTATGTCCAAGACTGCAAGAAACTACAAAGGGTTGAGAATGTAGCCCAATCCATCACACAAACCAGCCTCCCATCCATTAACTCTGCCTACACTTCCCGCTGCCTTGGAAAAGCGGTCAGCATAATCAAGGACCCCACGCAGCCCGGGCATACTCTCTTCCACCTTCTTCCGTGGGAAAAAGATACAAAATTCTGAGGTCACATACCAACCGACACAAGAACAGGTTCTTCCCTGCTGCTATCTGACATTTGAATGGACTTACCTCATATTAAGTTGGTCTTTTTCTACACCCTAACCATGACTGTAACACTACATTCTGCACCCTCTTATTTTCTTCTCTATGAACCGTAAGCTTTGGCTGTATAGTGTGCAAGAAACAATACTTTTCACTGCATAGTAAAATATGTGACAATAATAAATCAAATCAAATAGCTTCCTAGGACCAAGAGTTTAGTGAGAAGGAGGTAGTGAAAGTAATTAGTGTTACTACAAAATAATGCTGAAGAAGTTAATGGAACTGAAATCCGCTAAATCCCCAGGGCCTGATAATCTACATCCCACGGTACTAAAGGTGATGATCATGGAAATAGTGGATGCGTTGGTTGTCATCTTCCAAAATTCTGTAGACTCTGGAACAGTCCCAGCAGCTTGGGTCACAAATGTAGCCCCACTATTTGAAAGGGAGGGGACAAAAAGGGAATTAGCCTATCAGTAGTAAGAAAAATGTTAAGAGCCTATTATAAAGGAAGTGGTAACAGGACCAGCAGGATGAGACAAAGTCAACATGGATTTATGAAAGGCAAATCATTTTTGACAAACCTGCTGGAGTTATTTTGAGGACGTAACCAGCAGAAAAAATAAGGGAGAATCAGTAGACGTGGTGGAATTGAAGTTTTCGAAAGCTTTTGAGGAAGTCCTACATAGGAAGTTAGCACGCAAAATTAAAGCACAGGAGATTGGGGATAATATATTGGCATGCCTTGAGAAGTGGCTAGCAGACAGGAAACATAAATAAATGGGTCCTTTTCAGAGTGGTGACTAGTGAGGTAAGGCAGGGATCAATGCTTGGGCTCCAGTTATTCACAATATACATCAATGATTCGAATAAGAGAACCAAATGTAATATTTCCAAGTTTGTTGATGACATGAAACTTGGTGGGAATGGGAGTAGTGACGAGGATGTTAAGAGGCTTCAAGGTGATTTAGACCAAGTTGAGCGAGTGGGCAAATAAATGGCAGATGCATTATAACGTGGATAAGTGTGAAGTTATACACTTCAGTGTGAAAAACAGAAGAGTATTATTTAAATGGAGATAGATTGGTAAATGTTGATGAACAAAGGGATCTGTGTTTCCTTGTAGCCCAGTCACTGAAAGCAAACGTGCAGGTGCAGCAAGCAGTTGGGAAGGCAATTGGTATGCTGGCCTTCATTGCAAGAAGATTTGAGTTCAGAAGTAGGGATGCCTTACTGCAGTTATCCAGAACCTTGGTGACATTACATCTGGAGAAATTGCGGTGGACGGGAGAGTTCCTTGAGAAGACAATGATTTAAATGGTCCTGTATTCATTCATCTTTAGAACAGGGGTCCCAAACTGGGCTCCACAGAATTCAGGGGTAAGTGACAGGGCAAATATTTGTAAAATTTGAAAAAATGCTACAGAGTTACTTGTCCAATCGGATCCACAGTGTACACGAGCCCGAGAAGGGGTGGGCGTGAGTGGACAGGTGTGTGCGAGAGAAAGGTGCCCCTGTCAGGGAGAAGGATGCGAGGTACATGCGAAAGAGAGAGACATGCAGGTGCGAGCGAGAGTGATATGCGCGTGAGGGAGAGAGAGAGAGAGCGAGAGAGAGGTGACTGCGTGCATGAGGGAGAGAGAGAGCGAGAGAGACAGAGGTGCGACTGCGTGTGCAAGGGAGAGACAGAGGTGCGACTGCGTGTGCAAGGGAGAGACAGAGGTGCGACTGCGTGTGCAAGGGAGAGACAGAGGTGCGACTGCGTGTGCAAGGGAGAGACAGAGGTGCGACTGCGTGTGCAAGGGAGAGACAGAGGTGCGACTGCGTGTGCAAGGGAGAGACAGAGGTGCGACTGCGTGTGCAAGGGAGAGACAGAGGTGCGACTGCGTGTGCAAGGGAGAGAGGTGCGACTGCATGCGCGAAGGAGGGAGAGAGGTGCGACTGCGTGCGAGAGAGAGAGGTGCGACTGCGTGCGCGAGGGAGAGAGAGGTGCGACTGCATGCGCGAGAGAGAGAGAGGTGCGACTGCATGTGCGAGGGAGAGAGAGAGGTGCGACTGCATGTGCGAGGGAGAGAGAGAGAGAGATGCGACTGCGTGCGCGAGGGAGAGAGAGAGGAGCGGTCCGTGTGCGAGGGAGAGAGAGGGGAGTGCCCATGTGCTAGGGAGAGCGAGGTGCTACTGCGTGCACGAGGGAGAGAAAGAGGTGACTGCGTGCATAGAGGAGAGAGGTGCGTATGTCTGATATGGGTTTCTGCTTCCCAGCATTACTCCTCCCATTAAAAATAAAAAAGGTAAGACTCAAATACTTTTAAATAAGAAAACCTTTTACGTTAAGTTTGGATTGAGGCTAAGCCAAGTGGTTGGGTTAGTGTGAAAGTTACCCAGGAGTTAGTCTGGGATTTTTCAATCTAACATTTCCTTGATAAGACCCTACTCCATAAGAAATATTTAAAAAGATCATGGCTGATCTAATACTCACTGAGTCCACTTTCCTGCCTTATCTCTGTAACCCCGAATTCCTTTATTGATTAGGACTTGGCCTCCACAGCTCTCCAGGGTAAAGAATTCCAAAGGTTTCCCACTCTTTGAGAGAAGAAATTGTTCCTCAAATCCATCTTAAATGAGCATCCCCTTATTCTGCGACTATTCCCTCTGGTCCTACACTCTCCCACGAGTGGAAACATCCTTCCAACATTTACTCTGTCTAACCCCTAAGATTCATGTATGTTTCAATCATATCACCCCTTGTTCTTCTGAACTCCAAGGAGTACAGATCCAATCGGTTTAATCTTTCCTCATTTGGCAGTCCCTCCATACCAGGCATCATCCTAGTAAACCTTATCTGTAGTGCCTCCAATGATAATATATCTTTCCTTAAATAAGGGACACAATATTCTAATGTAGCCTCACTAGTTCCTTGTAGCAGCAACACTTCTACATTTATACTTCAGCCCCCCTTGAAATAAAAGCCAGCATTCCATTTGCCTTTCCTATTATCCTCTGCACCTCTTTGCTAGCTTTCTGGGTTTCATGAACAAGGACCCTCAAGTCCCTTTGTGCTCCAGCTTTCTGCAGTCTCTCTCCATTCAAATAATAATCTACCTTCTCATTCTATCTTCCAAAATGAACAATCTCACATTTTCCTACATGAATTTCATTTGCCAACTTTCTGCCCACTCACTTAACCTGCCAATATTTCCCTGTAAACTATTTATATCCTCCTTACATCCTGCTTTTGTATCATCTACAAATCTGTTCCTTTCTCCAACTTGTTAATATATATTGTGAAGAGCTGTGGACCCAGCATTGATCCCTTTGGCACTCCACTGGTTACTGCCCTCCAACCCGAGAAAGATCCCCTTTCTTATCACTCCTCGCTGCTTCCTGTTAGTTAGCCAATCCTCTATCCATGCCAGGATATTACCTTCAACATCATGAGCTCCAATCTTGCATAGTAACCTTTTGTGGGTCACCTTACCAAATACTTTTGAAAATCCAAACATGCATCGACTGGTTCTCCTCTATCTACACTGGCTGATACATCCTCGAAGAACTTTAGTAAGTTAGTCAGACATGATTTCCCCTTCATGAAATTATGCTTACTCTGCTTGATCAGATTATGACTTGTCAAATGCACTGCTATTCTCTCCTTAATGATCGATTCTAATATTTTTCCAATAACTGAAGTTAGACTAACTGGCCTGTAATTGCCTGCATTTTGCCTCCCTTCCCTTTTTGAACAAAGGTGCACATTGTTAGTTTTCCAATCCTTTGGTACGGTTCCAGAATCCAAAGATTTTTGGAAAATGACTACCAATGCATCCACAATCTCTGTAGCTACTTCCTTTAAAATTCTGGGTGTAAACCATCAGGTACAGGGGACTTGTCAGCCTTTAACCCATTTGTTTGCCTAAAACTAATTCTCTGGTAATGGTGACTGTATTTAATTCCTCTCCTGTATTTTAAAAATATTTCTGGGATGCTTGTAGTATCCTCTACACTACAGTAAAGACAGATGCAAAACATTTACTTAATCGTCTGCCATTTCTTTGCTCCTATCGAGTAGCTATCCAGGTAAGTAAGTCAGAACTATCCAGTCTCCAACTCAAAACAGCAGTGAGCAGGAAAGTTGTAGAAAGGAAATTAAAACTTCACAGCCAATTCTCATGGAGTCATTGCAATGGAAATTCTAAGGAGCCCTGTAGTGCATCTTGGGAGTCTCCAACTATCCGGTCACTGGACAATCTGGACATTAAGTCTAACTCAAGTCACAAGGAGTCGTTACTCTACCAGATCTTTCCAGCAAACAAGTGGAAATAGGTACAGTGTGAGTCCACTCAAGAATACAAGAATGGGTAACATTATTAGAATGAGAGAATGTGTCTGCAGCAATCAAGGATTTGTAGCATTCCACATTTACCCAAATATTTCAATTTCTAATGTATTACCATTACATGAAGACAGATATAACTATCAAATTCAATGTATTACAAATGCATTAAGCACTTTTATAACCAAAAGCAGTCTTTCTGTACACAAACCAAAGTCATTAACAAAGAAAAAGCTTACATTAGTGAAAATATTTAAGCACAGCCAACAGTGTTCTTTAAAAACAAATAAGCATTCATTACAGCTACTGTATAAATAGACCAGAGGCATGTAGTTCACAAGAAATAAATCTTGCATCATAACTGATCGCAAACCCAATCTGCTCAATTTCTACAGTGACAACGTTTTCCTGTAAACCAGCGGCACCCAATGTGCCTGGCTAAAATACTGTGCACTTTTGTCATGATGCAGAAATACAGCTTTAACCAACATCCATACACCATTAGTACAATAGCATCGTCTCTATACAAAAAAAGTACATTCTTCTAATATGAAACAGAATACATGAGTAACTTTCTCTCTACACACACCACAAACTTGTTTGTACTATTCATATATAAAGTTTAACGCATGCAAAGAACATCGTGTACAAAAAAAATCACTACTTAATTAACTTAAAAACAGATTGCAGCTCATATTGTTGTTTCACATTCCACTTACATTAGAAAGAAGCTGGTCATGACCTCACTTGAATTCATCCTTACACTATTCCCAAGTTTACCACAGACGACACAAAAGAGGATTGCTGAATACTGTGAATCTACATTCAGCACACTTGCAAAATAATAGATCACAAAGAAGAAACCTTGAATAAAGAAGCTATGCAACCCTAGATATTTTTTATTCGATTTTATACTTCAATACTCAGCTTATGGACAGTTTGGGAGATTTTTGGAGTGGGAGGGCAAGGCAAGTTAGCAGAATAGAGAAGCAGCTGAAAAGAGACTCAAGTTTTCACAACTTACCGTCAGAGCTTACTGTATCATTTGAGTCTCCTGAACAATGTCCAGCCTCTCTATAATCAACCAAGGTCACTCCTTCCAAACTATCATAGTCCGATTTATGCTGGTCTTTTACTGGGACTACCGTAAACTGATGCATTTTTCGCAGCCCAGTCTGGCTCTGCTCTTTTTACTGAGCTGAACAGAAAACTCCTTTGCTTAGATTGCATACCAACACTGTGTGGTCACTTCCTCTGGAAGGAAATTACTATATTCTGAACTCCTCCCAAAGTCTGAGCTGTAAACCTCGGTGAATTGCCTGAAATTCTGGTAAGTGACTCCTAGACTTTGTCCTTAGCTGCCAATGACATCTGGAAGTATACAGAACAGGTACAGTAAAAGGTTGAATTAAACAAGTATTCCAGCACTGTTATTTTGGAAATTAAATATTTGACACTGAGATCTAACTCTGCTTCTAAACAAGTCCTGATTTGAAACAAAAAAATCTTTCTAAAGCAGCTTATGCTTCCAAACTAAAACAAATGTAACATTCTATGCAACAAGTGATTTTACTAAAAAGGCAAGTTTGACCGTTTTATTTTTGCTCACGACAAATACTATCATTTTCTTTATAACCTCGTTTGCAGTAGCGGGTTGCCAGCAACAAAACTCTGCACTTGGGTAGAAACTCTTAATAAAACTCTTGTGTACAAGCACAGGCCTGGCAGCTTCTATATACAGTTCTGACACCCACATGTCCATGCGATTTTATCATTGCCACCACCTACTACTATTAGAGGTGGTTAAGATGACCGATGCCGGTAGCTGAAGGGTTTGTTATTCCTAGTAGCCTTAAAGTTTCCCCAGTACATGTTGCTAGTTTGGCAATCGTGCTTCTTAACTTGACGGGTTGAACCCCTCTTTGTATATAACGATACATTTGTTCATCCACAACTGTAGCAGAGGCACCCATGTCCACCTCCATTCTGAGTAGCTGACTGTTTACCATCAACACAATCATAATTGGGGCCATCTTGTCCCCCTTAACGTTGACCTTCATGCTTCAGGATTGAGGGCTATTTTCAGCACTGTGTACTGGTCCCCCGGTAGGTTCTGCTTGGTCTTGCAATTGCTCCTAATGTGCCCCCTCCTATTGCAGGCATTACATGTAGCTTCCCTGAATTCACATCTCTTCTGGGGGTGATCTCTCCCTCACTGGTGGCATTCTTCATTGCTCCTAGTCTGTGGAATGAATTTCCTGTACCTCTGCACTCTCTTTTGCTCCAAGCCTTTTGCTCATTACTTTTTGCAGCCTCCTCCTTGGCGCCTCAACTAACAGCAGTTTCCCACTAAATCTGCTGGACCTCACTTGCTTGCACGCTCTGCTGCTTCATTACCCTCCTTTCAGCACTTTCTAGAGCCGGGGCGACTCGAATACCTTCTTTAAAGTAATCTCTGCCTATGCTAATAATTTATTTTGTATAGTCATGTTGCTAACACCACAGACTAGCCTATCTCTCAACATGTTGTTAAGTGCAGACCTGAACTCACACTATTCAGCCACTTGGCTTAAGCATGCCACGAACACTGCTATTGATGCCCCATGGGGCTTTTGTCACAAATTAAATTTGTGTCGTTGCATTATCACCAAGAGCTTCAGGTGACCCTTAACTAATTCCACAAGTTCCTCGAAAGTTTTGGAGTCGGGGACAACTGGAGAAGTCAGTTTCCTTATCAGGCTATAGGTTGGAGCCTGTAGGCTGTTCATAGGATTGCCCACTGCTTCTCCCCATTCCCACCCCCCCCCCCACCCACCCCCAACCATTTCATTGGCCTTAAAAACAGAGCAGGCATTCAATATTTGCACCCACTGCTCCGTGTTAGGGTCGAATGGGTCTAGTTTCCCAAAAAGAGGCAATTTGACACTTTAGACTGCTGAACAAGTTAGGGGAAAAGATACAAAAGTCTGAGGGCACGTACCAACCGACTGAAAAACAGCTTCTTTCCTGCTGCTGTCAGAGTTTTGAATGGATTTACCTTGCATTAAGTTGATCTTTCTCTGCACCCTAGCTATGACTGTAACACTACATTCTGCACTCTCTCATTTCCTTCTGTGAACGGTATGCTTTGTCTGTATAGTGCGCACGAAACAATATTTTTCACTGTATACCAATCCATATGACAATAATAAATCAAATCAAAATCAAATTCAAGAAGAATTTCACACGAGGTGTTCTCTCCCGATTTCTGTAGCAGTAGGGAGGCACTCCGACTGAACCTCATCGCCAAATGTAGTATTTTGCAAAGACAGGCGAGCACCAAGTAAATTAACAAATGAACAGTTTGTTAAGGTAAATAACTATGTTCAGAGAGTGTGATAATGGCTACTGTACTCCACGACTCCAGACTCTTAACTGGTGAGGAAAATCCACGTTCAGCTCTCGGATTCGCCTGATCCAGCCTGATTGACCTTCGAGAGCTTGCCCTCTAAAGAGGCACTCTACCACAAGCAGGTTGCTAGCAACCAAACTCCTCAATTGGGTAAACATAGAAAAAGGAGCAGAAGGAGGCCATTCCACCCTTTGAGCCTGCTCCTCCATTCATTATGGTCATAACTGATCATCCAACTCAATCGCCTGATCCTGCCTTCCCCCAATATCCTTTGTTTCTCTTCATCTCAAGTGCTATAGCTAACTGCTTCTTGAAAATATTCAATGTTTTGGCCTGAACTAATTCCATTGGCTGACCATTCACAGGGTGAAGAAATTTCTCCTTATCTCTGTCCTAAACGGTCTGCCAAATATCCTCAGATTGGGATTTCTGGTTCTGGTCACCCCACCATCGGTAACATCCTTCTTGCATCTACCCCATCAAGTCCAGTAGAATTTTATAGATTTCTATGAGATCCCCCTTCATTCTTCTGAACTCCAGCAAATACAATCCTAACCGACTCAATCTTTCCTCATATGTCAGTCCTGCCATCCCAGGAATCAGACTAGTAAACCTTCTCTGTACTCCCTCTAATGCAAGAACATTCTTCTTCAGATAAGGAGGCCAAAACTGCACTCAATGTTCCAGGTGTGACCTCACCAAGGCCCTGTATAATTGCATCAAGACATTCCTGCTCCTGTACTTGAATTCTCTCACTATGAAGGCCAACATACCATTTGCCTTTCTTACTGTCTGTTGCATCCGCATGCTCACCTTCAGTGACTGGTGTACGAGGCCACCCAGATCTCGTCGCACATTCCCCTCCTAATTTATGGCCAGATAGTAATTTTCCTTCCCATTTTTTCTTCCAAAGTGGATAACCTCAAATTTATCCAAATTATACTGCATCTGCCAATCATTTGCCCAACTTGTCCAAATCACAGTGAGGGATCTTTGCATCCTCCTCGCAGCTCACCCTCCCACCCAACTTTGTGTCATCTGCAAATTTAGAGATATTACATTTAATGCCCTAATCTAAATCATTTATATAGTGCATAGCTGAGGTCTCAGCACTGATCCCTGTGGTGCCCCACTAGTCACTGCCTGAATTTGGCAAAAGACCGTTTATTCCTACTTTGTTTCCTGTATGCCAATGAATTTTCTATCTATCTCAATACACTATCCATATCAATATGCTTTAATTTTACATGCTAATCTCTTCTGTGGGACTTCGTTGAAAGCTTTCTGAAAGTCCAAATAAACCACATACACTGGTTCCCTTTCATCAACTCTAGTTACATCCTCAAAGAATTCCAGTAAGAACATAAGAAATAGGAGCAGGAGAAGGCCATCTAACCCCTTGAGCCTGCCTTGCCATTCAATAAGATCATGGCTGATCTGAAGTGAATCAGTTCCACTTACCCGCCTGCTCCCCATAACCCTTAATTCCCCTACCTATCAGAAATCCATCTATCCGTGACTTAAACATATTCAACGAGGTAGCCTCCACCACTTCAGTGGACAGAGAATCCCAGAGATTCACCACCCTCTGAGAGAAGAAGTTCCTCCTCAACTCTGTCCTAAACTGACCCCCCTTTATTTTGAGGCTGTGCCCTCTAGTTCTGGTTTCCTTTCTAAGTGGAAAGAATCTCTCCACCTCTACCCTATCCAGCCCCTTCATTATCTTATATGCCTCTATAAGATCACCCCATAGCCTTCTGAACTCCAACGAGTACACACCTAATCTGCTCAATCGCTCCTCATAATCTACACCCCTCATCTCCGGTATCAACCTGGTGAACCTTCTCTGCACTCCCTCCAAGGCCAATATATCCTTTCGCAAGTAAGGGGACCAAAACTGCACACAGTATTCCAGCTGCAGCCTCACCAATGTCTTGTACAGATGCAGCAAGACTTCTCTGCTTTTATATTCTATCCCCCTCGCGATAAATGCCAACATCCTATTTGCCTTCTTGATCACTGTTGTACTTGCAGACTGAGTTTTTGCGACTCATGCACAAGGACCCTCAGGTCCCTTTGCACAGTAGCATGTTGTAATTTTTTTCCATTTAAATAATAATCCAATTTGCTATTATTTCTTCCAAAGTGAATAACCTCGCATTTGCCAACGTTATACTCCATCTGCCAGATCCTCGCCCACTCACTCAGCCTATTCAAATCTCTCTGCAGACCTTCCGCTTCCTCCACGCAATTCACTTTCCCACTTATCTTCGTGTGGTCAGCAAACTTTGTTACCCTACACTCAGTCCCCTCCTCCAGATCATCTATGTAAATAGTAAACAGTTGAGGCCCCAGTACCGATCCCTGCGGCACACCACTAGTCACCATCTGCCAACCAGAAAAGCACCCATTTATTCCGACTCTCTGCTTTCTGTCAGATAGCCAATCCCCAATCCACGCTAACACCCTACCCCCAACTCCGTGTGCCCCAATCTTCTGCAGCAACCTTTTGTGAGGCAGCTTATCGAATGCCTTTAGGAAATCCAAAAACACTACATCTACCGGTTCCCCTCCGTCAACTGCACTAGTCACATCTTCATAAAAATCCAGTAAGTTCGTCAAAAACGACTTTCCTCTCATGAATCCATGCTGCGTCTGCTTGATCGAACCATTCTTATCCAGATGGCCTGCTATTTCTTCTTTAATGATGGATTCCAGCATTTTCCCAACTACAGACGTTAAGCTAATCGGCCTGTAGTTACCCGCCTTTTGTCTACCTCCTTTTTTAAACAGCAGTGTAACAGTAGCTGTTTTCCAATCAGCTGGCACTACCCCAGAGTTCAGTGAATTTTGATAAATAACCACTAACGCATCCGCTATTACCCCTGACATTTCTTTCAGTACCCTGGGATGCATTCCATCCGGGCCCGGGGACTTGTCCACCTTCAGTCCCGTTAGTCTACCAAGCACTGCCTCTCTAGTAACAATAATTGTATTGAGTACCTCTCCTCCTACCAACCCTCTATCGTTAATATTCGGTAAACTATTTGTGTCTTCCACTGTGAAGACCGACACAAAAAACCTATTTAAAGTCTCAGCCATTTCCTCGTTTTCCACTATTAAATCCCCCCTCTCGTCCTCCAAGGGTCCAACATTCACTCGAGCCACTCTATTCCTTTTTATATATTTGTAAAAACTTTTACTATTATTTTTTATGTTTAGAGCTAGTTTAGTTTCATAATCTAACTTTCCTTTCTTTATCGCTTTCTTAGTCATTCTTTGTTGTTTTTTTAAAGCTTTCCCAATCTTCTAAGTCTCCACTATTTTTGGCCACTCTGTACGCATCGGTTTTTAATTTAATACTCTCCTTTATTTCCTTCGTTATCCATGGCTGGCTATCCCTTTTCTTACAGTCCTTCTTTATCACCGGAATGTATTTTTGCTGAGTACTGAAAAAGATATCCTTAAAAATCCTCCATTGTTCCTCAGCTGTCCTACCTACCAGTCTGTTCGCCCAGTCCACCCTAGCCAATTCAGCCCTCATCCTATCGTACTCCCCTCTGTTCAAGCAGAGGACATTGGTTTGGGACCCTACTTTCTCACCCTCCATCTGCACCAGAAATTCAACCATATTGTGATCACTCGACCCAAGAGGGTCGTTCACAAGAAGATCCTTAATTCTACCTGTCTCGTTACACATTACCAGATCTAAGATAACTCGTTCCCTCGTAGGCTCTGTAACATACTGTTCAAGGAAACTATCCCGACAGCATTCTAAGAACTCTTCCTCCATCCCACCACGTCCAACTTGAGTTAGCCAATCAATATGCAGGTTAAAATCGCCCATGATTATTGCTGTTCCGTTTTTGCACGCATCCATTATTTGTTTGTTTATAGCCCTCCCCACCTCAACATTATTATTTGGGGGCCTATAGACCACGTCTACTAGTGTCTTTCTCCCCCTACTATTCCTTATCTCCACCCATAATGATTCCACGTTTTGCTCCTCAGAGCCTATGTCGTTCCTCACTACTACCCTGATATTATCCTTTATTAACAGAGCTACCCCACCAGCTTTCCAATCCTGTCTATCCTTCCTAAATGCCTGATACCCCTGGATATTCATTTCCCAGTCCTGGTCACCCTGTAACCACGTTTCTGTAATGGCCACTAGATCATACCCATTTGTGCTGATTTGTGCCATCAACTCATTTACTTTGTTCCGAATGCTTCGTGCATTCAGGCAAAGTGTCCTTATTCCAGCTTTCATCTGGACCCGAATTGTTGAAATGTTATTTACCTCCTCCCTCTTACCCTGTCTATAACCCTTCTCTGTTTGCGAGCTAACTTCCTCGCTCCCAGTCACCTCATCTCGATCCCCTCCCCCCAACCTATCTAGTTTAAATTCTCCCCAGTAGCCTTAGCCAACCTTCCCGCCAGGACATTGGTCCCCCTGGGATTCAAGTGCCACCCGTTTTTTGTGTACAGGTCACACCTGCCCCCGAAGAGGTCCCAATGGTCCAGGAACCTGAATCCCTGCCCCTGCACCAGTCCCTCAGCCACACATTCGTCCTCCACCTCACTCCATTTCTGTCCTCACCTTCCCATGGCACAGGCAGCAATCCTGAGATTACTACCCTTGCTTTCCTTCTTCTCAGCTGTCTCCCTAATTCCCTATACTCTCTTTTCATGACCCCTTTCCCCTTCCTACCCACATCAGCGGTACCAATATGTACCGCTACCTCTGGCTCTTCTCCCTCCCACCTCAGGATTTCTGGGACTCGCCCAGCGACATCCTGGATCCCGGCCCCAGGGAGGCAGACCACCATCCGAGACTCCCGCCTGCCTCCGCAAAAACATCTGTCCGTCCCCCTTACTGTCGAGTCCCTGATCAACACTGCCGTCCTCCGCTTTTCCTTAGCCCTCTGAGTTACAGGGCTGGCCTCCACTCTGGAGACACGGCCACTGCTGCTTCCCCCAGGCGGGCTGTCCCCCCTAGCAGTGCTAAGGCAGGAGTACTTGTTGTGTAGAGGCACACCCAATGGGGTGCTCTCTGTCACCCGAGCTTTCCCCTTCCTGGCTTTTACCCACTTTTCTGACTCCCTTGGCCCCGGTATAACCATGTTTCTGTGACTGGTATCAACTGTCTGCTCAATCTCCCTCATCAGACGAAGGTCATCAAGCTCCAGCTCCAACTCAATTACCCGGTCCTGTAGGTGCTGCAACTCAATGCACCTGGCGCAGATATGGGCGTCTGGGAGGCTAGGAGTCTCCAGGACCTCCCACATCATACACCCAGAACAACAAACTGGCCTCACACTCATATTTGACCCTTTTTAACAAGGCACACAGAGAAAAGTTAAGAGTTAAAGAACTAAGATTTGAAACTCACCCTTGCTCACCCTTACCCCGAAGCCCTGTGACCAAAGCCCTTACAGTTCACATTCTGCTTCCCACTCACTCCACTGCCCGCTGTATACTGCGGCCTCCCTTTTATACTTCGCGCGCTTTAAAAAACTACAAAATGTCCGCCCACGTGACCCCGCGCCCGGTCTACTTCTGGTTTAAACTTAAACTTTTAAATCACTACAACCCCGCGAAAAAATAAATAATTAAAGTCGCACCCTTACCCTTTTTACTGTAACCACCAAACACTCCTCTCTCTCTTGCTCCAGATGAACAATGAAAGCCCTCCCCCCAGGTAAGTAGCTTTTAAATAAAAAACTACAAAATGTCCACCCACGTGACCCCGCGCCCAGATTTGTTAAGCATGATTTCCCTTTCATTAATCCATGCTGACTCTGTTCAATCCTGTCATTGTTTTCCAAGTATTTTGCTATAAAATCTTTGATAATGAATTCTAGAATTTTCCCCACGACCAACGTCGGGCTTACTGGTCTGTAATTCCCTGTTTTCTCTCTACCTTCCTTTTTGAATAGTGGGGTTACATTAGTTACCCTCCATTCTGTAGGAAGTGTTCCAGAGTCTATAGAATCTTGGAAGATGATCAGCAATGCATCCACTATTCTCCAACCACTTCCTTAAGTGCTCTGGGATATAGATTATCAGGCTCTTGGGATTTATCGGCCTTCAATCTCATCAATTCCCCAACACCATTTCTTGACAAATACTGATCTCCTTCAGTTCCTTCCTCTTACTAAACCCGTGCTCCCCAACATTTCTGGTATCTTATTTCTGTCCTTCTTTGTGAAGATGAAACCAAAGTATGACTTCAGTTGGTCAGCCGGTGTTTTTTCCCCCATTATAAGTTCCCCTGTTTCTGATTGTAAATGTTCTGATTGTAACATTTGCCTTCACCAATCTTTTTTTCCTCACATACCTCAGGAAACTTTTTCAATCAGTTTTTATGTTCCCCGCAAGCTTACTCATGTACTCTATTTTCCTCTTTTTAACCCGTCTCTTGGCCCTCCTTTCCTGAATTCTAAACTGCTTCCAATCCTCAGGTCTGTTGTTTTCTTGATCAATTTGTATGCCTCTCCCTTGGATTTAATAATATCTCTAATTTCCCTTGTAAGCCATGGTTTGGCTACCTTTCCAGTTTTACTTTTGCACCAGACAGGAATAAACAATTGTTGCAGTTAACCTATGTGCTCCTTGAATGTTTGCCATTGCCTATCCACCGTCATCCCTTTAAATAACGTTTCCCAATCCGTGCCAACTCATGACTCATATCATTATAGTTTCCTTTACTAAGGTTCAGGACCCTAGTTTCAGAATCAACTACGCCCTTCTCCATCTTGATGAAAAATTCTATCACGTCACTCATCCCCAAGGGGTCTCACACAACTAGATGGCCAATTATTCCTTTCTCATCACATAATACCCAGTCTAGAATGGCCTGCTCTCTAGTTGATTTCTCAACTTACTGGTCCAGAAAACTATCTCATGTACACTCCGTGGCCAGAATCTTATCACTGTTCACGCCGGTGGGATTTTCCCATCCTGCCACAGTGAACCAAGATTTGACTAGCCGACAAATTCCCTGACCTCGCTGCAGCGGGAGTGTGGCACGAACGGGCTGCAAGATTGTGCTCAGGAATTCCTCCTCTACGGTATTGTGACTAATTTGATTTGTTCAATCTATATGCAGATTAAAATTGCCCATAATTACAGATGTTCCTTTATTGCATAGATCTCTAATTTCCTGTTTAATGTCATTACCAACATCACCACTGCAGTTTGGGGGTCTATCTACAATCCCTACTAATGCGTTTTGCCCCTTGGTGTTTCCATGACCACTGGCTGGTCACCCTATCCCACCAGAGTGTCCTGTAACCACTCTGAGAAATCCTTGACCCTAGCACCAGGGAGGCAACATAGAATCTCGGAGTCTTGTTTGCAGCCACAGAAACGCCTATCCATTCCCCTTACAATTGAATTCCCTATAACTATTGCATTCTCACACTTTTTACTCCTCCCCTCTACAACAGAACCAACGTGGCGTCATGATTTTGGCTGTTGTTGCTTTCCTCTGAGAGGTCATTCCCCTCAACAGTATGCAAAAGCAGCACATCTATTTTTCAGGGGAATGACCACAGGGGTAGAAACTCAATATAAAACTCTGGTGCACAAGCACCATCCTGGTAGCTTCTGAATACAGTTCTGACACCCCAAGTAAAAAGACAAATATGCTGGTGGCATGCACAAAATGATCCTCACATGTCCATTCAATTTCATCATTGTATGCGAGGACCTAATCCCCAGCCTGCCAAAACAGAATTTCAAACAGCGGCAGGAACAGGCTTTACTCTGAAAGCTGCAAATGTAATCCAATAAAACCCTGATGGTTTGATAAGTGCAGAATGCAACAGGCCTATGTGCTAAATGATACTAGCCAATAACTAAGTTGAGAGATACTTGAAAGTCCAGGTTCTCAAAAATTTCTTGTGCACAGCAGCAAATTTCAGCTAGCAATCGGTATCAAATAATTTTGCTATTGATAATACAGACAGAACAATATGCTCTTGTCCCAATACCACCTCACACAGATCCCAACCTCCACCACCCATTGCAGGTCATCTAGCAATGGGGTGGAAATCCAGCAACAAAAGTTTTCTTGCATTATGCCTCTATGTAAGGGATTATTGAGCTGCTCAGAGAGATCTCATCTTCATCTATTATGGAATCTGGTCCTTCTATATAAATTCCTCAACCCACATTGACAGATACAGCCTCTGACCTTGCCATCTCATCTGGTCTCACTCGCCTTGTATCAATCAGATAAGGCCAGCTCTGATCACTTCGCTGCATTACTCTCCATTCACATCCCCCTTTCTTGTCCCAATCCTTCTCTTGGACCAGACATTGATAAACTCACCTTTCTTTGGGATGACAATGATACAAAGACTGACTTTCTCATGGGAGAAAACGGATCTTAACAGGCTTGTGTGGTAGATGTGATGTGTGTAATCCAATGAACATATTGTCCACTGAACATAACGTACTTCAGTACAGCTTTTCAACACTCAGCACTGTTGTGCCTAGTGAGCCTGTAACTTAATATACAAAGTAAAATCAAGGCATCATGACTTAGAACATAGAAAAGCTACAGCACAAACAGGCCCTTCGGCCCACAAGTTGCGCCGAACATGTCCCTACCTACTAGGCTTACCTATAACCCTCTATCTTACTAACTTCCATGAACTTATCCAAAAGTCTCTTAAAAGACCCTATCAAATCCGCCTCCACACACCCACCACCCTCGGAGTGAAAAACTTACCCCTAACATCTCCTCTGTACCTACTCCCCAGCATCCTAAACCTGTGACCTCTTGTGGCAACCATTCCAGCCCTGGGTAAAAGCCTCTGAGAATCCACTCTATCAATACCTCTCAACATCTTATACACCTCTATCAGGTCACCTCTCATCCTTCGCCTCTCCAAGGAGAAAAGACCTAGCTCTCTCAACCTATCCTCATAAGGCATGCCATCTAATCCAGGCAACATCCTTGAAAATCTCCTCTGCACCCTTTCTATGGCTTCCACATCCTTTCTGTAATGAGGCGACCAGAACTGGGCACAGTACTCCAGGTGGGGTCTGACCAGGGTCCTATACCGCTGCAGCATTATCTCCCGATTTCTAGACTCAATTCCTCTATTGATGAAGGCCAGTATTCCATACGCCCTCTTAATTATAGCCTCTACCTGCGACACTGCTTTGAGTGTCCTATGAACCCGGACCCCAAGATCCTTCTGATCTTCCACACTGCCAAGCGTCTTACCCTTAACATTATATTCTTTCATCCTATTCGACCTGCCAAAATGAACCACCACACACTTATCTGGGTTGAAGTCCATCTGCCACTTCTCCGCCCAGTCTTGCATCTTATCTATGTCTCATTGCAACTGCTGACATCCCTCTACACTATCCACAACACCACCATCCTTTGTGTCATCAGCAAACTTGCCAACCCATCCTTCCACTTCCTCATCCAGGTCCTTTATAAAAATCACAAAGAGCAAGGGTCCCAGAACAGATCGCTGGGGCACTCCATTGGTGACCGACCTCCAGGCTGAAAAAGACCCAACTACAACCACTCTTTGCCTTCTGTGGGCAAGCCAATTCGAAATCCACAAAGCAATGTCCCCTAGTATCCCATGCCCCTTCACTTTCTCAATAAGCCTTGCATGGGGCACCTTATCTGACTTGTCCGAAACTCTGTGGGTGAGATTTTCTCTGATATCGGCAAAGGTCAATGTCAGGCAGGAAAAGCGGCCTTGAGGCCACCGATGGCAATAGCGGTTTTTTCTGTCATATACGAATGATCTGCTTCTGCACTGTAGGTATTCTATTCTGTGGTCTAACCGACTTAGTCTCTCCTCATGCGATACTGGGGATTATTTCATTCAAGCCTAAAACTCAACTCAATTTTATTCCGAACAGCGGCTAAGATAGTGCTTTACATGGATCTTGGTGTCCATGTGCATAGATCCCTGAAAGTTGGCACCCAGGTTGATAGGGTTGTTAAGAAGGCATACGGAGTGTTAGCTTTTATTGGTAGAGGGATTGAGTTTCGGAGCCAGGAGGTCATGTTGCAGCTATACAAAACTCTGGTGCGGCCACACTTGGAATATTGTGTACAGTTCTGGTCACCGCATTATAGGAAGGATGTGGAAGCATTGGAAAGGGTGCAGAGGAGATTTACTAGGATGTTGCCTGGTATGGTGGGAAGGTCTTATGAGGAAAGGCTGAGAGACTTGAGGTTATTTTCGTTAGAGAGAAGGTTAAGAGGTGACTTAATAGAGGCATACAAGATGATCAGAGGATTAGATAGGGTGGATAGCGAAAGCCTTTTTCCTCAGATGGTGATAGCTAATACGAGGGGACATAGCTTTAAATTGAGGGGTGATAGATATAGGACAGATGTCAGAGGTAGGTTCTTCACTCAGAGTAGTAAGGGCGTGGAATGCCCTGCCTGCAGCAGTAGTGGACTCGCCAACATCAAGGGCATTTAAATGGTCATTGGATAAACATTGGGTGATATTGGAATAGTGTAGGTTAGATGGGCTTTAGGTTGGTTTCACAGGTCGGCGCACCATCGAGGGCCGAAGGGCCTATACTGCGCTGTACTGTTCTATGTTCTATAACCTGTGACTTAGAACAAATAAATTGCAGTCATGGGTTCCATAACATAATGCTGGCGGGTGGCCTCTAATATGCCCGCCAAGGCATCAAATCAGCGACTCAATGATCCAGGTGCAAGTTTTAAAAAGCTGCCCCAGCGCACATCTAGCAAACCAGGAAACAATCTTTACCCAGGTGCTTAACACAGCATCAAGCTGGTATAACACTTCCCCGAGTGCTGCACTCAAGTCCAAGCACCTCTGGAAGTACTGCTCGCCAGCTACACACCTTCTGAGACCAGTCGTGCTTTGCGCCACTCTAACATCACGTCGCTGTGGATGGATTTTTTGATTTTGTAGAATTTTATAGAATCCCTACAGTGCAGAAGGAGGCCATTCGGTCCATCGAGCCTGCACCGATAATTCCACCCAGGCCCTAACCCCACGCATTTACCCTGCTTGCTCCTCTGACACTAAAGGGCAATTTAGCATGGCCAATCAACCTAACCCATACATCTTTGGAGTGTGGGAGGAAACGGGAGCACCCGGAGGAAACCCACACAGGCACGGGGAGAACGTACAAACTCCACACAGACAATGACCTGAGGCCGGAATTGAACCAGGGTCCCTGGTGCTGTGAGACAGCAGCTGTGATGTGGAGGTATGATTCCAGCATATGAGCCTGTGTGGATGCCACTGTGAAATGCAACTTTGGTCTCCTTGCAATATTTCCCACTTCTGTTCCCAAACTCACCCGACATGAATGAGAGCAGAAAGTCCCAGCCTATGTATAGCACTACGTTTGCACTAGCTTTTGTGGTTGTCATGTACATGTTTAAGATTCTTTAATGCAAACTTGACCAACATAAATCAGCCCATACGAAATAGACAATGACATTTCTGTCCTTATCACGGCATTTTGTTACCACACATCGCAGGTTAGGAACTGGAAATTCAGCATCTGGACAGTAATTCAAAGAAGAACAAAGAAAAGTACAGCCCAGGAATAGGCTCTTTGCCCCTCCAAACCCATACCGATCATGATGCCCTAACTAAAAAAAAACCTTCTGCCCTTAGTCAGACCATATCCCTCCATTCCCTCCTTATTCATGTACCCAACCAGACGCCTGTTAAATGTTGCCAATGGGCCTGCTTCCACCTCTACTGTGTGTGAAAAACTTCCCTGCACATCTCCCTTAAACCTTCCCCCTCTCACCTTGAGCCCGTGCCCCCTTGTAATAGAAAATTTAAAAGGCCAGAATCCTGTACATTCTTGGGGGTATCTTCCTGAGAGCAAACAATACAACTGAAACTGCATTCTATTAGTCCTAGAGACCAGGGGTCAAAACAATATATTCTTAGGACCATTTTAAAAAAGTTTTCAGTGGCTCCTTTTTCTTTTTTCTAATTCATTCATGGAATGTAGGCATCGTTGGTTAGGTCAGCATTTATTGCCCATCCCTAATTGCCCTTGAGGTGGTGGTGGTGAGCTGACTTCCTGAACCACTACAGTCCCTGAGGTGTGGGTACACCCACAGTACCGTTAGGGAGGGAGTTCCAGGATTTTAACCCAGCGACAGTGACAAAACAGCGATTATATTTCCAAGTCAGGATGGTGTGGGATTTGGAGAGGAATTTCCAAGTGGTAGAATGACTATGTGTCTGCTACCTTTGTCCTCTAGATGGTGGTGATAGTGGGTTAGGAAAATGCTATTGAAGGAGCCTTGGTGAGTTCCTGCAATGCATATTTTAGATGGTACACACTGCTACCACTGTGTGTCAGTGGTAGAGGGAGTGAATGTTTGCCGATCAAGCAGGTTGCTTTCTCTTACATGGTATCAAGCTTCTTGAATGTTGTTGGAGCTGCACCCATCCAAATAAGTGAAGAGTACTCCATCACACTCCTGACTTGTGCCTTGTCAATGGTGGGCAGGCTTTAGAGAGTCAGGTGGTGAGTTACTCGCCACAGGATTTCTGGCCTCTGATTTTCTTCTGTAGCCACAGTATTTATATGGCAAGTCCAATTTAGTGACAATCCCCAGGATGTTGATAGTGGAGACTTCAGCAAAGGTAATGCCATTGAATATCAAGTGATAATGGTTAGATTCTCGCTTGCTGAAATCAGTCATTCCCTAGCACTTGTTTGACGCAAATGTTACTTGGCACTTGTCAGCTCAAGCTTTGATATTATCCAGGTCTTGCTGCATTCGAACATGAACTGCTCCAGTATCAGAGGAGAGGTGAATGATACTGAACATTGTGAAATCATTAGAGACCATCTCCACTTCTCACATGATAGGGGGTGGGGTGGGAAGATCATTGATGAAGAATCTGAAAATGGTTAGGCCTAGGACGCTACTCTGAGGAACTCTTGTAGCGATGTCCTGGGATTGAGATAATTGATCTCTACAACACCAACCAGCTTCCTTTGTTCTAGGCATGACTCCAACCAGTGGAGAGATTTCCCCTTGATTCCCATTAACTCCATAAGGGCTCCTTGATGCCACACTCAGTCAAATGCTACCTTGATGTCAAGGGCAGTCATGCTCACCTCACCTCTGGAGTTCAGTTCCTTTGTCCATGTTTGAACCAAGGCTGTAATGAGGTCAGGAGCTGAGTGACCCTGATGAAACCCAAATTGAGTGCCAGTGAGCAATTCTCACTAATTCCTTTCTTAAGTGATGTAGTCACTTAGTAAGATTAATCTTCTGTGTTTGCGCTGACAGATAGACCCAAATTTTGTCTCCAGATCATTGAAGACCTAAATGGGAAATGGTCAGGAAGTTTCAATCCCCAATGGCAATTCCCCTGCTTCCAGAACCCTCCAAGAGTGTCTCAGACTCTGAGCTAGAGTCCAAGAATTTGGACAGTTCCGATCTACTTAGCTGAATAGCTACCCAGGAAATGTTAGACAGGTTAAAACCAAGTCTAATTCCTGGGTAATGACAGAACTGACATCCCTGCAATTACTCACGCTGACCAACTCCTGCCCCCCTCCCTTCCCTACTGACTACCTTCTGGACCTGACCAACCTCCTGATTCAACAAAAACCCAAGCTGACTGCCACCTCATGCAGTTACCTCACTCACCCTACCCACCTTATCCACTCACTCATTCACTATCAAACTAGACATTTAAACTTACCATATGGCAGCTATTTATTCCTTCCAAAGGAGGGAGTGCCATAAATAGAAGGTATTGTCTGTCCTTCCTTCTCCTCACTCTACAACACTACGATGGGACTATCCGAAGAATGCAGTACACTGCACTTCTGGGAAACCGGGCTTAAAGATTACGAAAAGAAATGTGGAGCAGTGTTGAGTTCGGGAATGTTTAAGCAGAACAGCAATCAGACAATGATTGCTGCTCTTCAGAAGATTTGGGCCATAGAGTGTTTAGACTCTCACAGAATCAAAATTAGTAGAATTATCGATATTCTCAAATAATCAATCGCCCCTCCATTAGTATTAAAGCTACCACACACAAGGCAAGCATTAATTTCCTAGGCACCATAGTTGAAAATAATCAACACTCTACACCCAAAAAGCCATCACCATTAACATGTCTTCTGTGGACTGGTAAAGTCACGCTCATGCACTTTCAACACCAATGCACAAAGCCAGAAGGTTTTAACCAACCTGTTCCACCCATTTACTGAATATTACATTGGTGATGATACTGTGCTATTGATATGTTTTATGTTTAAGGGAGATTGTTTTAAGATTCAGTTTTTTTTAAACACAGGCAGTCGTGTTTGGAAAACATGCAGCTCAGATGCTGGGAAAGAAGGATAATTACTCATTTTAGCCATGTAGTTTTTATTTAGGAGAGAGCTATTGGATTTTTCTTTATAGGTGAAAAGGTCCCCTGGGGAATTTTTGATTAAGTGAATGGAAGCTTGGGTTTTTGTTTAGATATGTAGGGTCATGCGATAATGTGATTAATGGGAGGAGCTAGATCTGTAGCAAGGATTTGGGGCTGGTTTAGTTTCAGTTTAGAGTTCAGTTTTCTAGCTGGGGTTGTTTAAAGACAGAGTCTGCAAGCTGCTCTTAAAATCAAAACTTCTCTAAAAGTTTCAAGGCTGTTAACCCAATTTATATTGGGTGCCTGGGTTTGCTAATTGTACTTTAAGTGGCATTTGAGATTTTACGAGGACTGCTGCTTATTTGGAACTGAAATAGTGATAAGTTAGAAATCAGAGTTGTTTCTTTTCATTTTAACAATTGTTCAACTGTTAAAAGTTTAGCTGCTTTTCATTTTGTTAGAGCTATATTTAAATTGTGTTATGAATAAAGCTTGTTTTGACAAAAGATCCTTAATTTGTCAGTAGAATTAGTCCTCGAGCAAAGTATCCTATCCTCACATTTACACTAATATAGAAAAATTGTTGGGATCTAGTCTGGCTTCATAATATACCTTGGGGTTCCAGGACCCTAAATGATCTCAATCTAAGACTTAAATTTAAAAATTGATCCAGCATTGGTATTGACCGAGCATCAAATGCTTTTTGTGGAAGAGAATTCCAAACCTCTACCACTCTTTGTATGAAATGGCATTTCCTAATTTCACTCTGGAAAGATCAAGTTCTAATTTTTAGATTATGCTCCCTCGTCCTAGGCGCCTCGAAAATACTTGACAATTTACCTCATCATGTTTCCTTCATTTCAACAGTGACTACACTTAAAGTATTTCACTGATTTTTAAAGCATTTTGAAATGTCCTAAGGTCATCATAAAAAGCACTATAAAAGTGCAAGTCATTCATTACTGTTTAGGATCTTGGTTTAGGCAAAATGCTTGCATGTTTGTCTCCAACAGAATCACTTCACTTCAAGTAATTCACAGTGTATGAAATGTGATAACACATAAATACAAATACTTATGAAATAAAACTGTTCAGTATTAAATTATCCAGCTAACAGTGTTCATCACAGTAGTAACTGCTGCATTTCACCAACTACCCCGCCCCACCCCCCCGCCCCCACCCTGCAACATACTTCCCCCAACACCCTACAGGAGCTCCTGAACTGATGATGCCTTAAGGTGGAAATTGCACATGTTCATTTGCAAGGGATTCATTGACTTCAAGATTTCCTGGCTCACAGTCAGCTGAGTATTCCTTCGACAGGTTTAAATTTGCTCTTGAATATCATTTATTGTGAAAATGTTGTGGCCCCTCACAGTTTCTCATTCACCCACAATTACTTGCTTTTTCTCAATATTTGTGATGTCTGCCTTGTCTAAACAAAAATGGAAGACTCTGATTCTATAGAATGCCTATTCTTTGGTTAGTTAAAAATAAAGTCATTCTTACTGGAAATAAAACCTAGGTATCTATGTTGTTTTTCCAGAATTATAGATGTTTGAATGGGTAACAGAGCCAAAATCCCATTTTCAGAACAAATGGGACTTTTTGTTTTAGATAGCATCCCAAAATGGGCAGGGTCACTCTTTTTGAGGTACCTGGCACATGTTGAAGATAACTTTTCTCTTCTAAAGCAGCAGAAAGAAGAACTTCAGATAAATACATTTCCTATTTGTACTTGTGGAATTTCAGGACATAGGTGTCAGTCTCCAAGACTTTGATGAGGTAGCAATCAGCCTGATGTCAAGTTTACCTGCTGGGTGCTACTCATGATCTGTGCAGAAAAATAAAGGTTTTCCTTTGGGCTGTGGGAAAAATGACACCTAAGCTCAACTGGAAAAACATTGAATCAAATTAAGTTAAATAAACTCTCTCTCCTTTATCATTTGCCTTCCTACCTGGTTCAAGTTAATACTTTCTTTCTAATGACATATCAGCCCCCAGGCCCTCTCACTGCTCAGGCACATGCACTGTCACTCACTTTCCACTGCTCCTCCAATCACAGGCTGTTTCATCCCCATGTTTGGTGCTGATAAACTCTGAGCCCATCAGCAGCAAGCATGGGAGAGGAACAGCATGTGATTAGAGGAGCAGCTCCTCACAGTTTTTGTCACATCCACATACAAGTCCAAAGATGTGCAGGTTAGGTTAATTGGCCACGCTAAATTGCCCCTTAGTGTCCCGGGATGCATAGGTTAGACGGATTAGCAGGTAAATATGTGGGGATATGGGGATAGGGCCTGGGTGGGATTGTGGTCGGTGCAGACTCGATGGGCCAAATGGCCTCTTTCTGCACTGTAAGGTTTCTATGACAAGGGCGATTTTTGTCTTATTAGTTGCCTCCAGTACTAGAATTTTCCCGGCATCTTTTGAGGTCTTTCAAGGATTAATTCATTTGCAGCCCCTGTGGACTTTGAATCTGTTTGGGACATTGTGCAACACAAATTCAGGTCAGAATGTCATTAAAGCTCTCTTTTCAGCCCGTCTACTTGAAGATGGTATGGGGTGGATTGAAAGAATCTTATATTGCTCTGTTGTCATAATTAACTAATTAGGTAGCGCATGAAGTAAGCTGCTTTATCAGACAAAACCTCTTCTATGAACCCTACCAGCTCAAGTGAATAGAGGGGCTTCAACAACTGCAGCCACAGATGAAAGAGCTGGAACCCTGGACATAGTCTACGATGGTTAATCAGTCCTACCTGCCTGACCAACTTTTCTTACAGCAAGTAACCACTTTTTTTTGAAAAGTCTGTTAATAAAAGGTAGAGGTTACAGTGGAATTTTGTGACCTTCTAATTCAGCCAAACATGGTTAGTAGTTACACAGTCTATATAATTCAACCATGCCACTGGAAACTAGATTAATGCAATTGATGCTCACTTTATCCCCTAATGTACTGCTGGAAGAACACCATAGGTTACCTTTACTATAACAGCAGTATATCTGGTCAGGATTTTTCACACACCCACCCTTCAACACTTTTGAATTTATAACGTGAGATGCCAAAGTCCATCATCACAACTATTTGTTGAACTTATACATGTATATTTTTTAAATTCATATATTCAAATGATTACTATTTAAGTCTGTCCTCAGGTGTTATTCACCAACTAATTTAAAAAAGAATGTGATGTTCTAAGGGAATGTAGTACCATTAAACATGAAAGGAATTCAAATCAGTTTTAACTTGTCCGCAAAAGAAAAGATTGACTGGAATTTTGCAAGTTTGCACAATGCCAGTTGGTACATTATGTCTCTAAGAGAACAAAAACAAGTTTTTAAAAATCTATAAGAAAAGATGAAATGTTAATGGACTGTCAACAATCCAAATCTGAACTTTGTGAAAAATTACAGTAGCCTTGGAATTTGTGTCTCATGATAACAAAATGCATCATTCAAGGCTTACAATCTTGGGAAGAATTAATATTGGTCCATAACTTCCAGGTTCCCCAGTGTCGCATTTGGGGGGCACCCCAATTTGCTGGGGAATCCCTCCAGAAAGCTCCCACGTATTGGTTTACCCAGAAATTGCCCAAAAGTGCTAACTTCCTCTGGACAAATGCATCAACCAACAGAAGTGATTTAAATTGCTAACTTTGAATGATTCTGCCAGTTATTCCCTGATAGTTTCTCTGAAAGAGTTGGAAGGAAAAAAACTCCCTTCTGATAGTTACTTTGGAAGTAACTATCAGACCCAACCTCGCAGAGGAATCACCACCACCACCCCCGCACCCCCCACCGCCCACACCCTGTCTCCAGCTCCGACCTTTCTAGTCCCACCCCCTCCGGTTCCGACACTGAGCCCCCCCCAGTAAACCACTTATCATTGGAACTTACCTGCTCCCTTGTCCCTTTAAACATCCCCCTCACATCAGCTACAGCTGTAAAAAGGGGCATTCCTCACTGAGCCAAGTTACTCTGCACTAATGCAGCCAGAGGTCCACTGCACTCCTACCTCACCCAGCCCGAATATGGAAGGTTGGGCAAGACAGGAGCTGTGTAATTACAGCGAGGGTAAGTTTGTCAAGAGTGGCAATCCGACAGAGATTGCCACTCTGCAGAAGATACGGGCCTATTATTCTAAATGGGGCACATCAACTTCGTCCATTAGCAAACTATGTCCAGACAGAATCATAGAATCCCTACAGTGCAGAAGGAGGCCATTCTGCCCATCGAGTCTGCACTGACCACAATCCCACCACCCAGGCCCCATCCCCACAACCCCACGTATTTACCCTGCTAATCTCCCTGACACTAAGGGGAAATTTAGCATGGCCAATTAACCTAACACGCACATCTTTGGAGTCATATATTTGGGTGGAAAATTTCACTTTTTTATTCCCTCCGCTCATCAAATTACAAAGACAAGCTAGCTAATAAATGTCACCATTGTATATCACGTCATATTACTCAAATTATTTTAGGGCCGCAACTTCCAAGGTCCAAGGCAGTGTAACTGGGGGTACATAGAACATAGAAAGCCACAGCACAAACAGGCCCTTCGGCCCACAAGTTGCGCCGATCATATCCCTACCTCTAGGCCTATCTATAGCCCTCAATCCCATTAAATCCCATGTACTCATCCAGAAGTCTCTTAAAAGACCCCAACGAGTTTGCCTCCACCACCACCGACGTCAGCCGATTCCACTCACCCACCACCCTCTGAGTGAAAAACTTACCCCTGACATCTCCTCTGTACCTACCCCCCAGCACCTTAAACCTGTGTCCTCTCGTAGCAACCATTTCAGCCCTTGGAAATAGCCTCTGAGAGTCTACCCTATCCAGACCTCTCAACATCTTGTAAACCCCTATCAGGTCACCTCTCATCCTTCGTCTCTCCAGGGAGAAGAGACCAAGCTCCCTCAACCTATCCTCATAAGGCATGCCCCCCAATCCAGGCAACATCCTTGTAAATCTCCTCTGCACCCTTTCAATGGCTTCAACATCTTTCCTGTAATGAGGTGACCAGAACTGCGCGCAGTACTCCAAGTGGGGTCTAACCAGGGTCCTATAAAGCTGCAGCATTATCTCCCGACTCCTAAACTCAATCCCTCGATTAATGAAGGCTAGTACGCCGTACGCCTTCTTGACCGCATCCTCCACCTGCGAGGCCGATTTAAGAGTCCTATGGACCCGGACCCCAAGGTCCTTCTGATCCTCTACACTGCTAAGAATGGTACCCTTCATATTATACTGCTGCTTCATCCCATTGGATCTGCCAAAATGGATCACTACACACTTATCCGGGTTGAAGTCCATCTGCCACTTCTCCGCCCAGTCTTGCATTCTATCTATGTCTCGCTGCAACTTCTGACATCCCTCCAAACTATCCACAACACCACCTACCTTGGTGTCGTCAGCAAACTTACCAACCCATCCCTCCACTTCCTCATCCAGGTCATTTATGAAAATGACAAACAGCAAGGGTCCCAGAACAGATCCCTGGGGCACTCCACTGGTCACTGACCTCCATGCAGAGAAAGACCCCTCCACAGCCACTCTCTGCCTTCTGCAGGCAAGCCAGTTCTGGATCCACAAGGCAACAGCCCCTTGGATCCCATGCCCTCTCACTTTCTCAAGAAGTCTTGCATGGGGGACCTTATCGAACGCCTTGCTGAAGTCCATATAGACCACATCCACCGCTCTTCCTTCGTCAATGTGTTTGGTCACATTTTCAAAGAACTCAACCAGGCTCGTAAGGCACGACCTGCCCTTGACAAAGCCGTGCTGACTACTTTTGATCATACTAAACTTCTCTAGATGATCATAAATCCTGTCTCTCAGGATCCTCTCCATCAACTTACCAACCACTGAGGTTAGACTCACCGGTCGGTAATTTCCCGGGCTGTCCCTGTTCCCTTTCTTGAATATAGGGACCACATCTGCAATCCTCCAATCCTCCGGAACCTCTCCCGTCTCCATCGACGATGCAAAGATCATCGCCAAAGGCTCCGCAATCTCCTCCCTCGCCTCCCACAGTAACCTGGGGTACATCCCATCCGGTCCCGGCGACTTACCAACCTTGATGCCATTCAATAGTTCCAACACATCCTCTTTCTTTATGTCCACATGCTCGATCCTTTCTGTCCACCGCAAACCAGCAGTACAACCACCCAGATCCCTTTCCACCGTGAATACCGAGGTAAAGTATTCATTAAGCACCTCCGCCATTTCTAACGGTTCTGCACAAACCTTTCCCCCTTCACCTTTTAAGGGTCCTATGCCTTCACATCTCATCCTTTTACTCTTGACATATTTGTAGAAAGCCTTGGGATTCTCCTTAATCTTACCCGCCAAGGTCTTCTCATGACCCCTTCTCGCTCTCCTAATTTCCTTCTTAAGCTCCTTCCTACATCCCGTATACTCCTCTAAATCCTTAACACCTCCTAGCTCTCTGAACCTTCTGTACGCCTCTCTTTTCTTATTCACCAGGTTCATCACAACCTTCGTGCACCACGGTTCCCGTACCCTACCAACACCCCCCTGTCTCATCGGAACGTTGTCATGCAGAGCTCCAGACAAACATTCCTTGAAAATCCTCCACTTTCCTTCGGTACTTTTCCCCAAGAATGCTTCCTTCCAATTTACCCGTCTAATTTCCTCCCTGATGACACTGTATTTCCCTTTACTCCAGAGAAACACTTTCCTAGCCTGCCTGATCCTATCTCTTTCCAATGCTATCGTGAAGGAGATAGAATTATGATCGCTATCCCCAAGATGCTCACCCACCGAGAGATCCTCCACCTGTCCAGGTTCATTAGCCAGCACCAGATCAAGTACAGCCTCTCCTCTAGTAGGCTTATCCACATACTGTGGCAGGAAACTCTCCTGGACACACCTAACAAACTCCTCTCCATCCAAACCCCTAGCCCTAGGGATATTCCAATCTATGTTTGGGAAATTAAAATCTCCCATCACGACAACTCTGTTATTCCTACATCTCTCCAGGATCTGTTTCCCCATCTGCTCCTCAACATCTCTGTTACTATTGGGCGGCCTATAGAAAACACCCAGCAAAGTTACCGACCCCTTCCTGTTCCTAACCTCCACCCACAGAGACTCCGTAGTCAATCCCTCCACGGCGTCCACCTTCTCTACAGCCGTGACACTATCCCTGATCAACAGTGCCACTCCCCCCCCTCTCTTGCCTCCCTCCCTGTCCTTCCTGAAACATCTAAAACCCGGCACCTGAAGCACCCAGTCCTGTCCCTGAGACATCCAAGTCTCCGTAATGGCCACCACATCACAATTCGAAGCAGCAATCCACGCTCTAAGCTCATCCACTTTATTCACTACACTCCTGGCATTAAAATAGACACATCTCAGACCTTCAGCCTGAGCACTTCCCTTCTCCATCACTCGTCTAACCTCCCTCTTACCCTGTCTACATTCCTTATCTATTTGCGAGCTAACCTCCTCGCTCTCAGTCCCCTCATTTCGATTCCCTCCCCCCAACCTTTCTAGTTTAAAGTCTTAGCCAACCTTCCCGCCAGGATATTGGTCCCCCTGAGATTCAAGTGCCACCCGTCTTTTTTAAACAGGTCACACCTGCCCCTAAAGAGGTCCCAATGATCCAAGTACCCAAATCCTTGTCCCTTGCTCCAGTCCCTCAGCCACGCATTCATTCTCCACCGATTCCTGTTCTCACTCTCCCGCGGCACAGGCAGCAATCCCGAGATTACTACCTTTGCATTCCTCTTTCTCAGCTGTCTACCTAACTCCCTATATTCTCTTTTCATGACCCCTTCCCTCTTCCTACCTATGTCAGCAGTACCTATATGCATCACGACCTTCGGCTCCTCTCCCTCCCCCTTCAGGATTTCTGGGACTCGACCAGAGACATCCCGGACCCCTGCACCAGGGAGGCAAACCACCATCCGAGAGTCCCGTCTGTGTCCGCAAAAACGCCTATCTGACCCCCTCACCGTAGAGTCCCCAATTAGCACTACCCTCCTTTCCTTACCCTTTTGCACTACTGGGCCAGGCTCAGCTCCAGAGACACTGCCACCGCTGCTTCCCCCAGGTGGGCTGTCCTCCCCAGTAGTACTCAGACAGGAGTACTTATTATTAAGGGGCACATCCACCGGGGTGCTCACCATCAACCGAGCTTTCTCCTTCCTCACTGTTACCCAGTTACCCTCCTCCCGTGGTCCCGGTGTGACCACCTGCCGATAGCTCCTGTCAATTACCTCCTCACTATCCCTAACCCGGCGAAGGTCCTCGAGCTGCAATTCCAGTTCCCTAACATGGTCCCTTAGGAACCGCAGCTCAACACACCCAGCACAGATATGGTCGTCCGGGAGGCTAGGAGCCTCCAGGACCTCCCACATCCTACATTGGGAACAACATACTGGCCTCACACTCATAATTGCCCTTTTAAACACACAGGGGAAAAAAAAGTGAATGAAAATTTTAAACTTACCTTTCCTCCTCCTGTTTTCTCCAAAGCCCTGCTCTCACTGGGTCTTTTTTTAGGTTAGAGGAGGAGGGAGGGTGGGATACTCTACAAGTGTAGAGTATCGGGATTCCTCTCTGTTCCAATTTATTGGGGAAAAAAAAATCTCTCTCTCCCAGACCTCCCTGCGCGACCACTTCCGGGTTTAGATATTTATAAAAAAAACCCGCGAAAAAGTAAGTTAAAAAATAAAAGCGCTTACCCGCAGCACTCCTCTCGCGAATCTCTCCCTCTCTGCTGTACTTCCAAGAAGCAATATCCTCCACAAGTTCCCAGGTAAGGATTACAATTGTCTGGGAAGTGCAAACTTCCCAGAGGTAATTTCCCTGTACTGGGAAACATCACAAACTTGGGATTGTTCCGACTGTTACATCAATAGCTACCAAGGAAATGTTAGAAGAATTAAAACTGCTTCCAGATTTTGGGTAATTATTGCACAGGTCCACACCAACCCTCCTCACAGGGCATCCCCCCAACTCAAGGAACCTTTGCCCACCACCAACCAAACATCACCCCCCCACCCCCAACCAAACACCCCACACACACAGGAACCCGCACAGTCTCCCCCCAATCCTCATGACAACCTCTCCACAGGCAGACCCAACCTGAACACTGCACCTCCCCATCCCAAATTGTCCAACAGCAATCCCGCACCCCCACCTCCCAACAACTGACTAACAATTCCGCCACCCCACCTTCAACTGGCCAATATACCCTAACCCGCCGCTCAGCCGCCAACACCACCCTCCCTCATACCCTGAACCCTACCCCTTCCTGGCCAACAGCCCCCACCCGATCCCCGACACCACAGTCCCACCTCTCCTCGTGTCCCAAATGGCCAACAGACCATTTCCACTCTCCTTCTGTCCAATTCAGCAGCACATGACCAAACACTTCAAAAATGCACTGCTCTGTACAGTTCTCACCTGGCTTGAGTCAGAAGGTTGGGCAAGACAGGGTCAAAAAAGTTATGCAAAATTATTAGTTCAGCTCAAGTTTAGCACAAGGCTCAATGATTGCACTACGAAAGTCCACCCAGAGGATCATTAAACAGTTGGGTGCTGGTGCTCCTTAAAGGAGGCTGAACAACATTTTGGTAGCGAGTGCTCGAGATAAACTATTTATTACAGAGAAGCAGTATCACTCAAAAAGTTAACATCCTTTACTATTCATTTGTTGCTGGAAGTTTGAAGAGGATTTTTGAAACATATCTGGAGACTTTGAGGGGCTTATCAAGACTTCACCAAATTTCTAACAGTGATTTGGGAAATTCTCAGATTTCACCTGTGACTGTACTACATATTATGGGAGTTAAATCCCTCCAGTGCAGAAGAGGCCATTCGGCCCATCAAGCCCACCAACTCTCTGACGGAGAGAGTATGTTACCCAGGCCATCTCACCACCCTATCCCTGTAACCCCACACATTTACTATGGCTAATCCAACTAACCTGCACATGTTTGGATGTGGGAGGAAACTGGAGCACCTGAAGGAAACTCAAGCAGACACAGGGAGAACCTGCAAACTCACCCAAGACTGAAATTGAACACAGCCACTGCAGCTGTGAGGCAGCAGTGCTAACCACTGTGCCACCGTGCCGTTAGGAGAAATGGAGCGAATGACATCTTGCTATAGGTCCTTCTGGTTTTGCAAGAGGAATGCATGGAAAAAATAAGGCCAGGCAGACCAACACCTGCAGGACATGGGGACAGGAGGGCAAGGTGGACTTCCTATAGGACAATTCATTCCTCTGGAATTCCTCCACTGCATCTGAGATCCTGCGCCCCCTCTCATTTGGTCCTGCAACCATTCTGAAAGTAATGCTGTCTGCCAGCCAGCACACTCCACACCTACAGTGCCATCTATAAAAACTTACTGTGAATGAATACATCCGCATCATGCCCTTGATGGAAACCTGACTGAAAGGTGATGCTATCATCCCACTAAATGAAGTCCTTCCACCCTGTCTAGCTATATTTTCTACCATTTGCCCTGTCAAGACTGTCAGTGTGGTTTTTATCATTTCAACCACATCCACCTTCCTCATCTCAACCTTACTTCTTATGACTATCCACGAATAAAACTACACCCTACTTACAATTTCATTTTCAAAATCCCAACAGCTTTTTGCTCTATTCACCACAATGTTTTTTTGAGCTAACGATTTGCTCAACCCCACCCTCACCTGCACTTTAATACCACACTCCCCTCTTAAACCATTAGTCCCCCTCATCTTCCAGTCCCCCTTGTATTGCCCTAATCTCTGCTTCCTTAAGTCCAAGGGATACAGACTTGAACACACATCTCGTTTAGTAACTGATCAGATCTGGCTGGGTCAGTTCAAATACTAGCAGGTTCCTTGCCTGTTTACTGAACGGCTTACTATTCCTGGACAATCCACAAATTTTGTTTTATAAAGTTCCTGTCAAGTTTTACTGTGTTAAAGGCACGAATTAAATACAAGTTATTATTCAGTGGAAGAGAGAGAGCAGCCCACGTACACCTTCCCACAAAATTTACAACTGATGAACACTTGAGTAATACAGATGTATCTATTTTGGCGACGCCAGACATTTATGGTAATCAGTAATTAGGATCAAAATAACATGCCTAAACCAGACTTTCAAAGCAGACGTGTCTTATTAGCACATCATCTATTTAGCAGCAGTTTCACTATTTCACCAAAATAACCCATTGTGACTTTTGGTCCCAGTTTAAGTTTCCCTACACTCCCACTGGCGTTGGGCTAAACTTCCTAACAGCACTGTGGGTGCAGCTACACTATGTGGACTGCTACAGTTCAAGGAGGTACTTCACCAACACCTTATCAAGTTTGGTTAGAGATGAGCAACAGATACTGTCCTTGCCAATGACATGCACGTCCCAGGAAAGAACATTTTCAAAAATTATAAAAATAACATCAAAGGAATCCTTTTTTCTATGTTTATATGTTACGAAAATATGTAATTGAGAATCAATTCTAGCTTTTAGAAGAAAAAAAGCCCGTGTTAAATATTAGCATATGAACTGTGATACCAAAATATGTATGTGCACATGATGATGCATACTATTTATAAGATAGACTTACCTTGAGATAGTAAGGCCCTAATTTACAGTAATGGCTTTGAAAGGTTCGATTTGATTGAAGTTTTCTGGACATTAAGGGGAGTAGATAGAGAGAAACTATTTTTGCTGGTTCGGGCGAGTCTAGGGTTAAGGGGCATAGTCTAAGAATTAAGCCAGACTTTTCAGGAGTGAAAACACTTTGGCAAAAGGTGGTAGAGGTTTGGAACTCACTTTTGCAAATGGTAGTTAATGCGAGATCACTGGTGAATTTTAACATTGAGGTAGAAAGATTTTTGTTCACCAAAGATATTAAGGCATATGGGACAAAGGACCCACGTGGAATTAGGTCACAAATCAACCGTGATCTCCTTGAATGGAGGAACAAGTTTTGAGGGGCTACATGGCACGCGTTCTAACGCATGTTTGTACCTCTGAATGGCAGACTACCAAAACTACACTCAATAGAGAGAGAAAACTGCCCGAGTTTACAGGGAGACAATTTTCTTGGAAGGAGGTAGAAGTTTTATAAAAAATGTCAAATTAATTGGGCAATAAAAGTAATAAAATTTAAAGAAAATTATTAAACAAAATATTTGAAGATGTGAATGCTGGAAATGAAAACAGCACATTTCTGGCAGAAACATTCAGCAGTCTCATGTTTGCTGATGTTGGTGAGCCTGCAGATAACCAGAAGAAATTTGCTTATGATTCTGTGACGCTAATGTTCGCCGAAGTTGTAATATCACAAAATTACAGAACTGTCGCAGTCCCTTGCTCACCTTAGCAAATTGGCATGGAATTTTAAGTCACCATACAACTCTTCCAGCTACAGAACCTTCTGATATCCCAAAAATGCTGACGGAACCCTTGAGAAACATTCTTATGTTGAAGAATTAAACCACACAAATTGATTGTTTTTACCTAAATTATACCAACATTAAAGTCTTTTCTATTTCTTATATACATTTATCAGTGGCAGAGTGGTTAGCACGGTTGTCTCACAGCTCCAGGGACCCGGATTCAATTCCCGGCTTGGGTCACTGTGCGGAGTTTGCACGTTCTCCCCATGTCTGCGTGGGTTTCCTCTGGGTGCTCCGGTTTCCTCCCACAGTTCAAAGACGTGCTGGTGAGGTGCATTGGCCAAGCTAAATTCTTCCTCAGTGTACCTGAACAGGCACCGGAGTGTGGCGGCTAGTGGATTTTCACCATAACTTCATTGCAGTGTTGATGTAAGCCTACTTGTGACTAATAAATTAACTTTAACTCTACCTACATGAATTATTGTTAGAGTGAGAAACTAGCATTCAGTCTTCATCCAAGGTATAAGTCAATTCATGCCACTATTTTTGTTCATTTGGGAGATGGACAAAACTGAGGCACAGTAATACATTTTTTTATTGGTGATAAAATCCTGCAGGTAAGAGTACATCCCTGGCGGGATTAGATCTGTTGTCCATGACACACTCCTGAGAAATCAGGAGGGCAAAAAGGGGACACGAGATTGTTTTGGCAGATAAGGTAAAGGAGAATCCGAAGAGCTTCTACAAATACATAAAGGGCAAAAGAGTAACAAGGGAGAGAGTAGGGCCTCTTAAGGATCAACAAGGTCATCTATGTGTAGATCCACAAGAGATGGGTGAGATCCTAAATGAAAACTTCTCATCAGTATTTACTGTTGAGAAAAGCATGAATGTTAGGGAACTTGGGGAAATAAATAGTGATGTCTTGAGGAGTGTACATATTACAGAGAAGGTGGTGCTGGAAGTCTTAAAGCGTACCAAGGTAGATAAATCCCCGGGACCTGATGAGGTATATCCCAGGACATTGTGGGAGTCTAGGGAGGAAATTGCGGGTCCCCTAGCAGAGATATTTGAATCATTGATCGTCACGGGTGAGATGCCTGAAGATTGGAGGGTGGCAAATGTTGTGCCTTTGTTTAAAAAGGGCTGCAGGGAAAAGCCTGGGAACTACAGGCCAGTGAGCCTCACATCTATGGTGGGTAAGTTGTTGGAAGGTATTTAGAGAGACAGGATCGACAGGCATTTAGAGACGCAAGGACTGATTAGAGACAGTCAGCATGGCTTTGTGAGTGGAAAATCATGTCTCACAAATTTGATTGTGTTTTTTGAAAGGGTAACCAAGAAGGTAGATGAGGGCAGTGCAGTTGATGTTGTCTACATGGACTTTAGCAAGGCCTTTGACAAGGTACTGCATGGTAGGTTGTTGCATAAGGTTAAATCTCACGGGATCCAGGATGAGGTATCTAAATGGATACAAAATTGGCTTCTTGACAGAAGCCAGAGGGTGGTTGTAGAGTGTTGTTTTTCAAACTGGAGGCCTGTGACCAGCGGTGTGCCTCAGGGATCAGAGCTGGGTCCACTGTTATTTGTCATTTATATCAATGATTTGGATGAGAATATAGGAGGCATGGTTAGTAAGTTGCAGATGACACCAAGATTGGTGGCGTAGTGGATAGTGAAGAAAGTTATCTCCGATTGCAACGGGATCTTGAGCAATTGGGCCAGTGGGCTGATGAATGGCAGATGGAGTTTAATTTGGATAAATGCGAGGTGATGCATTTTGGTAGATTGAACCAGGGCAGGACTTACTCAGTTAATGGTAGGGCGTTGGGGAGAGTTACAGAACAAAGAGATTTAGGGGTATATGTTCATAGCTCCTTGAAAGTGCAGTCACAGGTGGACAGAGTGGTGAAGAAGGCATTCGGCATGCTTGGTTTCATTGGTCAGAACATTGAATACAGGAGTTGGGACATCTTGTTAAAGTTGTACAAGACATTGGTGAGGTCACACTTGGGAGTACTGTGTACAGTTCTGGTCACCCTATTATAGAAAGGATATTATTAATCTAGAAAGAGTGCAGAAAAGATTTACTAGGATGCTACTGGGACTTGATGGTTTGAGTTATAAGGAGTGGCTGGATAGACTGGGACCTTTTTTTCTGGAGCATAGAAGGCTGAGGGGTGATCTTACAGAGGTCTATAAAATAATGAGGGGCATAGATCAGCTAGATAGTCAATATCTTTTCCCAAAAGTAGGGGAGTCTAAAACTAGAGAGCACAGGTTTGTGAGAGGGGAGAGATACAAAAGTATCCAGAGGGGCAATTTTTTCACAGAGGGTGGTGAGTGTCTGGAACAAGCTGCCAGAGGTAGTAGTAGAGGCGGGTGCAATTTTGTTTTTTAAAAGCGTTTAGACAGTTACATCGGTAAGATGGGTATAGAGGAATATGGGCAAAATGCAGGCAACCGGGATTAGCTTAGGGGTTTAAAAAAAAAGGGCAGCATGGACAAGTTGGGCCGGAGGGCCTGTTTCCATGCTGTAAACCTCTATGACTCTACACATGGTGCCTGATGTTCACTTCCATGACATAGAACAGGCGGTAGATCCAGTACTGCCCGAGATGATTTTCTATCATCTAGATCTCTATTTTACACCGTTCCAAAAAAACCTTCAAATTAGTAATTCACTGCATGTATGATCAATGGAATAAACCCACACTGATTGTGATATGCATTGAAACTTTTCAAACATGGAGATAAACATTTCTACAGCTGAGTTCTTTTAGCCTTGTGTTGTATTTTGCTTCAAATTCAAATCATTGATACAGAATTAATTTGCATTTAAAACTGCTCTAATTCGGCACCAAAATTTGATCCAAACACATAACGAGAAAGACTTCTTAGGAAAAGGGACATTTTGGGAGCTGGCTACAGCCACGAGGTTGCTGTTTCGTAAAATAATACTTCTTACATTTCTAATGAAATTTGTGAAAGTACATCTTTACATCTGGAGACGGGATCTTATGGTCCTACCGTTGTCAATGGGGTTTTCCTTTGAATGCACCCCTTGCTGTTGAGTAACCCACAGCAGGGGTGCGCCATCGGCGGGTCTGTAAGATCCTGCCGGCGTGAACGGCAGCAAGATTTCGGTGAATGTTTACTTTGAAAGCACCTGCTTTTTCTGTGACATCTAACTTGAAAGCGGGAAGAGCAGGAAAGCGTGGTATGGTGGCACAGTGGTTAGCACTGCTGCCTCACAGTGCCAGGGACCCAGGTTCAAACTGGTGACTGTGTGGAGTTTGCACTCTCTCATGTCTGCGTGGGTTTCCTCCGGGTGCTCTAGTTTCCTCCCAGTCCAAAGATGTGCAGGTTAGGTTGATTGGCCATTCCAAAATGCCCTGCAGTGTCTTGATTTTGATTTGATTTGATTTATTATTGTCACATGTATTAACATACAATGAAAAGTATTGTTTCTTGCACCCTATACAGACAAAACATACCGTTCATAGAGAAGGAAACGAGAGAGTGCAGAATGTCGTGTTACAGTCGTAGCTAGGGTGTAGAGAAAGATCAACTTAATGCAAGGTAAGTCCATTCAAAAGTCTGACAGCAGCAGGGAAGAAGCTGTTCTTCAGTCAATTGGTACGAGACCTCAGGCTTTTGTATCTTTTTCCCCGACGGAAGAAGGTGGAAGAGAGAATGTCCGGGATGCGTGGGGTCCTTAATTATGCTGGCTGCTTTGCCAAGGCAGCGGGAAGTGTAGACAGAGTCAATGGATGGGAGGCTGGTTTGCGTGATGAATTGGGCTACATTCACCACCTTTTGTAGTTCCTTGCGGTCTTGGGCAGAGCAGGAGCCATACCAAGCTGTGATACAACCAGAAAGAATGCTTTCAATGGTGCATCTGTAAAAGCTGCTGAGAGTCGTAGCTGACATGCCAAATTTCCTTAGTCTTCTGAGAAAGTAGATGCGTTGGGGGGCTTTCTTAACTATAGTGTCGGCATGGGGGGACCAGGACAGGTTGTTGGTGATCTGGACACCTAAAAACTTGAAGCTTTCGACCCTTTCTACTTCGTCCCCATTGATGTAGTCAGGGAGATTAGCGGGGGAAATACGTGAGGTTATGGGGACAGGGCCTGGGATTGTTGTCAGTGCAGGCTCGATGGGCCGACTGGCCTCCTTCTGCACTGTAGGAGTTCTATGATTCAATGAATGTCATAGAAAAATCATCACTTCTACATCACAGACCACCCTCACAATATACTACCATTGCTTCATTATCATTTTCATGCTATTGCTGCTTGCTGATGCACTGCCTGACTGATATATAGATAACACAAGTTAATGTACCAAATTAACTTACTACTGTTTAAAGCTTCTAATTCCTTTTAAAAATAAACTTTGTCAAGAAAAACAAAAGATTGTTTGTATTAAGAAACTTCCTTCCTCAGTGGTTCCAGAAGCAATACATGGCTCCAAATCAACATAATTGTTCTGCAAGTGAACCCGAGGCAGGGAACAAACCTACTGGAGTGTGACTGTTTCGATAAGGGACTCTTGCCTTGGCTTTGCTCAGAAGCAAATTTGGACCTCAAAACCTCATTTGAGTTCCACACAGGTCAATCTGATGACAAAACTGCTGTGCAATGATACTGGACTTGCAGTGTGAATGTACCTTATACAATGGATAGTTTGCATTTACAATTTGTGGACAATTCAAATTTAGCTGAGGTCATAGCCTATGCATTGCATTCAAGAAAATACTTAATAACATAGATTAGAGATTTAGTATTGTGTAAAATCTTTGCTCTTAAGCAGAGTAGTTGAAGGCAATGCCCCATTACTGCAACCTGGTTAAATGTCAAGATTTGGAGTGAAATTTTTAATATGCTATCAAATCCAAAATTAGTATACTGAAACTGACTTCACAGAAGGACCAGAAGAACAGATGTGGCACCCAAGAGTTAAGGAAATCAGAGCACCATTGGCTGCAGCACATAGAACACAGTAAGGGTCAATGAGGCAGCATTTTTAAAGAAATACATTTATTGAAGATTTTTCAATTTTTACAAATAACACAAACTCACAAAGATCGGTACAGTACAGCAAGATCATTTTCAAATAAGTACATGTCGGAAAAAACAGGAAAAAAAAGTTTGTTCGGATTATTCATTGTATCCAGCATCTCTCCCATCAAATAAGCAATGAAAGGATATATTGAAGGATGGTGAGATAACAGGATACAGCCACAATTGGCTCATCAGTGCATAATCAAGCTCACAGGAAAATGGCAACAGAGCTACAGAACGTATGGAAAACCTTGTAGGAGTACATTAGATAATGCAAAGCCCAGTACTTTACAGTACAGCTGACAGCTATATCAAAAGCACTAATTATTCCCTGTGTTACCTCAACTGCCCTGTACCGCTCTTATCAGTGCTCATTACTGCACGCTTGAATGTATGTGATTTAGCTTGAAGTAAACAAGTCAAAAATTCAATTGGTATACACTCCAGAAAGATTTTATGCCATTTCTGAATTCAAGGGGACTTTTTACTAATCCAGGAGCAAAGGATATTCTTCCGTGCTGCAAATGTTAGGATATTGTTCAGTCTTTTCCCACTTGCATCATTAATCTTTTTGTCTGGGAGTATCTTGTGGGTTGAAAATGAGATGACCAAACCTCTAGCAAAGACTGGCATTGTATAAAGCTCAGTTTCCGTCAACTGGAACTTGTGCAAATAGAACATATGTTTGTACTTTGGGACAGGCAACTGTCATGCATCTAGCTGGCTAACTGACTTCCTTGCAGTGTTGCATCAGTACCACAACCTAATTTTATTCATTTTAATTGAAAAACTGATGAAAAAGGTGGAAGGTTTCTGAAGGAGCTCTAGTATTACAGAACATTACAATTTAGCCTATTTACTAGCTTAGTACTAGGCTTCTTTTAACCCATTAAAGTTTCAAAGAAAGTCTATGCTGTTTTTATAACTTGGTATTTTCCTATTCCATCTTATTTTTGATTGTGTGATTGTGATTTTAGATCATGGATAACCCTTTTAGCTAAAATACACTTACAAGTAATCACTGCAGGTAAAAGTAGCTACATGTTTCTGTGGGCAGATGCTGTTTTACTTGAGCCTTTGAACTAGAGGTCAACATAATATCTGGCGGTCAAGCTTCAAACGATCCAGCTGGTGGCCATAAAGGAGGTGATTCACCAAACTAGTGAAGACACAAAGGGTGGGATTTTACAGCCTTGCTTGACCCGAGACCGGAAAATCCCGCCCGAGGTCAACGGACCTTCCCATTGTCCGCCCCTCGCCTACTCCGATTCCCGTTGCAAGAGGGGCGGTAGAATTCCAGCGAAAGTATTGCTACATCAGAGCAGCCCAATGATCCTTTAGAGTCAATTTTAAACACCTCCTCAAAGGGAGAGTGGACTAGCTGAGTTGTTCTTGAGGAAGAACTGAAGAGAAGAAAAATCGAACAAGATCTATATTATGAGGGTGGCTATCACCATTGGGCAACAGAGCACGGAGGATAGTGACTATTTCCCCCACTTAGGAAGCAACATCTCCAGTGACAGTAATATAGAGATCCATGTCCACACAAGAATCAGCAAAGCAGCTTCATTCCTCCAGCAGCTTCACACAGTGTGGATAGCCAACACCATCAATACAGCCATGAAGCTGCAACTCTACATACCCATTATAGTACCAACTGCAATCAATGCCAGCCAGACATGGAAGAGAACAGCAAATGTGTCATGTAGGTTGAACATCTTTCACCAGCACTGTCTATGCAAGGTCCGTGGAGAGACCGCCAATGAACCGATGAAAAATTGCTACAGAGGCTTGGTGAGAGATGCACCTGAGACATTGTGATGGAGAGGTGACTGAGGCTGGTAGGACATGTATTTCTCCTCCTGGACTTGGTGATAGAATGGACACCACCAGATGAAAGACAGCAGGTCCAGCCAAAGAAGGCCTGGCGAAGTAGGTTTGAGAAGGACCTTCAAAGTGGGACATCACCTGGAGTGCAACAAGAGATTGTGATGGACCAGGGAAGATGGCAGAGTCTTACTGCCCACAGTTCCTCTGATCCAATGCGGGATGAAATTTAAGTAATCACTGCTTGATTTCACACTGGCACTAATGGTTGGGTTGTTGTTGCAAGAAAAAGTAGCACGAATCTCAACCAATTTTGGTCAAGGAGTATCAGTGTTATAACATAAAAGAATATCACATGCAGCATAGGCATTAAAAATATGAACAATGCATTTTGTTTTGTGCTGCTTCTACTGGAAGCAAGGCTAATGTTGCTCTGAATTCACTCCAGTTGCATGATATGATGGATTTAAAGCAGTGGAGCAACAATAAACAATTGCAAAACTTTGTGTACTGTTGTTCAAAAGGTATAATGCAACTTTTAAGATCCTCCATGGTAAAATGGATGTCTATACATCCAGCAAGGTAAAAACCACCAGCATAACTTCACTTGTTTTATAGATAGTGCACTATTATAAAATCTGCATTATATCTCAACTCACCACTTTAGCTGCCTAGGCCCTAAGGTCTGGAATTTCATCCATAGAGCACTCCATCTATTCTGCTTTAAATTGACCAACAAATTCTGGAGATTTCTAACTCATGCCTTTTGTTTTAAAATCTTAACTTGTCAGCAAGCTGTGCATTACTAACCTTATTTTTCCATCATGTTTCTGCCTAATGGGTCAGTATGTGCTGCAGCAAACTATCTGACAGCATCTGCTAATAGTTAAACTTGCCCCTGCACCTTACAGTTCAAAATATTTTTGCCCACAAAACCGCTGAAAGTACAGGCTTATAACAGCAGTTAGGGCAAGCGGGCAATATGGAAGCGAGTGATATTAACCAATGAGTTTTATGGTTTGAAAAATAAAAACAAAGGACTGAAAGGCTGAGAAAATTAAAGGATGCAAATGTCAAATCAGATACAGGGAAGAGAGACTGAATTGAGAGCAAGAAAAAATGCAAAAGAATGCAAATAATATCTAATCATAACTAAAATCTGAAGGATGGCATTTCACATTTACAAAATTAATTTTCAGTGCCAGTGAAACTGTTTGGTAATAATTATTCACTTACACTTCAACAGACAAGCCCCAACTTTTCCTGGCATGTTTAGTGGGCATCTATCATGCAAGTACCTGTAATTTACGCTGTGTTTCAATGCAGAGTCTCTTAATAAGATACACACACACAGTCACTGGAAGTTACTGTTCGATTTACTCCAATAAAGTTGAGCACTGATAGTCTCATCATTGTTTTTAACTGCAAAATCTAGGCCTGTATGTTTACTGTATTTCTCAAACAATTTAACCCTAGAGCCCTCTACTGTTAATTCTGTAAATTTCATAAAGTTTTCTTCAATTAACAATTCTATACAGACTCTACATGGTTTATTTACCTTGGTCAATAATTTTATTGTATTAATTAGCAAACATTAATTAGCTCAAAGTATATAATAGTCACTGACTATATCAAACTTGTGTTCTAGACTGAAGAAACCCATTCCTTATGGAAGAAACCAATTATAAAATATCTTTGCATTAATATCTAGTCAAGTCAAATACTATTTTCACCTATTGTGTTCACTCGTCTTAAAGCTGCTTACTGCATACACATGATGTGGAGATGCTGACGTTGGACTGGGGTAAACACAGTAAGAAGTTTAACAACACCAGGTTAAAGTCCAACAGGTTTATTTGGTAGCAAAAGCCACCAAAAGCCTTTTGCTGCCAAATAAACCTGTTGGACTTTAACCTGGTGTTGTTAAACTTTTTACTGCATACACACAGACACATGCATGCACAGAATTGTCTCTGTCCAATTTAATTTTAGAAGTTAGCTATGGACAGAATCATTACAGCACAGAAGGAAATCATTTGGCTCAACATGTCTGCACCAGTTGTCCAACTGAACAATTCACCTAGATCCAATCCCCGTCTTTTCCCCATAGCCCTATGCATTTTTCCTTTTCAGATAACAGTCTAATTCCTATTCAATGCTTCAACTGAACCTGCCTCCCACCACACTCTCAGGCAGAGCTTTCCGGACTCCTTTCTCCCCCTCCCCTCCCCCACTTGATGAGAAAGATTTTCTTCATATCACTTTTGCTTCTTCTGCCAACTACTTTAAATCTGTACCCTCTCATTCCTGATTCTTTCACGAATCTACCTCATGATTTTAAATACCTTCATCAGATTACCGCTTAGCCTCTTCTTCTCCATGGAAAACCTAACTTCTCAAATCCATCTTCATAATTGAAGTTCTTCATCTTTGGAACCATACTCATGAATCTTTTCTCCACTCTCTCTAATGATTGAACATCTTTATCGAAGTGTGGCCACCAAGAACTGGATGCAATACTCCAGCTGAGGCTGAACTAGTTTCTTATGCATGTTCAACCAAGCCTCCTTGCTCTTGTACTCTACATACCTATTAATAAAGCTTCAGATACTGCACACCTATTAATAAAGCCTAGGATATTGTATGCTTTATGCCCTCTCAGCCTGTCCTGCCATCTTCAGTAATGATGTGGAGATGCCGGTGTTGGACTGAGGTAAGCACAGTAACAAGTCTCACAATACCAGATTAAAGTCCAACAGGTTTATTTGGCAGCACAAGCTTTCGGAGCACTGCCCCTTCATCAGGTGAGTGGGAGTTGTGTTCACAAACAGGGCATATAAAGACACAAACTCAATTTACAAGATAACGGTTGGAATGCGAGTCTTTACAGGTAATCAAGTCTTAAAGGTACAGACAATGTGAGTGGAGAGAGGGCCAAGCACAAGTTAAAGAGATGTGTATTGTCTCCAGCCAGGACAGTTAGTGAGATTTTGCAAGCCCAGGCAAGTCGTGGGGGTTACAGATGTGTATTTTCAGTAATGCCAGTCCCTTCATATGCCACACACTTCGGCACGCACCAGCAGGCTAAAGTTCCTTTCAACTTGATGAATGTAAGTATGGCATGCTGGCCTTTTGGGCAGTTCTACTGGTTGCTTTTGTCCTACTATGCAGGCCCAGAATTACAGTCAGTAGAGCCACAATAGCTTTGTGAATGAGCACACTGTCAGTTGAAATAATCAGAATAATCAACATCCTTTGAGTTACTGACTTCTGGACTTGGATTATCTTTGACATCAAATCTACTACTGAAGCTGTTATCAAGCTCTCCTTGAACAGAGGATTTGACTGGATACCTCTAATCTCCAATAAGGAATCCAAACTGTTTCTTCCAATGCTACTTGCTTCAAGGTTCTCCACCTTAGGTCCGTCTCAACCATCAATATATTTTTGACATTAGTGGCATGTTCAGACTTTGCCCACACTAACAAGAATTGTCCCAGGTAATTCACTAAGTAAAATGTGACTTTGCATTAACTGTCCATATCCACTTTAAGGATGATTTACATTGCAGTCACCAGTCTGTGACCAGTTGCAAAAGTCTGTTTACGTTGTTTGGATGGAACGTTAACTCACCTGATTAGGCCAGCAATCAAAGCACCTAGTATGCACATTCAACAAATCGAAATGCAAATACTACGAACAAGGAATGGAGGAACCCTGTTCTCTCTAAATATTTAATAGCTCAGGAGTCCAAATAGAACCCAAAACATACGAACAGACTTGACTGAAGTGAAAGAATATCTCAATGGAATCTCTCTTGCCACTATAAACTCAGGTTGTGTCTGAGCAATTCAACATCTTTACTGCAAGCTTAAAAATTCTTGCATTTATACAACACATTCCACAAGCTCTAGATCACCCATAGGGTTAAAACCAATAAAGTACTTTTGATGTGTAGTCTCCGTTGTAGTGCAAGAAATATTAAAGAAAGTCTAACCACGGGCCAGATAATGTGCTTTTGTGCTGTTGGTAGAGAGATAAATATTGGCCAGGATACGAGGGATAATGTTCATGGGCTCTACTTCAAAATAATATCAAGGGATCTTTAGTGTCCACCTGAGGGAGCAGAGAGCGCCTTGGTTTAACATCTCAGCCAAAAGATGGCGAACTACGTAGGATTTTGTGCTTGAATTTCTGTAACGAAACTTAAACCCATAACGTTCTGACTTAGACGCTACAACTGAGCCACATTGTCAATGGAAAGCAGAACATTCTTCACATCAATCCTACATATTTGTAATTTAAATGCACCCTTTAAAGATTCTACTTCGGTCTCCCAATGCGTTGTGTTCCAACTGTTGCCAAATTTGTCAAAATTTAAACAAAGCAATTTAGCAACAGGAACCTGCTTACTTACTGAATTGTTTCATTAATATAAAATCAGCAGCAAACCACTACTGTATAACTCAAGCAAATTATCACCTAGATCCAGAGATAATCAGAAATCTAGCTTTCACAATAGAAGTGTAGGAGTGCTTAACTATCAGTCATAAAGGTACCCCACAAAAGCCACGTCAATAAAGATACTGAAATTCATCTTCTTCACTCATCAGGCACAATGATTTCTCCAGATAAGTTCACCAAATCACCTCATGAGCACTCAAGAAACTGTATCTTCCTTCATCCATAGCAACATGGATATAGCTACTGTGAAAGGACATCTTGGTGCAAAACAAGATTCATAAAATTGAACCACTACATTGCATTTCAATTAGCTCCTTTTCTTGAAATTTTGCAAGTCAGTAGGCACGACAAGTCGGCTGAACACAGGCAAGATCATCAGCATACACATCAGCAGATGAATAATGATTGATGTTTACCGCACAGATAAAAGAAAGGAAAGGGAAGCAAGAGATATATAGCCCATCACTGTAAATACATAAAGACACAAAATAAAAGCAAAATGCCTGTTTTTATTTTAAGGTAAGAAGTTTAACAACACCAGGTTGAAGTCCAACAGGTTTATTTGGTAGCAAAAGCCACACAAGCTTTCGGACCTGCAAGCCCCTTCTTCAGGTGAGTGGGAATTCTGTTCACAAACAGAGCATATAAAGACACAGACTCAATTTACATGAATAATGGTTGGAATGCGAATACTTACAACTAATCAAGTCTTTAAGAAACAAAACAATGTGAGTGGAGAGAGCATCAAGACAGGCTAAAAAGATATGTATTGTCTCCAGACAAGACAGCCAGTGAAACTCTGTGGGGGTTACAGATAGTGTGACATGAACCCAATATCCCGGTTGAGGCCTTCCTCGTGGGTGCGGAACTTGGCTATCAGTTTCTGCTCAGCGACTCTGCGCCGTCGTGTGTCGCGAAGGCCGCCTTGGAGAACGCTTACCCGAATATCAGAGGCCGAATGCCCGTGACCGCTGAAGTGCTCCCCAACAGGAAGAGAACAGTCTTGCCTGGTGATTGTCGAGCGGTGTTCATTCATCCGTTGTTGCAGCATCTGCATAGTTTCCCCAATGTACCATGCCTCGGGACATCCTTTCTTGCAGCGTATCAGGTAGACAACGTTGGCCGAGTTGCAAGAGTATGTACCGTGTACCTGGTGGATGGTGTTCTCACGTGAGATGATGGCATCTGTGTCGATGATCCGGCACGTCTTGCAGAGGTTGCTGTGGCAGGGTTGTGTGGTGTCATGGTCACTGTTCTCCTGAAGGCTGGGTAGTTTGCTGCGGACAATGGTCTATTTGAGGTTGTGCGGTTGTTTGAAGGCAAGAAGTAGGGGTGTGGGGATGGCCTTGGCGAGATGTTCGTCTTCATCAATGACATGTTGAAGGCTCCGGAGGAGATGCCATAGCTTCTCCGCTCCGGGGAAGTACTGGACAACGAAGGGTACTCTGTCCACTGTGTCCCGTGTTTGTCTTCTGAGGAGGTCGGTGTGGTTTTTCGCTGTGGCGCGTTGGAACTGTTGATCAATGAGTCGAGCGCCATATCCTGTTCTTATGAGGGCATCTTTCAGCGTCTGGAGGTGTCTGTTGCAATCCTCCTCATCCGAGCAGATCCTGTGTATACGGAGGGCTTGTCCGTAGGGGATGGCTTCTTTAACGTGTTTAGGGTGGAAGCTGGAGAAGTGGAGCATCGTGAGGTTATCCGTGGGCTTGCGGTACAGTGAGGTGCTGAGGTGACCGTCCTTAATGGAGATGCGTGTGTCCAAGAATGCAACCGATTCCGGAGAGTAGTCTATGGTGAGTCTGATGGTGGGATGGAACTTGTTGATGTCATCATAGAGTTGTTTCAGTGATTGTTCACCATGAGTCCAAAGGAAGAAAATGTCATCGATGTATCTAGTGTATAGCATCGGTTGATGCTATAAGGTACAGGTACAGAAGGGAGAAAAAGAAATTTTGCAACCGACAGAAACTTCACTTTGATGATAAAATTATCCATGTGAATGAGGCACAGTTCTACATAAAGGAAATGAGAACAAAATGGTGAAAAGATATGTGAAATGCTATCCCCAAGGCCTCAGTCCCTATTATGTAAAATGTTTTATACAAGAACCTCAATGTTTTGCCTCTACTATACTGTATGGTACATTCTTCAAAATAATTCTCTGAGTTCTTCCTAATAGATGATGCTGAGAAGTGTGAAGTGATATATTTTGGTAGGAAGAATGAAGTGAAGCAATGTAAAACAAAGGATACAATTCTAAAGGGGGAGCAGGAACAGAAAGACGTGGGGTATTTGTGCACAAATCTCAGAATCTTTATGTGCAGAAGGAGGCCATTCGACCCATTGAGTCTGCACTGACAGAGCATCCCACCCAGGCCCACCTCTCTGCCCTACCCGTTACCCCACACATTTATCCCACTAATCCCCCTAACCTTCATACCTTTGAACACTAAGGGGCAAATTTAGCATGGCCAATCTAACTTGCACGTCTTTGGACTGTGGAAGGAAACCAGAGCACCTGAAGGAAACCCATGCAGACATGGGGAGAATGTGCAAACTCCACATAGACAATCATCCAAGGCTGGAATTGAACCCAGGTCCCTGACACTGTGAGGCAGCAGTGCAAACCACAGTGCCACCATCCTGTCACATTGAAGAATGCAAGGCAGGTTGAGAAAGTGATTAAACAGGCATTCAGGATCCTGGATTATATAAATAGAAGCATAGTGCACAAAATCAAGGCAGTTATGATGAACCTTTGTAAAACACCGGTTTGGATTCAACAGGAGTATGGTGCCCAGTTTTAGGCACCATGCATAGGAAGATGTGAAGGAAAAAAATTGAGATTCATTCTAGAGATGAGGCAGTTCAGTTATGTGGATAGATTGGAGGAGCTAGGGTTGTTCTCGAAGAAAAAAAACCGTTGAGGGGAGATTTAATGGAGGGTTTCAGAATCAGAAACTGTTCCCACTGGCAGAAGAGTTGAGAATCAGAAGACACAAACTTAATGTGATTCTCAAAAGAAGCAAGGACGAAATGAAGAAACCTTATTTTTATGTACCCCAGGATCTGGAATATACGACCTGAGAGTGTGGTGGAGCCAGGTTCAATCACGGAAAAGAGAATGGGATAAGCACATGAAAAAGAATTGCAAGGCCATGGAAGAATGACAAGAAAGGGAGTAGATGATTTGCTCTTGCAAAAAAACCAGCATGGACACCACAAGCCAAATTGTCTCCTTCTGAGCTGTAACCCTTTAATAATTTCATGATCTGTTTTAAATATATTTCAAGCAAGACACAAATACAAAAGAGTAAGAGGAAAAAATTGATTGAAAGAAAATGATTGTCACAAGATAACTATTTGAACAGTTTGAGTTTGAAAAAGTGAAATAGATGGCTAGATGCTGTTCCAAATCAGTGGACAAGTAACAATGTGTGAAATGTCATTTATGAAAGATTACTGAAATGAAATTCCATTTATAACTGGGAAGAAATTAACCATTACCTCTTAGCAGTACGAGGAATGTTTTAGAATTAAGTTGCTTACACTACTTAGTTTATAAACTAACATATAAATAAATATAAACAATAGACATTTACTGGTGACTTGAATTTCTGGAAAGATTAGATTACATTTATTAAGTCACAAGTGATTTACAACAATCTAAACTCCAAAATAAAGCAGCAGTTGAAAAGTTATTCCCACACATCCAGTTTCTGTAACATTAAGGACTTCATTTTAAAATTTTCCTTACCAGTATAGACACGACAGAGAAAGCAGAGCGAACACAGGATGATACCCACAATAAAGGGATTTTAAAGTAGAAAAAATGACTATAGATGAAGTTGGCTTTTACAGTGGATTTAATCGAAAAGAAATAAGGAAAATGAAATATTTATACTGCATCTTCTAGCATGTCCCAAAATGCTTTATAGCGAATGAAGTACTTTTCAAATGCAGTGACCCTTGTAATATATGAAATCTGCACACAGCATTGAGATAATGAGCAGACAATGGCCCAGATTTTACTGCGAGTGATACTGTTCATTAGACTTTGTACTTGCCTAGAGTGCTTCTCTGATGCTTTGCACAACAATTTACGATCCACCAAATATCTACATGGCACAGCGCCCTCAGGCGACTGAAGCATTTGGGAACAGGACAAGTAACTGTATATCTCCTGAACCAGACTGAAGAATGTTTAATGAGCAGTGCAGAGTGTGAATCAGGGGATGCAAGCTAGAATAGTGAACTTAGTAGCAAATCTGATGATATGAGACTCCACATTTACAAAATGTTAATTTTCAAAACAAGAAATGTCTTAATTAAGACTTACTGGACTGTTCAATTGGAATGGATAAGCCCCAAGGTTTTTGGGAAATTTATCCTATATATGAGATAAATACAGGAATATCACACCAGCCAATACTTTAGAATGGCGAGTAAAATGGTGAATGCCATTTTTGGAAAGCTTTTTTAAAAACGGATTCATGGGACATGGGCCAGCATTTATTGCCCATCCCTAGTTGCCCTTGTGAAGGTGGTGGTGAGCTGCCTTCTTGATTTGCTGCAGTCCTGTGCTGTGGGTTGGCCCACAATGCTGTTATGGAGGGAATTCCAGGATTTTGACCCAGTGACTGAGAAGGAATGGTGATATATTTCCAAGTCAGGATGGTGAGTGGCTTGGAGGGGAAAGTGCAGGTAGTGGTGTTTCCATGTATCTGCTGCCCTTGCCCTTTTAGATAGGAAGTGATCATGGGTTTGAAAGGTGCTGTCTAAAGATCTTTGGTGAATTGCTGTAGTGCATCTTGCTGCTACTGAGTGTTGATGGAGGGGGGAGTGGATGGTTGTAGATATGGTGCCAAGAGGGATGCTTTTTCCTGGATGGTGTCAAGCATCTTGTGTTGTTGGAGCTGCACCCATCCAGGCAAGTGGGGGAGTATTCCATCATATTCCTGACTTGTGTCTTGTAGATGGCGGATAAGCTTTGGGGGAGTTAGGAGGCGAGTTACTCGCCACAGTAGTCCCAGCCTCTGATCTGCTCTTGTGGCCAGTGTGTTTATGTGGTGAGTCCAGTTGAGTTTCTGGTCAATGGTAACCTCAAGGATGTTGTGGGGGATTCAGCGATGGTTAACACCACTGAATGTCAAGGGCCCGTGGTTAGAGTCTCCCTTATTGGTGATGATCATTGCCTGGCATTTGTGTGGTGCAAATGTTACTTGCCACTTGTCAGCCCAAGCCTGGACATTGTCCAGATCTTGTTGCATTTGAACATGGACTGCTTCAGTATCTGAGTCGTCACGAACGGTGCTGAACATTGCACAATCATTGGCAAACATCCCCACTTCTGACTTTGTGATGGCGGGAAGGTCATTGATGAAGCAGCTGAAGATGGTTGGGCCTAGGACACAACCCTGAGGGATTCCTGCAGAGATGTCCTGGAGCCAAGATGACTGACCCTCCACAACCACAGCCATCTTCCCACGTACCAGGTGTGACTCCAACCAATGGAGAGTTTGCCTCGATACCCACCGATTCCAGTATTGCTAGGGCTCCTTGATGACACACTCGGTCAAATGTTGTTGCCTTGATGTCAAGGGCTGTCACTCCCACCTCACCTCTGTAATTCAGCTCTTTCATCCATGTTTGAACCTGAGGTCAGGAGCTGAGTGACCCTGGCAAAACCTAAACTGGGCGTCACTGAACAGGTTATTGCTGAACAAGTGCTGAATGATAGCACTATTGATGACCCCTTCCATCATTTTACTGATGATCAAGAGTAGGCTGATTGGGCAGTAATTGGCTGGGTTGGATTTGTCCTGCTTTTTGTGTACAGGACATACCTGGGCAATTTTCTACATTGTTGAGTAGATGCCAATGTTGTAACTGTATTGAAAGAGCTTGGCTAGGTGAGCAGCAAGTTCTGGAGCACAAGTCTTTAGTACTATTGCCAGAATGTTATCAGGGTCCATTGCCTTTACAGTATCCAGTGTCTTCAGCCGTTTCTTGATATCACATGGAGTGAATCGAATTGGCTGGAGACTGGAATCTGAGATGCCGGGGACCACTGGAGGAGGCCGAGATGGATCATCCACTCGGCATTTCTGGTTGAAGATTGCTGCAAATGCTTCAGCTTTATCTTTTGCACTGATGTGCTGGGCCCCTCCATCATTGAGGATGGGGATGTTTATGGAGCCTCCTCCTCCAGCGATTTGTTTAATTGTCCACCACCTTTCTCGACTGGATGTGGCAGGACTGCAGGAACTTAGATCTGATAAGTTGGTTATAGGATCGCTTAGTCATGTCTGTCACTTGCTGTTTATTCTGTTTGGCACGCAAGTAGTCCTGTTTGCTAGCTTCACCAGGTTGACACCGCATTTTTAGATATGCCTGGTGCTGATCCTGGCATGCCCTCCTGCACTCTGAACCAGGGTTGATCCCCTGGCTTGATGGTAATGGTCAAGTGAGGAATATGCCAGGCAATGAGGTTTCAGATTGTGTTGGAGTATAGTTCTGCTGCTGTTGATGGCCCACAGCGCCTCATGGATACCCAGTCTTGAGTTGCTAGATCTGTCCAAAGTCTGTCCCATTTAGCACAGTGATAGTACCATACAACACGATGGAGGTTATTCTCAATGTGAAGATAGGACTTCGTCTCCACAAGGACTGTGCGGTGGTCACTCTTACTGATACTGTCATGGACAGATGCATCTGCAGACTGGTAAGGATGGGGTCAAGTACGTTTTTCCTTCACCACCTGTTGCAGACCCAGTCTAGCAGTTATATCCTTTAGCAACCGACCAGCTCGATCAGTAGTGCTGCTGCCGAGCCACTCTTTGTGGTGGACATTGAAATCCCCCACCCAGAGTACATTTTGCGCCCTTGCCACCCTCAGTGCTTCCTCCAAGTGTTGTTCAACATAGAGAGTAGATTCATCAGTGGAAGGAAGACGGTACGTGGTAACCAGTCAGAGGTTTCCCTGCCCATGTTTAACCTGAAGCCATGAGACTTCATGGGGTCCAGAATCGATGTTAAGAACTCCCAGGGCAACTCCCTCCCGACTGGCCGGATGGGGTACCCGGATGAGCACTCAGATCCTGTGCGGATCAGCTGGCGGGAGTATTCGCAGACATCTTCAACTTCTCGTTATAACAATCTGAGGTCCCTATCTGCTTCAAGAAGACTACCATCATCCCGGTACCTAAGAAAAACCAAGCAGCGTGCCTTAATGACCATCGGCCGGTGGCTCTGACATTCATCATTATGAAGTGCTTCGAAAGGCTAGTCATGGCACGAATCTTCCCAGACTACCTGGATTCACTACAGTATGCTTATCGCCGCAACAGGTCCACAGCAAATGCCATCTCCTTGGCTCTGCACTCAACCCTGGAACACCTAGATAGCAAGGACTCCTATTTATTGACTACAGCTCAGCCTTCAACACCATTATTCCCACGAAACTCATTTCCAAACTCTGTGGCCTGGGCCTTAGCACCTCCCTCTGCGACTGGATCCTGAACTTCCTAACTCACAGACCAAAATTAGTAAGGATAGGCAACAACACCTCCTCCACGATCATCCTGAACAGCAATGCCCCACAAGGCTGTGTTCTCAGCCCCCTACTATACTTCTTATACTCCTATGACTGTGTGGCCAAATTCCCCTCCAATTCGATTTTCAAGTTTGCTGATGACACCACCATAGTGGATCGGATCTCAAACAATGACGAGACAGAGTACAGGAATGAGATAGAGAATCTGGTGAACTGGTGCGGCGACAACAATCTCTCCCCCAGTGTCAACAAAATGAAGGAGATTGCCATCGACTTCAGGAAGCGTAAAGGAGAACATGCCACTGTCTACATCAACAGGGACAAAGTAGAAAGGGTCAAGAGCTTCAAGTTTTTAGGTGTCCAGATCACCAACAACCTCTCCTGGTCCCCCCATGCCGACACTATAGTTAAGAAAGCCCACCAACACTTCTACTTTCTCAGAAGACTAAGAAAATTTAGCATGTCAACTACGACTCTCACCAACTTTTACAGATGCACCATAGAAAGCATTCTTTCTGGTTATATCACAGCTTGGTATGGCTCCTGCTCTGCCCAAGACCGCATAGAACTACAAAAGGTTGTGAATATAGCCCAATCCATCACGCAAACCAGCCTCCCATCCACTGACTCTGTCTACACTTCCCGCTGCTTCGGCAAAACAGCCAGCATAATTAAGGACCCCGCATACCCCAGACATTCTTTCTTCCACCTTCTTCAGTCGGGAAAAAGATACAAAAGTCTGAGGTCACGTACCAATCAACTCAAGAACAGCTTCTTCCCTGCTACTGTCAGACTTTTGAATGGACTTACCTTGCATTAAGTTGATCTTTCTCTATACCCTAGCTATGACTGTACACCACATTCTGCACTCGCGCGTTTCCTTCTCTATGAATGGTATGCTTTGTCTGTACAGTGCACAAGAAACAATACTTTTCACTGTATGTTAATACATGTGACAATAATAAATCAAATCAAAAGATTGTAGACCACTGTACTGCAGTCACCTCTTTTGGGTCTGTCCTGTTGGTGGGACAGGACATATCCAGGGGTGGTAATTGTGGTATCTGGGGTGTTATCTGTAAGGTATGATTACGTGAGAATGACTATGTCAAGCTGTTGCTTGACTAGCTGTGAGACAGCTCTCCCAATTTTGGCACTAGTCCCCAGATGTTAATAAGGAGGACTTTACAGGGTCGACAAGGCTGTTTGTTTTGCTGTTGTCTTTTCCGGTGCCTAACTCAAAGAGGAAAAGCTCAAACTTTGGACAGCAACTTCCTGAATGCCACATGTAGTTGCATGTAATGGCTGAAAGTAGGCTGATACTCACATAAGGTGAGCACTGGCAACCCAATTATTATTCTCATAGCAAAATCTGATCTATTCTGTTTTAGTAATATGGCTTGATGGATAAATATTCCCCAGGACACAAAAGACAAATTAACTGTTTTCCTTTCTGTCCGCACCATGGAATCATTGCCCTCCATCTCAGAAGGCAGACAGGGCCTTAGGTTCAGGTCTCATCTCAAAAAACACCAGCTCAGACAATGCAACACTCCCTCAGTGGTGCAGAGGTATCAACTTAGATTATAAAGAAAGACTTACATTTATATAGCACCTTCCACACCCCAGGACATCCAAAAGCTCTTTACGCAAACAGAGTACTTCTGACGTATAATCACGGTTATAACATGGGAAACAAGGCAGCCAATGTGCAAACATGGCAACCAATTGGCAAATACATTCCCACAAACAGCAAAGAAAAATCACATTTTTCTGATGTTGATTGAGGAATAAATATTGGTGTACCACTTCAACAAAAAAGTGCCACAGAAATGTTTTATCCCCACTCAAGAAGGCAAACATCGAATCACCAAAGCTCTACAGTGCAGAAGAGGCCATACAGCCCATCAGATCTCTGACAGAGTATTTTACACAGGCCCTATCCCCGTAACTCCATACATTTACCATGGTTAATCTCATCTAATTTACACATATTGGGACACTAAGGGACAATTTAGCACATCCAATCCACCTAACCTGAGTCACAGAGGTTTACAGCATGGAAACAGGCCCTTCAGCCTAACTTGTCTATGCTGCCCCTTTTTTTAACCCCTAAGCTAGTCCCAATTGTCCGCGTTTGGCCCAAATCCCTCTATACCCATCTTACCCATATTACTGTCTAAACGCTTTATAGAACTTGCACATCTTTGGAGTGTGGGAGAAAACTGGTGCACCTGGAGGAAACCCACACAGATATGGGGAGAATGTGCAAACTCCACACAGACAGTCACCCAAGGCTGGAATTGAACCCGGGTCCCTGAAGCTGTGAGGCAGCAGTGCTAACCACTGTGCCACCGTGACGCCCAAACAGGGTTTCAGTTTAACATCTCATTCAAAAGATTGGCACCACCGCCAATGCCATACCCCCTGAGTACTGCACTGAAGGGCAGCACAGTGGCAAGCACCGGGTTCGATTCCCAGCTTGGGTGACCGTCTGTGCGGAGGCTGCACGTTCTCCCCATGTCTGCGTGTCACCTGTCTCCAGGTGCTCCAGTTTCCTCCCAGTCTGAAAGATGTGGTTAGGTGCATTGGCCATGCTAAATTCTCTCTCCGTGTCCCCAAACGGGCACTGGAGTGTGGCGACTAGGGGATTTCCACAAGGACTTCATCACAGAGTTAATGTAAGCCTACTTGTGACATTAATAAATAAACTTAAACTTGATTTTTGTGAAGTTTCTGGGTGTGGCTGTGAATCCACAACTGAGAGGTGACAGTGTATCTATCCATTGAGCCACTGCTGCCATACAGAGATGTAGAGATGCCGGCGTTGGACTGGGGTAAACACAGTAAGAAGTCTAACAACACCACGTTAAAGTCCAACAGGTTTATTTGGCAGCAAAAGCCACTGGATTTGGCGACTTTTGCTACCAAATAAACCTGTTGGACTTTAACCTGGTGTTGCTAGACTTCTTACTGGCCATACAGAGAGCCAAGGTGGGCACTGACGGGTTAGAATAGCCACCGGGTTAGAACAGCCACCATTGCTGACACAGAGACATCTGAAGCAGCCCCACCTGGTCCACTGGAGCTCATGCCAATCTCAGGCGTGGAGATCTCGTCCCTCTTAACTTCCTCCTCGAAGTCACAGGCGTCCTGTTTGTGTTCCTCGTGGGCGCCATCCTCCCTCCCTCGTTTGTTTTTGCCTTTGATGAAAGTTATGATGAACCTGCCCCCCGACATGCCCGAGCCGCCGCTCCTCAAACACGAAGGGAGCTCACGGTAAACTTTTCAACTCCTTCACCTTCCTCCCTCATCGTCTCGACGACGGCGGCGGTTTTTCTATTCCATTCCATCCCCTCACTCGCTCAGTCAGGCCCTCCCCGTCGCCCTTGGTAACGACATCAGGGACCGGAGACGCCACTCGGCTCCTCTACCTGGAGCGCCCGCCATGTACCTGCGGATCCCCGGCTGCGCGCATGCGCGGCCTGCCGCGGCTCTCCCTGGGGGTTGTAGTCCCGCCCTCTCGCCCGTCCCCGCGGCAGCGGCGGCCGCCGGACTACAACTCCCAGGAGGCTGTGCACCCCACGCCTGCATCCAGAACCCAGTGGCTGCGCCGCTTCAAGGAGGGAAATTCAAAGTATGAACCGACACGTGGTGGCCACAACTCCAGTGTCACTAACTCCTGCTGCTCGTTCATCGCCTGTGTGGGGTGAGTCACTCCTCATATCACCGTCACAATAGGACAAATTCATTGTATACAATATTAGTTTAAAGTTATAACTTGAAGTTTATGTATTAGTGTCACAAGTGGCCTGACATTAACGCTGCAATGAAGTTGCTGTGAAAATCTCCTAGTCGCCACTCTCCGTTGCCTGTTCGGGGACACTGAGGGAGAATTTAGCATGGCCAATGCACCCAACCAGCACATCTTTCGGACTTGTGGGAGAAAACCAGAGCACCCGGAGGAAACCCACACAGACACTGGGAGAACATGCAGTACCAAAATGTTTATTTACACATCCCCCTAACACTGTTCCACATTCAAAACAAAGCCACCCCAACCTTTAAATCTCAAAGTTGCTTTCCTAACTAATGCATACAGTCTGCTTTGGTGCTGGGTCACTGTTCACCTTTCCTTCATACACTCATAACTTGTGCCTCTTGAACTTCAGTGCTTGCACCTGCCAGCTTTATAAAGGAATGGCATGCCCTGGTAAGTGTCTTTCCAAGGACAAAGTTTCCGAGCTCCCACATATTGATCAGATTTTTTTTCTCTGAATGCTGCCTTTGCCCCTGTCTTTGTTTCAGTTGTGAGCAAAGAACAGGAAATGTCCCAAAGAAATAAAGGCTCGAAATAGCCAATTTTCATATCTGTTTAAGGTCCACATTTTTTTGAGTCTCAGGTTGAATATTTAAATACAATGTTTACACACACATTCCGTCTATATTCCCAGTCTCTGGAACTCCTAGATGCTATATAACTGAGGACTTTACTACTTTCTCAGTTGTTCATGTATTTTCTTCTGTTCCTGTTAATAAATTCCGAATATAGTTTGATTAATGAATTAATAGCAGTTAACCATGCCACAAATTGATAGGCTACATCTTCATAACCGTAAGTCCTCATTTAATGAGTTCCCAAATGCTGCTATGTTATTGATGGGGGATGATAAATAATAGTCAGAAAGTTTATCACTGAGAAGAGGAGAAGTCAGAAACACCTTTGCTAACATCTCCTAACTTTTATTTTATCATAGACTGTATTTAAGTGCAACTTTGATATTGCCTGTGTAGATTATTGCTTTATAAAGCTTATCAGCTATACACATTTATTAAAATTAGAATTGGTCTACTTTTTTCACTTGATCAAACAGTTTAGCATCCTATTTTTGATGGAACTGTTTAGCACGTGCAATGCTAATCAAAATCCAATCTCCATTCTAGAACGTGGGCTCAATAAAATAAACGGTTTAAATCCTGCTTCCGAGCTGTTTGAAGTCTCACAACACCAGGTTAAAGTCCAACAGGTTTATTTGGTAGCAAAAGCCACTAGCTTTCAGAGCGCTGCTCCTTCATCAGGTGAGTGAGTGGTTTCAGTTCACAAACAGGGCAGATAAAGACACAAACTCAATTTACAAAATAATGGTTGGAATGCGAGTCTTTACAGGTAATCAAGTCTTAAAGGTGCAGACAATGTGAGTGGAGAGAGGGTTAAGCACAGGTTAAAGAGATGTGTATTGTCCCCAGCGAGGACAGTTAGTGAGATTTTGCAAGCCCAGGCAAGTCGTGGGGGTTACAGATAGTGTGACATGAACCCAAGATCCCGGTTGAAGCCATCCTCATGTGTGCGGAACTTGGCTATCAGTCTCTGCTCAGCGACTCTGCGCTGTCGTGTGTCGTGAAGGCTGCCTTGGAGAACACTTACCCGAAGATCAGAGGCCGAATGCTCGTGACCGCTGAAGTGTTCCCCAACAGGAAGAGAACACTCTTGCCTGGTGATTGTCGAGTGGTGTTCATTCATCCATTGGCATAGCGTCTGCATGGTCTCCCCAATGTACCATGCCTTGGGATATCCTTTCCTGCAGCGTATCAGGCTAATCCCACTCACCTGATGAAGGAGCAGCGCTCCGAAAGCTAGTGGCTTTTGCTACCAAATAAACATGTTGGACTTTAACCTGGTGTTGTGAGACTTCTTACTGTGTTTACCCCAGTCCAACGCCGGCATCTCCACACCATCCCAAAAAGTGAAGGGAGAATTGGAAATCCTGCATAACATTTCAACAAAACAAAGGCTGAAGATATTCAGTGCAATATTTCTGTAATTAGTTCTGGTTGCATAAAACTCAAGAACTTTGTAGAACCTACGCATTATTTAAATAATGTCACAAAGTGGGATTCTTATAAAAAGTACACATCCAACACTGTCTTTTCCCCATTGCCCACTGTGTTTTTCCCATTACTTTCTGTTCCTATATCATGAATTATACTGTGATGTAAAAGAGGTTGAAAATATGCATATGTCTGACATCAAGAAGTGATTTATGGTTCTTAAGTTGTGATTACAGTGAAACACAGTAAACATAACTAGACTACCTAGAAGTACAGGGAATTGTTCCATTTGTGTATTATACCTCACATCATATGATGGATTCAGGGGAACAGGCGCAATCAGGTGTCGAACGGTAGGTTTTCTCGCCTGTTTTTTCAGCAAGGTAAGTAACGTAATTTTTGGCAAGCTATGCAAAGCAGGAGGCATCATGGGATTCTCACCAGGAGAGGGGGGTGGAGCTTCAACTCGCCTGTGAAGCCGGCTGCTGATCTCCTGGGGTGCCATTGCACACTCACCCCAACCTCCTTTCCTCCCCATCACCTCAACAGACATCAAAATCCACCGCTAATTACTGCCTGTGCTGGTCTCTCTCCCCACCACCTCTGCGGAAATCACCCCCCCAGCCCCGATCACAGCCCCTGCAGAGTTCACCCCAAACCTCCGATCCCTGACACGGACATTGCCTCCCCCCAATCACCACCACCATTCCACCCTGATGGCCACCCCAGACATCGCCCTATCACCACTTGCACCAATCAACACCCTTGATTGACGCCCCCACTGATCACCACCTCCCCTCTGCCAAGTCTCCCCTTCCCTCCCCTGATACAGAGCTCCCACCATCACCCCCATCAGGCTCCACCCCTTTCAGCCTCCACCCTCTCATGTCCCGCCCCCTTGGCACTGCAGGTGGGCAGGAACAGGATGCCTGATAGGCAGTGACAAGATGCCTGGTGGGCAGTAACAGGGCATTCAGTGGGCAGTAACAGGGTGCCCGGTAGTCAGTGATAAGGTGCCCAGTGGGCAGTAACATGGTGCCCAGTGGGCAGTGACAGGGTGCCTGGTGGGCACTGCCCAGCCTTGCCCTCACCCATTCGGGGGCTTCACTGGCCTCTGGTCCCACCAGCGAGGCCATGACGTCTGGTCTCTGTTAGTGGGGACCATCTGTGATTCTCGCTGGCGAGGACCTCGACCAGTGTGTGGGTTAAGATAAGTGAGCCCGGACGATAATGTCCAGTTCTCTTTAATGAAATGTAAATCTTGAAATCAGCCTTGCATCCTTTCTGGGTGTGAAGCTAATTTCACCAGCAAAACAGTTCCGGTAAGATTTGGAGAGGCAGGAACCAGGTGTGAATCCGATTTTTGCCTCTCGCCCTAAATTACCGGCTCGTCATGCCAGTCAACCGGCTTGGCAAGCCGGTAAGATCGTGACCCAGATATTTGGCCTCGCACATTAACACCCCGGCTAGTCATGCTGATTGACTGGAACGGTGAGTCAGTTAGATCTCACCTCAAGAATTTTCACTCATGTAAAGAGGGAAAAGGTACCCAATCTGATTTTTGTTAGTATTAGTTCATAAGCATTTATTGTCCATCTCTACTTGCTCTTCAGACGATGGTAATAGTCCGCCACACAACTGCTATGACGATTATAGAGAGGTAGCAGGGGATATTCAGGAATAGGTCACCTCAGTGGCTTTTTAATTGAAGGAATGTGAATTACAAAGTAAAAAAGGGAGAAAAACATCTTTAAAAATCTTAGCAGCAAACAGGTTTAGCTTAGTTTTCTACTGCAGCTTAAAATCAATACTATTTCAAGAACTATAACACGAATTCTGCTTTAATTTTTATAATACACTGTCACATTACAATAACTTGTTGGCAAGTGGATGTACAGCCACCAGAGGGCACCATATACTCAGCTCTCATTCACTTCCAGTATATTTTTGCTGGTAATGAATGAAAGATTTTTATGACTTACTCAAGAGGAACATGTGCAATATAGAAAATATCTTCCACCTTTCTTGTTTTCTCTCTATCCTTTTTCCATGATTTTCCTGAGTCAGGTACTAACCATAACCTAGAGCCACCTTGGCAACCTGATTCCAAGCTTTGTCAATGTTACTCTGAGAGCATGACTTAAAATTAGGGAAAAGCACCTATTAGCACCTTCAGCTTTAGTTTAGTCCAGTTCTGAAGAAGAGTCATATGGACTCGAAGTGTTACCTCCATTTCTCTCTCCATGGATGCTGGAGACCTGCTGAGTTCATCCAGTATTTTTTTGTTTTATCATAGAGTCATAGAATCCCTATGGTGCAGAAGGGGACCTTTCGGCCCATCGAGCCTGCACCGACAACAATCCCATCCAGGCTCTATCCCCGCAACCCCATGTATTTATTAGTCCCCCTGGCACTAAGGGGAAATTTAACATGGCCAATCAACCCAACCTGCACATCTTTGGACTGTGGGAGGAAACTGGAGCACCCGGAGGAAATCCACACAGACACGGGGAGAATGTGCAAACTCCACACAGACAGTGACCCGAGGCCGGAATTGAATCTGGGTCCCTGGCACTGTGAGGCAGCAATGCTAACCACTGTGCCACTGTGCCGCACTTTTATTCCAACTTTAGTTTCCCTGGCTCACAGGATGATGCCAGGTCATGTGTGGTGAGCCTGCTGACAGTAGCTGCTTTTATATTCTCCTTCATTTAGTTTAATTTATGAGAGAAAAGCATCTCTGGCTTGCAGCTCCCCCTTTCAGTTACACTGTAAAATCCTACAGGATAATTGTAGATACGCAGATCTATGATTCCACTACCCGGATAGGAGAGGCAGATTTAGCACTGCTATTTTAAGTAGCTCATGTCTGCTGATCTCCCAAAATCAGAACAACAGTTTAACAAGGGTCATGTCACAGATATCAGAAGTTGTGTTGTGGATTACATAAATTCCAGTACAGTAAACAGCACCTATGCTATATCCTGTGCCGCTACAACGCTGGAAAACTGAGGGCCTTTGTGAATTATAAAGGGTTTCAGTAGCTCAATGTCCAGCTAGTGTGTGATTATCATCAGCAGATTCTACAGTTTTGTGCAAAGTATGCTGGGAGTTACCATGACTCTTATATTCTTTGGCACTCCCAGGTTCCAAGGCTTTTCATCCCCCCTGCATTATTGGATGGCTGGATGGAGCGGGATAAAGGGTACCCTTTGAAAAGAGGACAGATGACTCCAATAAGACATCCTCAAATCCTCGCTGAAGCGAGATACAACAGAAGCATTACCTCCAGGAGGACTATAATCAAGAGGACAATCGACCTGCTCGAAATGAACTTCCACTGCTTGGACCAGTCCAGGGGATCTCTTCAATATGCAACAGACTGCGTGTCATTCATTGTTGTTTGTCCGCTGTGCCCTGCAAAGTCTGCTTCTCTCTTGGGAAGATCCAATGAAACAGATAGACTGGGATGCCACAAATGTTTGAGGACGAATCCAACACAGACTTTGAGGATGAACCCGCACAGCCATGCTGCAGAGTGAGCAGGATAGCAGCAGCTTTTGTCAGTCAGGGAGACCAGGAAAACTCTTATTCAAAGGAGCTTCCAATAAGCTTCCGAAATCCTCATTCCATATCCTTGAACAGCTTCAGTTACAGCATCACTTAGATGTCATCAACCGTTCCTGACATCCTCTTTGGCCTGCACCTCCTCCAGAAAAAGAACAATCAGGCTCAATTAGGTTTTAGATTGAGTTGCAGGTCTCCAATCTTAACAGCACCATAGTGCAAGAAGAATATGTGATATGAAGTCAGAATTTAATTAAGTAATGTGGAACCACAATTCTCAACAATAGAGATGGCACGGTGGCACAATGGTTAACACTGCTGCCTCACAGCTGCAGGGACCAAGGTTCAATTCCGGCCTTGGGTGACTTTCTGTGTGGAGTTTGCATGAGCTTCCCGTGTCTGCGTGGGTTTCCTTTGGGTGCTTCGGTTTCCTCCTACAGTCTAAAGGTGTGCAGGTTAGACGGATTGGCCATGCTAACTTGCCCCTTAGTATCCCAAGATGTATAAGTTAGATGGATTAGCCATGGGAAATGTGTAAGGCTGCAGGGATAGGGCAGGGGAGAGGGCTTGGGTAAGATTCTGTGTCAGAGAGTTGGTGCAGATTCAATTGGCCGAATGACCTCTTCTGCACTGCAGGAATTCAATTATCTATGATAAATACACAAGGCAGAGAGCTAAAAATTTCACCATTGATTACTCTTCTGTGTTTACTGTGATTTCTTAAACCATTTACAAGTGCTTCTTCTTGGTGCTCCTACATCGCTGACAATTATATTGGGGATGGGCTACTGACTCAGATGCCCCATGGACCTGAATGACCTTGGCGGGTGTCCTCTAATTGTCTGAGGTTGTGAGGATTGTGACTGGATGGAAGACAGTGGCAGGGCATTCCTCAGTCATTGCAGATTCTTTAGACAATATTGTCACTGGTAGAGGGGCAGCGGAGTTGCTGTCACTACCAGGAGCGCCCTGAGAGGAGCCCCCAGATATAGATAGCAGCCATTTATCCACCAACATGATGTTTGTTTGGACCTCCCTGCTCACCATAGCTGGACTAGAAGCTTGCAGAGACACCATCCATCCACCTCTCACACTGGCAATGCCCTGCTAGGTCACTGTTAGTGTGTGGACTTGCAGGTTTGAATGCAACCTCAGAAAGCCTGGCCTGTGCTGCTGGAGCTGGCTCTCCATGAGAGTCACCCATCTCCTAATGGAGAGTATCATGTGTTCAGAGGAGAGGGTGGCTGTAGTGCTCATTCCCCACATGGTCTTGTCCATTGTAAGGACCTGGACATGCATACCCTCAGGAGGTTCCACCAGATCTCCATGTACCACCCACTGCATGTCCAACATTTGCCACCTGATGATCAACTCCAGAGGGCTTGTCATCTGCCTGGGGCACAGCTTCTTCCTGGTCTTCAATACTCTGACTGTCACAGAGGCCTGAGAATTCTCATTCTCTGACAGCTGCTCAGGTGAATGTGGCATGTTTCCCCCAATATGTGTAACCATCTCTACTAATATTCTCAACCCCACTGAGGTGCCGGAATCTGAGCTGGTGAGAGGTGCGGAGTGAGGATGTGATGCAGCATCATCTGAAGGTCCCTCCTCCTGTGAGGTTAATGGCGGGCTGTCCGAATCCTTGAATGGTCTGGACGATGATCCATCTAATGGATGAAAAACAGCAGTGAGTATAAATGAGCATTAAAGAATCAGGGTAAGTAGCAGCTGCTGCATTCTGCACATTGATATTGTGCAATTCAAATATGTACTAATGCAAGAACTCAGAGGAACAGTGAACATAATCTTGCTGTTCTTTGCTTCTGAATCCTCCATTTCTGAGCTCCCCCCACCATCAAAACTTCACTCTCACCCTCCTTAAAACCCCCACCTCTACTTGACTAGCAGATCTCACCTCCATCTTGCGTGCCGACTCGAAGAAAGTTCCCCTCCATCAGCGTTTGGAACTCCGCCGCCAGTATGGCTGCATTCCAGCGCATTGTACTTCCTCTTCCCCAGTGAAGACAAGAGCAGCTTGATGTGGCTGAGGTGTACATGTTCCTCCCCAACATTGCTGTTCCATGTACATTGCAGCACTTTCCATTCTAGGCGTATCTGCCATCTTATCTATTCCTAAGCAGCCTTGCTGGACACAGGTCCCCTTTGTGTCTGGAGCCAATTGCATACCATTTTCCAGCTCCACCAAATGCAAGCCCACACACATGCATTCATTCAAGATGCAAATTGACTTCCTTACTTACCCGTGCAGAGCGGAGATGGTCCTTCACCCTCTTCTGACACTGTACTCAATTCCTATGCACAAGCCCATGGCTGCTCACCTCTATCCAGGCTTTCTTGGTGAGATGTGGAGGCTTGCTCTTGCCATCACCTGTCATCAGTATCTCCCACCAATCACTGATTGCCTGCAGGAGGGCCTTGCCCCACAAGCAGTCATTGGAGTAGCAAGGGGCTGTTTGTATGAGGACATTTCCATTGCCACTTGCTTGGTTTTGTCCTCTGGCCATCATGCCTCAAATCCCTTCACAAGTTGGTCCTGCCTCTGCTGCAGAAATGATCCGTCACTGAAGAGAGTCCTGCCATTGTACAAAGTCCCAGATTTGTTCCCTCAGTCTTCCCAGCATCCTGCCTAGTGTCCTTTTAACCCCCACACACCACTCCCCCCACTACTACTCAACACCAACCACCCCCTGCCCCCCCCCCCCCCACCGCCCCACCCCCGGACACAAGAGAGTCAGCGTGTGATTGCCGTCGGCTGCCAGTGTTGGGCAGGATTGGACTTTACATCCTGCCAATTTGGCACACACGCCAAGAGAAACATTCAGGCCATGACTTTTTATCTGCTACTTTAACACAGTCATTAAACATTTATTTTCTATGGGTTCACAAATATGGAAGATATCACACAAATCCATGCACTAATATCATCCATAGGATTCCCCAGTTTCAGGTATTGTAAAACTGGTTCACTATTGCAACAACCCAGCTGATGGTCAATTCCTTTCTCCGTGATCTGTGACGAGAAAACATGACGTTCTATAAATTAGTAAGCACGATCCCATACTGGGTACTACATTATATCACATCTACTATTATCTGCTTGTGCATATAAATGGAAAAGCTCATCTCACACATTGTGGAAATCACTGGGGGTTATCTTCAGTTTTGGAGTTGGCAAAATAATGGGCAATAGTAGACTTTACATGCAGGGAAAATCCCGTGGGATATATATTGGGAGGTTGATTCACCATTACCAGTTTTTCATCTCTGCAGAAGGTGAAAATGATGCCCAGTGAATATTTGATTACCGTGCCTTCCCCTTGGGCTCTCTGTGGTTTTCCAATTTAACAATTTTCTCACACAGAAAAGCACCTCAAGATCTGGGAGACTGTCATAAGCAGCCCCCCTGCAATGTAAGATTTTCTTTTAAATCTATGTAGTTAAAGCAGTGGAGAGGTATTCCTGCAATCCATTCTCATTGCAGCGTGTATAAATTGTATAACTCTGCTAGCATTTTTTCGAATACTTTTTGATACTATTTCTCTGGAAAGCATTTTTACAATTTTTTTCTACTTTGCAGTTCTATTGATAGCCTCCATGAATGATTCTTTTTAGCTTTTTGGGGTATCCACATAAAGGATACAATACTGATACATAGCATTGATTCTGGAGACTATGTTGAGATACGCCTGAATCTCTGTAAGTACTTACAGAGCCTCCTCCATGAAGCAATCGCATTGTTCAACAATTCCCAGCTGGATTCGCTGAAGTTTGGAGGGTTAAGTGGCTTGTTAGCTACTTTAAACGCATGAGAAAATCATTAAGTGCAGGTGGGTCACGAAAGACTGTTCCTTTATCTTTGCAGCCTAAGAATGAATGTTTCTCACAATCAGGATGTCGGAATGCTGCACGCTACGGTGGTCTCATTAACAGATTGTTCCAAAAATTATATAGCGTGCCTTTTGTTTGCACTTTATGAACAAAGCAGTTTCAGAAATTACTCTTTATCAAACTTTCTAAGTGTTTTAAAGATTGGTTTCTGAAGCAGGCAATGCAATTTCAAAACTTCAAACAACTGAGAATGCAGCATATTATGCAATACATTTCAAGGTGCTTTAATTTTGTTTCATATAATATTTAAAGAATCACAATGGACATTTTTTTTATTCTGCCTGGGAGTCTCTGTTTCAATCTTTATATCATCTCATTGAGAATGTTCTTCACTTCTTCAGAGATTGAAGTCCAAAGTTGGGTATACTATTAAAGTCAAGCTGCAACAGAGAACCGAACGAAGAAAGTCTTTTTGCTCCAGTTGGTCACTGAGTGTTAGAAACAACCTTTAAATAAAAGTTAACATCAGTTAGTAGAGAAGACTGCAGCAATTTGAGCTGTGTGTCCGGCAAAATGAATGTAAATTCCTACGTAATCCTTGAACAAAAATGATTCAAACCTTTTTCCAAATGTTTAATTTAAATAAGTTTTGAAGGAAAGAGTTAATTTACAGATATTCTGTCATTCTATTTATTTTTTTCTCATTGATGCTACTTTTAATGTCATTCAGCTCAGAGGATGCAATAGTCTGGCTGTGGACTCATGACTGATGCCAATAATGTTTAGTTAGACATTTGTTTCTACGGGACAAAACTAGTCTCTTACTTTACTTTCACTTTGAGGTGACACTGTAGAGTGGCTGGCAACCCATCAGGAGCTACTGAAATATTTGTATATGGATTCATTGAATGTGATAGACAATGAAAACTGGGATTTAACTCTTATCCTCTCGTTACAATCATCACTCTATTAGTAGAGCAATCAAAGCACTGGATTTGAAATGTTGAATAAATATGGTGCTACACAGACATATGGATTTGAAGGAGCAGAAATAGTTGTGCGATAGAACATTAAAAATGTTGAGACTCAAAATAAATAGCAATCAAAGAACAAAGAACAAAGAAAATTACAGCACAGGAACAGGCCCTTTGGCCCTCCAAGCCTGCACTGACCATGCTGCCCGACTTAACTAAAACCCCCTACCCTTCCGGGGATCATATCCCTCTATTCCCATCCTATTCATGTACTTGTCAAGACGCCCCTTAAAAGATACTACCGCATCTGCTTCCACTACCTCCCCGGCAACGAGTTCCAGGCACCCACTCTCTCTGTGTAAAAAATCTGCCTCGTACATCTCCTTTAAACCTTGCCCCTTGCACCTTAAACCTATGCCCCCTAGTAATTGACTCTTCCACCCTGGGAAAAATCTTCTGACTATCCACTCTGTCCATGCCTCTCATAATCTTGTAGACATCTATCAGGTCTCTCCTCAACCTCCGTCACTCCAGTGAGAACAAACCAAGTTTCTCCAACCTCTCCTCATAGCTAATGCCCTCCATACCAGGCAACATCTTGGTAAATCTTTTCTGTACCCTTTCCAAAGCCTCCAAATCCTTCCGGTAGTGTGGCAACCAGAATTGAACACTATATTCCAAGTGCGGCCTAATGCCTAACTAAGATTCTATAAAGCTGCAACATGACTTGCCAATTTTTAAACTCAATACCCCAGCCGATGATGGCAAGCATGCCGTATGCTTTCTTGACTACCTTCTCCACCTCAATCCTTTCATCATTTTACACCACTACTTTATATTTAATATGTTCATTTTAATTTTACACAAAGATATTTATAGCTATGTCATTAACCTCACAGAGAAGAAAACAATTCTTCAAACTGTACAGGCTATTAATTTTCTCCATTTGTTGTTCTGCTCTGACATTGCTGTGGGAACAATTTTTGTAAATCACAAGTTATTCTTCCACCTCCTTGGTTTATTTTAGTTTAAGATTTGTTTGGGTGGATATAATGAATTAAATAAAAAGAAATAAAAGGGATCTCATAGAATCATTCGCGTGCAGAAGGAAACCATTCAGCCCATCGAGTGTGTACTGACTCTCTGACAGAGCATCTTACCCAGGCCCTATCCCCTTAACTCCATGTATTTACTCCTAACCTACACATCTTAGGATACTAAAGGGTAATTTAGCATGGCCAATCAACCTAAACTGAAAATCTTTTGACTGTGGGAGCAAACCGGAGCACCCAGAGGAGACCCACACAGATACGTGGAGAATGTGCGAACTCCACACTGACAGTTATCCAAGGATGGAATTGAACCCAGTCCCTGGCAATGTGAGGCAGCAGTGCTAACCACTGTACCACCACGCAGCACTCTACTGTGCCACCGTGCTGCCCTAATCTAATGATATGTAAAAGGAGCAGTCTAAATGGAAAGCTACATATCAAGTAGATATTGAAGCACATGTGTGGTATGAAGAACTGTGCTTTGAAGACTGGGAATACATCACACCACCTATCTTCACAACTGCACAATTAATGCTTTGTATCTATGTAGTTACAATGCAGTTTAATTTTAAAAAATAATTATCTTAATGCTATTTGCACACTTAGGGCCCAATTTTACCATTTGGGCATGAAAATTTGGTAAAGTCGGTTGTGAGGCCATTAACACGATCAGCACCCGCATCCACGCAGATGCCCACTTTACCATTGAATAAATGAGCTGCCCGCCCAATCTTATCAGCATTTCCCCCTTTATCATCGCGTTCGCGCGTCCAGATTCGGCGCAAAACAGACATGCTCAGCAAAGCTCTGTTTCGGGTGCTCTGGCTTCTGAAGAGGTACGTTCAGAGCTTCCAATGGCTCTCTGACTTAGATCGGTGGTGGAAGTGGGGGCGGGGGAGGGGGGGGTGGGAAGGCGGGTCAGATCATTCTCTGGTGGGGGGAGAGGGAGGAGAAGGCGGATCAAATGTATTTCTGGTTGGTGGGGAGGGAGGAGGAAGGTCGGATCATTCCCTGGTGCGGGGGAGGGGGGAGGGAGACCAGATCATTCTCTGGTGTGGGGGAGGGAGAGAGGGAGGGACGCCAGATCTTTCACTGGTGGGGGTGAGGGAGGCCAGATCATTGTCTGGTGGGGGGGAGGGGGGGGGCGGAAGGAAGCCAGATCATTCTCTGGTGGGGGGGTAGGGAGGCAGATCAGATGTATCTCTGGTGGGGGGGGAGGCCTGATCGCTCACTGGCGGTTGGGGGGGGGGGGGGGGGTGCGGGGGAGGCCAGATGGATCTCTGGTGGGGCAAGTGGGGGGAAAGGGGGTCTGCTGCCACTCTGCAGGTGATCGGTGGCGGGGGAGAAGGGGGCAAAGGGTCACGATCGGTCTGGGTAGTGTGGGAGTGGGTGGATGAAGGGGACAGTTATGTTGTGGGGGTGGGGCGATGTCTGTGGGAGCCATCGTTCCTGCTTTTCGCTCCCGGGCTGCTTTATCTGCTTTTTGCAGCCCAGGAATGATGTGATAGGGGCGTGATTTTCAATTTTTTTTCACTGCACATGCACAGTTCAAAGCTCCGATCAGACCAGCAGCGTTTCAGACGCAATAAGCCCCACCCACAGCGCGATTCAGACTCACAATTTCTTTTCAGGCTAAGTGTGTATGGGGGCGCCTGAGAGCAGTTTTCCAAGTCGGATCTGAATTGCGCCCAGATTCAGCACTTAGAGTCAAAATGGTAAAATTGGGCCCTTAGTCATGTTAGTGTATCCAATATTTGATTTGATTTATTGTCACATGTATTAATATACAGTGAAAATTATTGTTTCTGCATGCTATGCAGACAAAGCATACCATTAATAGAGAAGGAAAGGAGAGAGTGCAGAATGTAGTGTTACAGTCATAGCTAGGGTTGTAGAAAAAGATCAACTTAGTGCGGGGTAAGTTTATTTCAAAAGTCTGATGGCAGCAGGGAAGAAGCTGTTCTTGAGTCGGTTGGTACGCGTCCTCAGATCTTTGTATCTTTTTCCCGACGGAAGAAGCTGGAAGAGAGAATGTCCGGGGTGTGTGGGGTCCTTAATTATGCTGGTTGCTTTGCCGAGGTAGCGGGAAGTGTAGACAGAGTCAATGGATGGGAGGCTGGTTTGCGAGATGGACTGGGCTATATTCACAACCTTTTGTAGTTCTATGCGGTCTTGGGCAGAGCAGGAGCCATACCAAGTTGTGATACAATCAGAAAGAATGCTTTCTGTGGTGCATCTGTAAAAGTTGGTGAGAGTCATAGCTGACATGCGAAATTTCCTTAGTCTTCTGAGAAAGTAGAGCCATTGGTATTAGTATATAGTGAAAAGTATTGGTTTTTGCATGCTATACAGTCAAAGCATACCGTTCATAGAGAAGGAAAGAAGAGAGTGCAGAATGTAGTGCTACAGTCATAGCTAGGGTTGTAGAGAAAGATCAACTTAGTGCGGGGTAAGTTTATCCAAAGTCTGATGGCAGCAGGGAAGAAGCTGTTCTTGAGTCGGTTTGTACATGTCCTTAGACCTTTGTATCTTTTTCCCAATGGACGAAGGTGGAAGAGAGTACGTCTGGGGTGCATGAGGTCCTTGATTATGCTGGCTGCTTTTTCGAGGCAGCGGGAAGTGTAGACAGAGTCAATGAATGGGAGGCTGGTTTGTATGATGGATTGGGTTATATTCACGACCTTTTGTAGTTTCTTGTGGTCTTGGGCAGAGCAGGAGCCATACCAAGCTGTGATACCAACCAGAAAGAATGCTTTCTATGGTGCATCTGTAAAAGTTGGTGAGAGCCGTAACTGACATGCCAAATTTCCTTCGTCTTCTGAGAAAGTAGATGCGTTGGGGGGCTTTCTTAACTATAGTGTCGGCATGGGGGGACCAGGACAGGTTGTTGGTGATCTGGACACCTAAAAACTTGAAGCTCTCGACCCTTTCTACTTCGACCCCATTGATGTAGACAGGTGCATGTTCTCCTTTACGCTTCCTGAAGTCGATGGCTATCTCTCGTTTTGTTGACATTAAGGGAGAGATTATTGTTGCCGCACCAGTTCACCAGATTCTCTATCTCATTCCTGTACTCTGTCTCGTCATTGTTTGAGATCTGACCCACTATGGTGATATAGCATCATACAGTGCTAAATGAGGCCATTCGACCCATCAAAACTGGTACAAATTTGTCCCACTCCCCTGTTCTTTCCGCCACTTCATTGAAATGTGTTTCCTTATTAAGTAGAGATCCAATTACCTTTCAACAGTTACCATTGAATCTGCTTTCACCATCCCAGAGAAGCTCTGTTTTAAACATTGAATGCACAGGATTGTATCTGGAATGTTTACCTGCATGTTATTTCAGGCCAAAGTGACCGAGTGACTCATGGCACAGGATTCCTGTTTGTTTTTCCCCTTGGTTTCTGGGAAACATGAAATGCAGCAGCAAGGCGATACACTGGCCCCTTGACCTTTGTCACCACTTCCAGAATTTCCTGCCAGAAATGAAAGCAGCCATATTTGGGTCAGAATATTCAAATAACAGCTCCATGAAGGAAAACTCCATCAATTGTATTTCCCATCATTAGTGCCTCAGCAATATTGGCTGATGCGTGTGCAGCACTGTGAAGGAGATACTGTGGACAATTGCAGAACATTGATCCTATTCCAATTCCTGGTGGACTAAGCAGTGGACAGTCCCAAAAATATGTAAATGATCCCAGTTAGCCATCAGTGGAGGGAGAGGGGGTGAACATTGATCATTCTTGTATAGGTTGAAATCCCACCACAATGAAAGACGCATCTGAATTCTGCAACAAAGGGAATATCCAGACATAGAGACGCACACATGCAATGAACACCACAGTTTACATCTTGGGATTCCTTTCATGTCACAATCACACGATTGGAAGGCTAATTTTGGTAACCTGCTATCATCAGATCTCTCATTCTTCTGCAACATAAATCAAATCACATTGTTTCCTGACCATTCATGAGATGAGGTTTCAATGTCTAAGCATTTATATCTTCTTGGAAACATTTCACCTTAATAGTTCAGCAATCCATTAAATTGTATCTGTCTGTTTTGTTGTGCGTCAGTTTGTACGTGTTAATATTCCACTCAAGGTGCCATAGCTAAAGGGGAAAGAAAAGATTTATGGTCTAATGAAGTTCCAGAAAAAGGCATGGACTGAAACAAAAAGAGAATCCATCTATAATAGTTACCCCTCACTCTAATATACTGACAGTGCTGGCCAGTCACATATATCAACACTGACTAAGTACACTGCTGTCTACTGTTGGAGATGGTATTATAATGATAATGACAGTGGACAAGTAATCTAGAGACCAGGGTAATGCTCTGTGGGCATCTGGGTTCAAATCTCATCATGACAGATGGTGGAACTTGAATCTAATAAAAGTCTGGAATTTAAAGCCTAATGATGACCATGAAAGCATTATTGATTGTTATAACCCTCTGGTCCTCTAATGCCCTTTAGCGAAGGAAATCTGCCGTCCTCACTTGGCCTACATGTGATTCCACTTGATCCTTTGAAATGGCCTGGCGTAAGCCACTCAGTTGTGAAAAGTTAATAAAAAGGAATGAAACCAGATGGACCACTCAGTGTCGACCTAGGCACAAGAAAAGACAACGGCAGACACAGCCCTGTCGACCCTGCAAACGCCTTCTTACTAACATCTGGGGGCTTGTGTCAAAATTGGGAGAGCTGCCCTACACACTAGTCATGCAACAGCCTGACATAGTCACACTCACGGAATCATACCATACAGATAATGTCCCAGACACCAGCATCAGCATTCCTGGGTAAGTCCCGTCTGACCAGCAGTCCAGATCCTGCAGATGTGGTGCAGAATTGGCACCACAATGGTATACAGTCGGGAGGCAGTTGCCCTCAGAGTCCTGAGGGCAACTGGTTTCCCTCCCCAGCCCAAAGATGTGCAGGTTAGGTTGATTGGCCATGCTAAATTGCCTCTTAGCGTCAGGGGGATTAGGACTGTAAATATGTGGGGTTATGGGAATGGGACCAGGGTGGGATTGTTGTCGGCGGACCAAATGGTCTCCCTCTGCACTGTAGGTTTCATGGTTCTAAGATTATACAAATAGAATTTTTGGTTTGGATGATTAAGTTGCATAACAGAAGGAGGTTCTGCCTAACCCATGATTTGATGCTACACAAGCAAACAGCACAGAGATGGCTTTAAGTCATTGGTTGGTAATGAGAAGGTAAAGCTGGATATATCAGGAACGCAGGAACAGGTCATTCAGCCCATTGAGCCTGCTCTGCCATTCAGACAGATCATAGCTGATCAAATAAAAACACACTGATTGCCTGCAGTTAATGGTGGGGCAACATTTAAATGTGATGAAGTAGAGAAGCAAGGATACAGCTTAGCAGCGCTCCAGGGTGTCGGCTGTAAAGGAACAGTGTTTTATTGCACAAAATAAATTAAAGCAAAATCACAAGCCTGTGGTGAGCACAAACAGGTCCCAACCAGGACAATACAATAATGGACCCACTCAGGGGCCTGCTTTATACAGGACTCGGAATACGAGCTCCACCTCGGTGAGTTAATTACCAATCCCCAAGGAGGTCGTATTCAACCAGTCCTACAGAGAGGTCAATCACTGATTCCCCAATGCCTGTCCTGGGGGTTATCACACAAGATAAACATGTGAGTGATGGCTGCTGGAAGTTTGCTTGCAAATGGGACAATTAGCATAGAAATCACAACACCTACTTCACATGGAGCAACAGAAAAGAAATAATGGAAGCTGATGGCCCATAATGAAGAAAACGTAAGTAGGTATTCCAAAAGTAAATTTGTGAAGTGGTATTGCCCCTTTTCACAATGCTGGTTCGTACTATTTTATTTTTCAGTTTTAAAATGTAAAGGAAGACCTCAAAATACTACCAAAAATGTGACACGCAATGTAGAAACACTGGGGGCAAATCTCCCAAATGTGCTGAATTCGTGGGAAGATTGTTCTAGATCTAGACTGTTTTGTCAGTTCAGCTTCTCACTCGAATCTCCGCATTCTGTGCACTGCAGAGGTCCCAGTCGTAAATCTAATTAAAAACCCGGGGGGGCGGGACCTAGTCATGCTGGAGTCTGGCAGTTCTGGAACTCTGTGCATGCGCAGAAGTCCTGGTCTGTCAGACTCTCTGTTTGCTGGGCAGCTCGATCGCTGACCAGCCCGGGACCCCCACAGTGCTGCCCCTCCAGCTCCCCCCATGGCTCAATCGCGGTCTCTACAACAATTCCTGGGCCAGCCCTGATCCCCCCCCCCCCCGCCCCCACTGCCTCAGAGTGCCCCGATGTCCAATCCACCGCCCACCCAGCAGTGGCGACCCCCCAGCCCTTCACCCCGCAGACCCCCCCCCCCCCGACTGCTGACCGCCCCCAGGGTCAGACCCCCCGGAGGCAGACCCTCCCCCCCCCACCCCCGGCAGACCACCATCTCCCTGCCCAGCCCGTCCCAATCGCTCCACCCCAGACCAATTGCCATGTAGAGTGGCAGCGGGACCCCCTATCGCCTCCAATCACCCCTAGGCCCTGCCCACACTAGACCCCGCTCTCTTGGCACTGCCCGATGCCCGGTGGGCAGTGCCAAAATGCCCCCTGAGTATGGGCACTTTGCCCTTTGGGCAGTGCCAGGGGGCACAGGCTGGCACTGCCAGCATGTCCATGCCCACGGGGCACCATCCTCCAGCCACCCGACCCCCTGGGAGGTCCCGATTGCCCCTTCTTCATTCCGGTGGGGTTTCCCGCTAGTTCCCCAAATGTGGGAGGCTACTCTAAACCCCGCCAGAATGAAATACTCCTGGCAGGGTAGGAGATTCAATTGGGACCGGTAAGTTCCCGATAATGACATTTAAAATGCATTTAAAACATATTTTAAAAAGATTCAAATTACTTACCTGTATTCCCGCCGGTTTCCAGCATGGTCTGGTGTCCGACTGTTCTCCGGCTCTGGGAGATACGCACGTGTTCCCGGCGCATGCGCAAATCCCGGAACAAGGCCGGCGACGCTCACCTCCCAACCCGACCCGCCAGAAAAGTTGCGCGTCGCGATGGGAGAATCGCCCCCACTATTTGAGTTCAAGACAGATGCAACACTTCCACAACTCACATGCCATGCTGTATTTCATTCTGTGCTTGTTTTCTTTAAATAAACCCAGTTGCTATATTATCTTATATTATATTATTTGTTCGGTCAAGGGAGGGTCGGGTGGGAACCCCCACTTCTTTTTCCCATCCGGCAGCTTGGAGTTAAAGTGACATTTCACGGCAATACTCAGTGATGCCAATACCATGGCAGGCTCTGGGAGAGAGATGTGATCGAGGTTTGTAGGATTAAACAAAGCTCCAGTATGTGACTACATGCCAAACCTCACTCACTTTGAATTTAACAGCTTGTTTTTCAAGCCTACCAAAACCATTAATTGCTTTGGAGAATATCCTATAAAAGCACTGCTGATCAAACAGGTCAGTGAAAAAAAACTGGTACAGATTCACACAAGTCAGGGAGGAAAGCTGGAGTATTCACTCCACTCTTAATATTTAATATCAAACAATGGATGTACAGGAATGCAATCTAAGGGTACCTGTAATCTCTCCTTGTTCTTTGGCCAATAAATGAACAAGTCACTACAACTTTGAATAAAGGCCAGCTGGGACAATGAAAACTGAGTAACAGATGTCACAAATTATAAATTTGCACGGTTACATTTAACTTACATAAACATTTTAAGTTTGATGACTTGGACGCCCACAAAGTTATTGAAAAATCCTTAACCTCTAATTTTCTTGTAACTGTACATTTTTGCCCGAATCCTTCCAGGGATTATGTAACTTTCCCACACACTGCACTCTAGAACCCTTGAAAATAAAAGCTTCAGTTTTAATTTCGATGTAGATTAGTGTGATGTTGTGGATTTTGTGAAGATTAATAGAAAGATCTCTGGTGGGATTTTCCAGCCACACTCGCCCCGAGACTGGAAAATCCTGCCCGCCGTTAATGGACCTTTGCATGACTCCTGTCCCACCTGCTATGATTCCCATGGCGGGCAGGAAGGCACACCTTCCTTGGAGAATAATCATTAGAGGTAGCAACGGAATTAATAGGGCCATAAAACTGCAAACAGAGAGCTGAACAATAGAGAAGTTAATGTTAAGTATGTACAGAGTCTTGGTTAGACCACACCTAGGGCTGGAATTTCCCTTCAGGAGACTAAGTGCAGTGGTGGGCGTCAAAAGCAATGTTTTTCCTGATGACCATAATGGCAGATTACAGTGCCAGATCATCCACACTTCACCTCATTATAAATGCATCAGCAGGAAGGATGTTCGATCTCATAGCACCAGGCTGTGACCCGCCACCCTATCATGACCTAATTGGATCATCTTTCCAGACACCATCCTAAACCACACCCGTGTCCAATCTTCACTTTATGGAGTCCAGGACTGCTGGAAGAGAGAGATGTCTCCATATTTAGTGGCAAAGTGCTGGGGCTACTTCTGGATGTCATGGAAGAATGCCAGGACATCTTCTAACCCTTTGATCATAGAGTCATAGAATCCCTACAGTGCATGGAGCCTGCACTGGCAACAATCCCACCGAGCCCCTATCCCCACAACCCTATGTATTTACCCTGCTAATTTACCCTGACACTAAGGGGCAATTTAGCATGGCCAATCAACCTAGCCCGCACACCTTTGGAGTGTGGGAGGAAACCAGATCACACAGCGGAAACTCATGCAGACATGGGAAGAACATGCAAACTCCACACAGTTACCCGAGGCTGGAATTGAACCTGGGTCCCTGGCGCTGTGAGGCAGCAAAGTGCTAACCACTTTGCCACAGTGCCTCCCATGATGGGAGAAGTAGCGCCACAAACCTTACCTCAACAGCAGGTGGCCAGCGCAATCAGTGCCAACTTGGCCTAGATCAGGTATCCAGTGCAGGAAAAGGACAAATTATCTCATCCATTCCACCAGGGTAATCAACTTTCTCCTCACTCTCAACTCACACTCTCACAACCATATTAGGCTTTTGCAGCCAGACAGTCCACAAAGATCTCACACAGTACCAGTATAAGTCACTGAAGGTAAGCATGCAGATGCAGCAGGCGGTAAAGAAGGCAAATGGTATGTTGGTCTTCATTGTGACAGATTTCGAGTACAGGAGCAGGGATGTGTTGTTGCAATTATACAGGGCCTTGATGAGGCCACACCTGGAGTATTGTTTGCAGTTTTGGTCTCCTTTTCTGAAGAAGGATGTTCTTGCTCTCGAGTGCAGCGAAGGTTTACCAGGTTGATTCCAGGGATGGCGGGACTGATGTATGAGGAGACATTGACTAGGTTAGGATTATTTTCGCTGGAGTTCAGATGAATGAGGGGGGATCTCAAAGGAACTTATAAAATTCTAACAGGACTGGACAAGGTAGATGCAGGGAGGATGCTGCCGATGGTGGGGGTGTCCAGAACCAGGGATCATAGTCTGAGGATTCAGGGTAGACCATGTAGGATGGAGGTAAGGAGACATTTCTTCACTGAAAGAGTGGTGAGCCTGTGGAATTCATTACCAAGGAAGTAGTTGATGCCAAACCATTGAATGTATTCAAGAGGCGGCTGGATATAGCACTTGGGGTGAATGGGATCAAAGGTTATGGGGAGAAAGCAGGATTAGGCTATTGAGTTGGAAGATCAGCCATGATCACGATGAATGGCGGAACAGGCTTGAAGGGACAAATGGCCTCTTCCTGCTCCTATCTTCATAGAAATCATAGAAACCCTACAGTACAGAAAGAGGCCATTCGGCCCATCAAGTCTGCACTGACCACAATCCCACCGAGGCCCTACCCCTATATTCCTACATTTTTACCCACTAATCCCTCTAACCTACGCATCTCAGGACACTAAGGGCAATTTTAGCATGGCCAATCAACCTAACCCGCACATCTTTGGACTGTGGGAGGAAACCGGGGCACCCGGAAGAAACCCACACGAGGAGAATGTGCAAACTCCACACAGACAGTGATTCAAGCCGGGAATCGAACCCAGGTCCCCGGAGCTGTGAAGCAGCAGTGCTAACCACTGTGCTACCGTGCCGCCTGTTTCTATAAGGGACATGACCACTGACTCCCCCACACACCTTGACATTTCTATCTGGTCTCACATCCTGTGCAGTTTGGGTTCAGCCCTTCCACAGCTCCACTCAGCAAGCACACAAGACAGGTGTCCTTATAATTTGTTTTGACATCCTTTCCGCTCATAGGCCGGAATTTTACTGGCACGCCCGTCCTGATTTCAGGAGCGAGTGAGGCTCGGAGAACAGCGTTGTCCTTTGGCCTTGGGTGGGATTGTACAAACCTTGGGCGGACATGCCAGTAAAATTCCACCCAAAGTCGCTCCACCTGCCTTCATGCAGGAAAAGGGAGAGATCCCAGGCTGATGGGGGATGTCTGTATGTTGAGATGACTGGAGAGGACTAGGACTGTGCATGCGAGACCGGCATCTCCCAACCAATTGAAGACCCTTTTCCAGCTCATCATTCAGCTAAAATACAGTGAGTGCATTGTAATGTTGTTGACTGTGTGTGCATTCACTAATTATCTAATCTCTTTCACAGACACTAGCGTGAAATGCAGAAGGAAAAATGGGAGTCAGTCCTTTAGCTCCAACCCCACATAACTTTGGATGAGGATCCTGAGGACATCGTAGTTGAAGCCCCATCACGGCATTCACCTGCACCTTGCACCAGTGCAGAGACACACATCTCGGTGGGGCCTAGCTCGAGAGCAGGCTCGGGGTCACAAGCACAGCACAGATTGAGGTCCACAGCAGGAGGAGGCAGGGACATCCAAGGTCACTGACACCTGGAAGACTGCTAGAAGCAAGGATTTTGCTGAGTTCCAATCAGAGGCTGAGCCTCTGGATTCTACCCTAACATAGATGTTGGAACTACAGTGACAGACACAGAATATCAGACGGGGTTGTCAGATGCAGTCAATAAATTGCAACGGAGGATAGAGGTGTCCATCTGCATTCAGTTTGAGATCATGGTGCTGACATGCCAGCACACCGCAGTCAACACTGGTAGGATGGATGCCTTCATGGAGTCCCTGTTCCAGGACACAGGCCTGTTGTGCTCCAGGTGATGCACTCCATTGCTGTCGGCATTTGTGGCATCCAGCAGTGGCTAAGCAAGATGTGGACAGGGCACCTCAATCTCATTAGAGATGCCCCTTCTCCTCAAGGAGTCATCTGGGGGCCCTTGTGTAAGTTGTACGAACTAAGTAAGGGCATGATGGGAAAATTGGTCAACTATTTGTTACAATATAAAGAACGGCTGACCAAAGCTATTTCAAAATGCCAGACCCCTGTAAGAGTTAATAAGGCTGTATGAGTAAATAAAACAAGATAAGGTCAGGGAGGAAGGAGTCACCGACCTTCTTCTGTTCCATCAAAGGACAAGATAAGGGTATGAATGATGAGACAAAGAGTTCTAGGAGGTCAGCAATTTAAAACATGATTAATGATATTGCTTATGATTCTATTACTAATCGAATTCCTGAATATGCTCTGGTCACGAAAACTGATAATGATTGTGTATAAATACTAAACTGTTTCTTTGTGTAATTGCGGACTTGTGGAAGAATTAACAGTTGTACCAACTGCTCTCTGACCCCAAGTTTCAGCCATACACTGCATGCAGTTATTCGTAAATAAATGCTTGTTATATTGACGGAACAAATTTTGTAGAGTCTATCTTTCACAGTCAAGAAGCAGGAAAGTTTCCACTTCAACACTTGGGCACCCATAACGGTGAGAACCAGCAGCAAGATACCCTGGGGTCATTCACCTAGGTGAGTCTGGGAGTGTCCATCAGATTCCAGTTCTCTCTGCCTGCAGCTCTACAGGCTAAGGACAATGCACCTGCCCCACAGTAGGAGATCCAATGCAGGCCAGTGGCCACCAGGACTCGGCCCAGAGTCCAGAGAACGCCCGCCAAAGTAATCAAACTGCCTCAGCTGTGGATGTCAGAAATGCACCAAGACACAGCAGTTAGGTGAGAAAGATTGCACAAGGCAGACATGTTGCACAGGTGTTCACTAAATCAAATAGATTTGCACCCTTTCCACTTCCGTATTCTTCATGCTTCTTCTGTCTAATGATCTGTTTTGTGGTCAATCATGTGTCACACAATGTTTACCTCCATCCCCCTCCATTTCAGTTTGTATCACATGCCTCTGCTCAATGTTGCGTGCAACCATCTCAGAACAGTGAGTGTCCCCTCTCAGTACCGACATCAGTGACACGGTGGCTTCAAGGGTAAGTATGACTGAGCAAGGCATCTTTGAACTATGCTTTGCAGGTTCCAGTGATGTTCAGTCGTGACTGTATAAATTGAAGGCTCCCAACATGTATGCAGTGTGGAATGATCAATACAGATAATGAAATGCAGATCTACTTGGAGATGGGGCATCTTTCTTGCCCTCCATGTACTCTCCATCAGCTGTGGGAGTGGTCTACCTATCAGTCCAAACTCAGAGCTCCTTTGTGCTCCTGTCTCTGAGAGGAAATCTGCACAGCATCCATTAATAATACCCACCTTCCCACCTCCATGATTTTGAGCTGTAAACCTCACTGACACATGTTTGCCCTGGCATTTCCGGCAGGAGATTGGAAAATTAGCAACATTGGAGTTGTGTACTTTCTACCCACAAAGCGATTGTGATTATGGGAGGATACAACACAGGGCCATAAGTTACTGTTAATCTAAATGTTCTGCAAGCTCTAATTCCAAATGGTTATATGGAACAAACAGTGGCATCTTTACGCCTGTTTGCCATGTTCATATGTCAGGAAGAGGGGATAAAAATGTCTCGCCCTGAAATGGGCAAAGTGCAAGGATGCAATGTAGATGATGTGTGCTCTACATTATCTACAAATAGTAACATTGAAGCCCAGATGGTGTGTTTGCATTTTCAGTATCAGGAAGGCCAGGGGTGAGTATTAGGGGAGAATGAGAGATTCCGAATGGAGGTATATTCATGACTGGCAGACAGCTATGAGAGTATTGGACTTGTAACGTGTTCAATGTCCAGTGAAAGTCCAGGCTAACTGCAGCCTCACATCCTTCTCTGGGTGTTTTGGATGACTGTGTCCTGAGGGTTTTTATGAAGCTGAGGACTGAGTATTATGAAGAGGCATCGATATTTCTCTTGTTTGATCAGCTGACTTAGCCCAAATATCACCTTGCACCATCACCATTGAACTCACATGGAAGGTAATGTCCCCTAAGTGGATATTGATCTTTTTGAGGTGTCTTGTCTGAATGCAGGTGTGCTGTCACAACTGTTCTGAGGGTTGCTCCTGCCTCTTGCTGGCTGCCACAGTTCACCATTTGAGGTGTGCTAATGAAAAGCTCTTTTGTAGTTATGGGCATCTTTTTGAAAGACTACATGATCCCGAGACTGCCTGACTGTCATAGGGTGAGGACATGGTGACGCTGAAGTGAAACTGCCCATTGACAGATTGAAGTGGCTTTCCCCTGGGTGCTCTGGTTACCTCCCGCACTCCAAAGATGTGCAGGCTAGGTGGATTGGTCATGTTAAATTTCCTCTTAGTGTCCATGAATATGTAGTTAAGTGGATTGGTCAGAGTAAATGTGCAGGGTTAATGCCCTTTCAGAGAGTCGTGCAGATTTGATGGGCTGAATGGCCTCTTTCTGCACTGTAGGGATTCTATGGTAAGTGGATGATTGAAAAGAGAAGGATAACAACACAGGTAGCAAGGTTTCCCCAGCATGGAGGGCACTGGTCAGAAAGGATCTTAATGGGTAGTTATTATCATCCTCCTGGAATCTGGTGGCAATTAGCATTTTGCATGCATGCCTGCCTCTTCTGGCCAGTTTAGTGGTCTCTTCCCCTGCATCCTCAGCTTCCCCACCATCATCACCCTCAGCTCTCTCAACATCCTCCTTATCAGAGGAGACATTCAGCTCTCCCACCTTGTGATCCGGCAACACATCCCCATTTGGAGCATCAGGTTGTGTAAGACACAGCAAGCCATGCTGATGCATGATACCCTCTGGGAAGTGTACCAGAGAGCATCACTTGACCTGTCAAGACATCAGAATCCTATCATCAAGATGCCAGTGATCTGTTCTATCAATGATTGTGTTGCAGCATGTGCAGTGTTATATCTTTCCTCAGAGGCTGTTTTTGGGTGTTGGACTGGGGTCATCAACCGCATCTATTGCCAATAGCCTTTGTCCCTAAGTTACCAACCCTGAATCTGTTGAGGTCTCTCAAAGGTGGTTTATTGCAACAAAATTTATTAATAGGACAAATTGTGATTCCTCTTCCATGAATGCTCCGTAACAGCTAAGGCTCCTGATTCCCTCCATTGTCATTGAATTGCTCCCAACATGTCTCAGCTGTGGCTTCATCTTCACTAGGGAATACAGATTTCAGTGGGGTACCCCTTCATTGGCTCACAAGTACAGTGGTTGACTCCTCCCACAAGCTCAGAGTGCACCCCCCCCCCCCCCCCCAGCCCCACCACTCCTCCTCAACACTGCAGAGTTTCTTTCTACTTTCTTTTTCAACTGTAACATAAATTCGGAATATGGTGATTTTGAGGTCACATCCAGACTAGTTTTGACCCTGCCCGTGTGACTGTGGTAAAGGAAAAAAAAATTGATAGCTGACATAGAGCCATTAAACCTGAATAAGATTTTGAAAATCTGAGAGAGATGTTGTTAATGGAAGAATTTTTAAAAAACAATGTGCCTTTAGGAATATGCTCCCACTTAGAAGGTCACAGAGTTTCTAAGATAAGATAAGCTGTTGTTATGGCTGATGGCTACAAACTATCCTACAAATATACAGATGGCCTTTGTTTGCAAAGGCTAGTGAGATAAGAGAATTGACAGTGAACAAGACACTAGTTACAATAGGGGAACAGCATAAAGGAAAAGACAAATGCCCCTCAGAGTAGAAAAAATGACAGTGTGGGAGGTAAGAATATTTCAATGTTACTTTTACCATAAGACAGGGCATGTGGAGGAAGATTGGTGGAAATTAAACAATAAACCAATAGTGCTTGAAGGAGTATATAGTGTTTCTCCAGAAAATGCAGTACCAGTGAGTGAAATGTGAGGAGGATAGGATAAGCTTCACAAGGATGTAATTTGGTTCATTGGCTGGACAGGTGACATGAAATTTAACGCTTGTAGTATGAAGTGATGCACTTTGGTAGGAGAAATGAGAAGAAGCAGTATAAAAGAAAGAATACAGTTCTAAAACGGGTTCAGGAACAGAGAGAACTGGTGGGATAGGTGCATCCCTCAGTGAAGGTGGGAAAGGCATGTTGAGAAAGTGGTTAAAAAGTGAATGAGATCTTGTAAAGAGAGGCATAGTGCACAAAGTCAAGTAAAATATAATGAACCTTTATATTACACTTGCTTGGCCTCAACTGGAGTATTTTGTCCAATTTTGGACACCAGACTTTAGGAAGGAAGTGAAGACTTTAGAAACAGTGCAGAAAAGATTGAGGAGAATCATCCTAATGATGCAGATAGAATGGAGAAGATGGGGTTGACTGGAGATTTGATAGAGGTATTCCGAATCATGAGA